>NC_083863.1:1730000-2060000 GCF_029169275.1 Apis cerana | reverse complement strand
GTCAATACTCGTGATATGCCTCTTTATTTATAAAGAATTTATATTAACGATTCAGTTTATTATTATCATTTTCCAAAATATTTAATTATCGTTTAACGAAATAAACATCTCAATAAATATTCCACAATTTATTCAAATCTCTCGAAAGAGATTTCTAGAATAGTAAAAAAAATAATTGTAAACATAATGCATATTCCTCATGAAAAATACCAAAAATATATCGATAAATGATTAATTACATTAATAAAGTTACGAATTACAAATATAATTTACATACACAAAGTTTTATCTTTTTTTTTGTACCATTTTTTATACCATCTCGTTCCATGTGATCATAAAAAGAAGCATCGTAATAGAGTTTTGTTCAAATGGCTCGTTGTAAAATCACGCATGCGAAAAATCTAAAAGTTCTCGAAGATAATATCACTTTTCCTGTATGAAATGGAAAACTGTACGGTGATCTCCAAGTACTTAGACTCGCAGTATGAACATCTTGGCTTTTTTAATCTGATAAAATGAATAATTCATCATAACCACGTACCATACTTAGATACAATAAATCTAGTCGCGCCTCCGCGACTTGCAATATCATTAAAACATCTGCAAGACTGGCATTTTTAACAGTATAATTAATTCTTCTTTTTGTTAGTATTTATAATCTGATATTCAAAATCAAGAGTTAGGTGTTTCAAGTCATTCTGGCCAAATTAGATAAGCTAGATTTAAATGGAAATTTAAAAAAGTTTGAATAATCGCTGCAATGGTTAAGAGTGAATTTTAAATAATTTCTATTTAAATTTTCATAGTTAGTCAATAATAACAATAATTAAAAAATTAAGTAAAATGCGTTTCAAGTCTAAATTAAAATCAACTCAATTAATTAAATAAAAATAAATTCATGTATTGTTGTATTTGTTGTTACAAAATCTTCATAAATTATTTATTGATAAAAATTGTTTTTTATTTAAGTTTAGTTTCGAAAATTTTGATCGACACAAGTAAAAAAATTTTCAAGTCTCGAAAGATCAAAATATTTTTGAATAGTTTTAAAATTTTTAAAGTTTCAATGTGTTTTAAATTATTCAAATATTTCATTTTTATTTTTATACAATATAATTAATGCTAGTACACATTCACTTGAAAATAATAAATGGAATAGTTTTTATATAAATATATATTTTATATATCTTATATAAATTACACAAATATACAGATAATCAATATCTATACTCGTAAAACAATCTATGAAAGATCAATTTTAAAAGCCAAAACAAACACAAAAGTAATTAATATACAAATTAAGTCTATTTATTAAGTTCTAAATAATTCTAAGTTATAAGTTACAACATAAATTAATATCAATTCCAAAATATATAAATTATTATAAATCATTATAATAAAGTTAAAAAATAATTATAAATAATTTCATGCTTCACCTAATGTAACCTAATTTATAATTTAATAAATAAATCCCAATCGTTATTTTTATACGTATTTTACATAATATAAATTTTTAACTTCTAAAATCGACTGTTAAATTATCACTAGTAGCGCTTCGGACATAAGAAGTTTAAATATCGATTTTTCATATCAATAAATTCAATTTATGCCAATTAAAACAACAATCGATGTTCATTCTCTAAGCAACCCGTACGCACAAACGTGGAACAAACGGAAGGAGAGTGCTCGAGAATCCCCCATTGAGAACCGTCGAGTTGTTAAAAAAAAAAACGTTCAATTCCCGTTTGCTCGCGTTGACGATTTCGATTTGCGGTTTCGCAACATTTGTTCCATTAAAGTCTAGAGGCGGCTCGATGCTCCCTGGAGAATATGTGCCTCGAGCAAAGGGCTCGAAAGGGACATCCCTTAAAAAAGTCAGCTTCAGAACGAGGGATGAAAGGACCATTGTTCCCGCGGTAACTAACTTTGCTCAGAGAAATGACTCATCCCCTTTTGGTCGGGCGATAAGACGAGAAGGAGATCAAACAAACGGGATTGGAAAAATAAATCCAACATTTAGGCGTGAAAAGGTGGCCGAAAAATAAGATTACAGATTGGTCTTTTCTCCTTTTTTTTTTTTTAGATATTTAGTGGATAATGTAGGAATCTTTAAATTTTCTTTGAATTTAATGGATGATTTAAAAATCTTTATTAATTTTTTACTAAAAAGTTCTTTTTAGATGATTAGATGATGTAGAAGTGGTTGATAACTTTTTATTTTAAATTTGATGAATTTGAAAATTTGATTTTTGTATTGTGGAAGAAAATGAACGAAAAATAATTTATTTATAATTTATATATTCTTTAGGACTTTTGAATTCATTTTAATATGTATTAGAAATTTTTCACTTTGAAATGTCTTGATTGTTAATTATATTAACAACTAAAATTATAAAATTATATATTTAATTCTTAAAATTTTTTGTACAATTTTATTTTGAAAATGCGAATTTATGTGAAAATATCTATAAAATGAGAATTCTATAAAAAGAAGTAGTATTTTTGATAAAATTTTTATCTTTATTAAATAATTGATATATCAATGATTTTATTATATACAGAAAATCTTGATCTTGATAAGGTATTAAAAATTTTTTTTTTCTTAAATAAATTCGTGTTGTAACATTTTTCTTTATCCTCTTATCTTTCAATTAATTAAATGTTAAATATATGTTGATGTATTCATATAATAAAATATAATAATAAATGTATTTATATTAACAAGAAAAATATTTATATCACATGGTATCAATAAGTCAGGCCATAAGTCATTTTTTAAGTTTGATAATTAGTAAAAATGATACAAAATTTTTCGATTACTACTATCTTAGTGATAAAATGTTTATAGTATTTTAATAAATAATATATATTGTTTCTATTGTCATTGGAACAAAGTTCAGAAAGACAAGCTTACTCGTAACATTTGAACTGTATAATTCCATCATTATAAATATTTTCCATAAATATTAAAAATCGATAAAATTATTATAAATATAAAAATTTTATATAAATTTATGAATATAAACGAAATAAATAAATATTACATATATGTTTATAAGCTTTTTAAGTTACATAAATTTCGTAAAAATTGTAAAAATAAATATATGTTTATATGCATGAACTTTTGAGTTCTTTTTGAAGTAATTTAAATTCAAATTCGAAATTTTAATTTCATAAATTTTATTACAAGAACGTAAAAAATAAAAAAATTTTTTTATAGGTAAAAAAGAATTAATTACAGAATCTGTATTGATTGGACAATTTTTGTTTCTCTTAAAATTATTTTTTTTTAATATTTTGTATAGATTTATTTTGAAATTAAAATTTGAATATTTAAATCCATAGATTTTTAATTATATGAATTTTTAAATTTTCAAAACAATTATAAATAAAAAGCTTTAAGTCGATTTTATACTCAATTCTTCTCGAATCGAAGCCTTTTCCAAGCTGATTATCAATCTGCATTTCTTCAATCTCTCGTACACTATAAGAAAACCTCTTCTTCGTAAGAACAAAAACTAGCTTCAATTTGAAACGCATCTCTTTTTCTTACATATAAATTATATCAAAACTCTCTTCCTAGTTTCTCTATTCGAAAGAAACTGACGTCACGATTTAACACATTCGTTTTCATGCTTTAAATATAAAACTTTAATTTCCTTATAATAGACATTGTTTAATAATTTTCATGAAATTCTTTTGTATTCAACGAAGATAATTATGCATATTATAAAGAGAAATCGAAATTATAGAAATTTTCACTTATCGAAATTTTTCTCCTTTAAAAAAGGTTTAACAAAAAAAAAACTTTGTATAAAGGTTAACGATTTTTGAATTGTAACATCTCTAAAAAGAAATGAAATTTCAATTTTAAACATGAATTATTTGAATAAATGTATATATGAAAAATAATCGTAAATTTTATGAAAAATAATTAGCTTTCATAAAAACGTACGTGATTAAAGATTTGTATCATTTTACATTTTTTGTTATTTGAGGTCATTCTACAAGAATGGTAAAAGAAAAGAGACAGTATCGAATGATTGACTTCTGATATTTTGTGACACAGCCATAAATTTCGAGATGCAGAGACAGCAATGGTAGAAGATCGACTTACAGGTGTAAATTTCCATTTGTAGAATTCTAGCTATTCAAATCTCAAGTTCTATGAAACAATGCATTTGAATATATGGCAAATAATTCAAGTTAAAATAAGTTTTATTTCGACTTAAGAGGTTTTCAAGTTATAAAAGTTTGATTATATAATCAAAATGTTTCTAACATGGCGTGAAAGCGAATATGGAATGTGGAATCTTTTAAAAGTATTTGACGAATCTTTTGATATAATACGACGAGTATAAAACTGCTTTTTATGAGAAAATAAAATGTTATATTTTGCTATAAAAGTTGGAATTTTTGTAAAAAATATATTTCTTTTATTAAAATAAATTAAATAGACAATAAATTTTTCGCATTTTTATAAAAATTATGTTAACATAGATAAATTATACGAAATTGAAATTATTTCTTGCGGAAATTGGCAATTTTCTCAAATATTAATTGTTATTATACAACGTTATTTTGACCATTAAATTACAATTTGAAATCCCAATCTCATTCGATACGTATTATTATATCAATGAATTTTAAACAATAAAATTATTAATTTTTTAAATACAATTCAACTAGCGTTTTTATAACGTTTTCCATTTTTATTATAATAAAATTTACGATAGACGTGTAATTGATTTTAATTACACAAGCAGGTTCGCACTTTCAAAACAATATCCTTAAAAAATTTCAAGAGAGAAATTTCACAAGGAATTATTCTCCATCGAGGAGAGGGATCTCTATTCGTCAACACGAATATATCTGGAAGGATAAAACGCGTATGGCGGAATTGATAGGCAGAAGAAAACTCTCGACTTGAAAAATGGCTTCATCACGGGGTCTCAACGTTTGTTCCATTAAAAAAAAAAAAAAAAACACGGCCACGGTGAAGCATCCACGGAGAAAAAGGAAGCCTTAAAGAGGCAACCTCGATAAATCTCCAAGAGTGTTCTCCGTACTCGGGATTTAAGATGACAGCGAGGAAAGCGCATTGTCGCGAAAAGCGATCGAATGGATCGCCAAATGGGGACAGTTTCTATTACTTTCTGCTTGTCTAAATTTTCTGTGTTCTTATTTGTATATAATTCAACAAAAAAACAACGAAAATATATAAAATACTAAAATTATAAAATATTTTTCTAAGTAATTTTTAAAAAATTTGATCCATCGATCTATATTAGTTAATTGTTTGAAAGAGTTTAAAAATTGAATTGTTTTTAATTACTTACTCTAGTTACAAGTTTGAATTGGAATCGATTATCTTCTAATGATAATGATGTAAATTCATGTTTTACTCTTTCAAAAAAGAAAATTTCAAAAATTGTCAGCAAAAATAACAAAAAGTATATAAATTAAAAAAATTTTATTATAATATATAAATAAATATAATATATAAATATTTGTCTGATGATGATATGAATTATATAAAAATTTATATGATATTTTAAAAATCTAAATCAACAAATTTAAAAGTAACAAGATATTTTTTTAATTTCTGGATGACTTCTAAAAAAAAAGGAATTTAATAAAATATAAAAATAAACGATAACAATGTTTATAATATCAACAAAGATATAAACTATTTTCCAAACTATTAAAAAATTTGTAACAAAGTATATTTTTTAAATAATTATTTGCAACAAAAAATCAACAAAGTATAAAAATAAATAATAACAAGTTATTAATTATTATTTATTCGAGGAAAAAAGGATGCACGAGGGAATAAATATATTTCTGGAGAAATCGATATCGAACATCGTTCCACCCTTTTCGTTCAAGAGTCTATCGAGTGAACAGTGGCTACAGATCGTTATCAAATGAACGACTCGAAAACTCTTGATTCGTTTCTCGTTTCCTTTCCTAGAACCACTTCTATCAATGACATATGTTCAAATGAAACTGTCGCGTTTCGACGATGAAAATTTATTTTCGCCAAAGAAAAACGTATTCGAAGGAAAGGAAGATTAAACGGGTGTCTCTCCATCTTTTTTCTTTTTCTTCTTCGGTGGAACTTGGCTATGTATCTCTTCCTGCAGCAAATGTGCTACGATATCTTATGGGATAAAACCAGATTTAAAATTTAGAATCAAACTAAATAAAAAATTTTCATATCTCAATTTCTGTTTCTTCTCTTTTAATAATTTTCATCAAATTTATATTTTAAGACAATTAATAAGCGAATTAAAAAGATTAATTTTTAAATAAAATAATAAATTATTATACACCAAACAGTCTCTAAAATAATAAAAATGATAAAAAATAAATTCATCAAAATTTTTCAAAAATAAATTTTAAAAAAATTTGAAATTATTGATCTAATAATAATTTTTTATAGTTGAAATTCATATATATAATTCATATATATATAAAACGAAATTTTTGTAAAGCTCAATTTACTTTGTTTTCTTTTTTCTTTATAAATTTGAAAAGTCTTTCTCAACACAACTTCAACCCAATCTAAGTCCATATTCCAAATAAACTTTTCTACAAACTATCAAAACTATCAAAACTTTTTAAGATAATTAACTTTTATATCTATAATCTAAAAATAGAATTCCAAAAGAATAAAAAATAATAAATAAAATTCAATTATTTAGTGAAACTGGAAGATTCATTTTTATTAACAATTCGAATCGAACATAGAAAAATTATACATATCGGATAATACTATATTATATATAATATCATATTTCTGATTTAATTTTTCCACGTAATTCATTAACACGATTAATACCAACCATCAAACATCAACTAGCGAATCACCAGCGATCCAAGTGGAGATCGAGGCAAACGCTCAAGATGTTGATGGCGATATTCGTCGGGTGTATTCTACGAGGCATAAAAATCACGTTTCAGGATGGATGCGTCTCGTCTGGTTGAACTCACGAATTTCCACGGGGGCCCGAGCACGTGCGTATACACGTTATACACGTATGCGTCCATTTAAGTGGTCGCGACTTCCGGTGCGCGCATCTCGCACTGCACGTGCTACTGGGGTGTTCACGCACCTTGCTTCCGCGAGTTTTTATTGTGTGCATGCGTGTACACTTCGATCCTGGAGCTTTCCTCGTTTAGATATCATATTATAATTCATTTCTTGCAGTGTTCTTCAGTACTGTTTATCAATTGTTATATCTTCTTCTGCAATCTTATGATTAAATATATCGCTGTAGAGAAATTTTTTTTGGGCGAATTAAAAGGAACATAAAAGATTTATAAGATATTTGTATATAAGTTTTTTTTGTATAATACATATGTATGTACATTTTGATTAATATATTTTAGGGAATATATTGAATGTATATACATATATATTTTTGTAAAATAATTAAACATGATTAATATGTAAACTATGTAATATTATAAATATTATCAATATATTATATTATTATGATAATTATGTATTGTAGTTTACATAATTATTATATTATTATATATATAATAGTATATTATAATAATTATTATCATAAATTGAATATAAATATATCTGTTTTATTATAATATAATTATACAGTTGGTCTTCCAACATACTAGATATTTAAATGTATTATCAGCATGCATGTATATATAAAGTATTAAAGTATTTGAACAAAATGCAGAAAAAAATTTAAATGATTCTAGAAAGTGAAATGAGTACAAAAATGATATGCAAAAATGTTTATTGAAGCTTTCTATAAATTTTACACTAAATTAAATAAGAGATTCATTTAATATAAAATTAACTGAACTGAAAGATAATTTTTAAAAAAATTTTTATATATTATAATTTTTATGGTTGCATTTCTAGAATCATCATCTCAAATTTTTTCATTTCAAAATATCCTATATATCAATAAAAAAATATCTACTATTATTCTATCTATTTTATTCTAATAATATTCTGCAATACATTATTGTGGACATTATTTGTATAAAAAATTAAAAATATTAGAATTTAACATATACTTTCATGCAATCATTCTTCTCTAAAAATTAAACTGAAACTTGATGATTTAATATTATTATCATTACGTAATTATTGCAGTTTCACAAAAACAACAATTATATTTTAAATAATCAAAAATTTCAATATCTAATTGACATCGAGTAATGTTACAAATAGAAGATTTAATAAATAAACTTTCTGCAATAAAGGTAAACATTAATAAAAGGAATCAGAAAGAATAAGAATCCTCGATTGTAAAAACTTCCTAATAGCATCCATTCAGATATGCCACGATGACATGAGTTTCCGGTTTGTGATTCAACTTTGTTTCCTCCTTCCTTTACTTTAAAAAAATTTCTAAAAACTGTCAATTCTTGAACAGAACATATTGTGGAAATTTCTTCAAAATTCACATAACAAATAAGATCATAGATAATATATTTTTGCAAAGAAATGTTAATAAAATAAATAAAATTTTAATAGATAAATATATGAATTTATCAGTGCATTGAAAGTTAATTTTTTCAAGTATTTTAGATAGATCTATATATAAAATAATATTAAAATATACTAAATATAAATTAATAATTAAAGTTTAAATATATAATGACATATTAATTCAATTTTTCTTTTTATATCAATAAAAACAAACAAAATATTTCAGATAATAAATGTATTATCCTATATATTTAATATTTTTATATGTATATTAAATATATATATATACAATATATTAATTTATAAAAAATTATTTCTAATGTATCTTTTTAAACTTAAAAACTTTTTTTTGAAACATTTTTTTTTATCATTCATATTTTTCCAGAAATTTGATATATTCTATATAATATTATATATATAAAATATAAAAAACATATGTAATATGAAAAATATGTATTTTTTATATAAAAATCTATATCCTATTCATCACAAACATTCTTTATTCACATCTCTTAAATTGCAAATATTTCCGAAGAATAAAACTCTCAAAAGTCTTAAAAGTAATTTTTCATAATTATTCGAGAATTATATTCAACACATAATATCTATTAACGAAAAATGATTGTTAAAATTATTAAAAATTTCTAATAAAATTAAAATCAATAATCAACACAATTTATATTTGTAACCAATAATATATCAAAAGACAAAAGTTTCCAGATATCCAAATACCTATTTAACAAACCCAACTCAATAATTACCAATTAGTATCTTAAGAACAACATGTATTTTATTTATTCTTATCTCAAATAAAGCTCTATTTCTTATCTTAGAAATATGAATGAACTTCTTCTCGGAAGGATCTTCGTAACAGGCGATCCTTTAAAATAGATTCGAAACCGATTAAACGGTCCTGCCAGCTGACATGGGACGCGGAACCATCGGTAAACCGGTTCGCGAAACGCTTGTGGGAACAAAGACGGGTTTCATTCGCGATGCTGTGACGTCACACACTGAACGGAAAGTGGGTGGATGGGTGTGAACGCACACTAACGTGTGGCCAGTCAGTGAGGACGGTCAGTGATCGAGGCCTGCTCGAGGAGACCTAACTCCTGCTTCTTCTTCTTCTTCTTTTTCTTATTATTATTATTATTCTTCTTCGTCACGCGAATGAGAATCTTCCGAAGTGAGATTGGTGAAGTGGTTAGAGACTCGTGATAAACTTGTGAAAACGTTTGAAAGTGAATTTTTCTTTTCTTTCTTTCTTTCTTTCTTTTTTTTTTTTGTTAAATAAGGAAGATAGAATATTAAGAATATGTAACAAAAATGATTTTTTGATAATTTTGTAGTTTTTTTTTAGTTATACAAAAATGCGTTGACAATATTATAGGAAATTTGACAACAATGCCAAATCTCAAAGCATTTAGTCTTTGCACCATTACGAATCAATCTATTATTTAAGAAATAAATGAATATACCAATAATCTACAATTGCAATTATTTTATTTCTCATATATATTTAACAAAATGATGAAATTTAAAAAAAAATTTGTGATGAAACTACTTTTTTTTTAAATTATAAGAAAAAGAATTCCTTAATGATTTTTATCTCTTTTTTAATTTTTATTTAGATATAATTAATAGATTATTAAGTATAATTTATTTTTAATTAGAAAAGATGATCAAATTTCAGAAAAGCAAAAAAATCAATTTTTGTATAACGAATTATATCTATTTTATATTTATGGATTTTTATAATAAATTGTAATTTATTTAATTACACTTTTTTAAATAAAATTATCATTATATATATTGTTATAGATATTGCAACAATATAAAAAAAAATATATTTAATCAAGACTATTTTATGATAAATTTAATTTTCATTATGAGTGCTTCAATTGGTTTAAATCTTTTGTTTATCAATTTTGAAATGATATAACTTGGTTTTTGTAAATAATGAAATAAAAAATATTTTTTAAAAATATTTGAAAATATCATCATTTTGAAGTTTGGAAAATTATTAATTTCTTCTTTAATTAGAAGAAATTGATTCTCTGTTTGAGATCATTGAGCCTCTTGAAGTTTCCAATAATGGATTTTGATCAGTTTGGTTTCTCAATAACTCATATATAATGTCACAATCATTTTCATGCTTTCGTTGCATTTAATTTCTTAATTTATATTATAAAGACATTTAATCAATAGTTAAAAATCAATGAAAACTTCAATTGAATAAACAGAAAAATCAATTTCCAATATAATTTAAATTGTAATAGCCACTTTCTCTATAAGTGATTAGTGGATAATAATATTTATTATTTATTAACGAATTTATTATTTGTTTACGTACAAGTTTGTCTTAATAATGGACAATAAAAAAATAATAGTTACTTTCTCATTCTAACTGATTAATAATCACATAAATTTATTATTTGTTTATATATAATGTTTTTCTTAATAAATGAGAAGAAATAAATGAAAATTCATAAGAATTTTGTAAACATTATCTTAAATTTTTTTATAATCAATAAATATCCATCTCAAAGACAGAAAAATTTAAATGTACATAATTTTTTATAAAAATTATTTTCATATCATCAAAGATAAAAGATATTTTTCATTTTAATAATTTTCATTAATTTTCATTGTCTAATTGAAAACGAATATTTATCCATATAATAAATATTTTAAGTTGTCTATTTCCCCCTTTTTTTTATGATGAATTTTTGACGCCCCTTGATCACACACATAATCAGCATGAAGTATTATACTAATTATTATACTAATTATTTTTAATCGGATTACAAAAATTAAACGATATAAAAGAATTAATAAAAGTATTCATACCGTCAATATTTCACGAATCAAAGTCTCACAAACGGAATTACTTTATATTTTCCGCAAAACTCATTTTGCAAGAGCTTCCACGCAATCCAGCCTAAAAACATTGATCGCCTCCAACATTTATTGTTCGATCTGATCGATCCACTCGATTTACGCAATATCAATCGTTGTCCATAGGAATTTCGCCACGACAACTCACTGATTCGACCTTAAACGGCAAATGAGTCACGCTGCGTCTTTTTCCCTGTTCAACGGTTGAATACTTTGAAACACATGTCGATTTATTCGCGATTCTTGTTATTTGTTATTTAACTATCGATACATATTGCTCTGGTTATTATATATATATCTTGGACCTAGTTTGAAATAGATTTCAATCCAATATTAACAATACATGTTTAATAATTTATTGCCAATTTTTAAAAGTAAAACAGTTTTTGAGATATATACATCTCTAAAAACTTAATATATTAAGATACCTATTGTAAAATACATTTTTTTCTATCTGACTTATAAGAAATATTTTTTTGATTTGAAATTGAGAAAGAAATTGCCAATGATTCTCAAAATAATAATCTTACTTTCCTAATTCTATTTATAAATATATGTATTGTAAGTAACTAAAATAATTATTATGAAAATAATGGTATATATATATAATTAAGTTCTTTTCTAAATAAAAATTAATAATAATTACGAGAAAAAAGACTGAAAGTGAATTTGATTTAATTTAATAATTTTAATGTATTTGTGAACTTTGAAAGATCGATTCTAAGAATCGAAATGAACATAAAGATTAATGTATAAACAATTAGAATTCGCGTTAGATCAAAATGATATATACAAAGATATTTTGACTTAATAAATAAGCCTCATTTTTTTCTGCATCAACATTTATGTTTTTTTGATCTCTAGAATCAGAGATATCCTACAAATACATCAACACTTTATAGATGCATATAGCAATGTGCTATAGCTTTAATGTGCATTGCTATTTCCATCGATTCTCGAAAATGGAATCTCGTTTCGAAACGTACAAAATTAGATAAAGTACTGACCGGTTGACAGCGATGTTTATGTATTTATGCAAAATGTATGCTTTCGTCGAACGAGTTTAATAACAAAATGAGGAGAAAAAGACTGTGATAACTGTGTAAACAATTTCAAGAAATAGAAAATTTTTAATACAAAATGCATATGACAAATGCAAAATATCCAAAATCGTACACGTTATTAAAGAACGAAGCAAATGTTTAAATTTAAAATTTCCATCTTTTTTTCAATTTTGAATTTATAAAAATTTGATTTTACGCCAACATTCGCCATTTATCTATCCGATTCACGTTTCCTTCAAGTTCAAGCCAAATTTGTAGAGAAATCATCCAAATTCATCCAAATTTCAAACTTCTTCGTTTAATCATGACACAGCTCAACTTTTGGCTCAACTTTGGCAATCGGACAGGAATCTTACGTCCATTGGCGCGACTCTCTTTTCATCCGAGTTCCGCCATCGAGCAAAGATCACGAACTGAGAATCTCTGCCGTGGGAGAGCCGAGTGATTCACCGTGGCAAAAAGAAAAACCGCGAACGAGGCAGGCTTACGGACGGGGAATAACCTGATGCGTATACCGGGAACTCTCGCTTCAGACTCAATTCGACTTTCGTCGAACCTTTAAAAATGAACCTTTGCACTCTTGGAAATTTAATTTGCGTCATTCGTGGTTTTTTTTTCGTTCAGCTTGAGATCGGATATTCAGATAAATTTGAAAGGAATTTTTTTGTAATAAACCATTGGATCTATTTGGGTAAGAGAAAATCAGATTTTTGAACTTTTTTCATTGTTTCTGATTATAATTGATATAATTATATTTTTTTTTAGAAATTTATTGAATGATGAATTTATAGAGATGTGATTTTGAATTTTTGTTAATATAAAATATTGGAAGAAAGCTTTTGAAAGTTAGATTAAAAATTTATTAAATAATGAAATGAAAGATAATAAATAATAAAATTTTTTTTGAATATTTAAAAATTTGAAGAAAGTTTTAAATGTTAATTTAAAATTATGAATTAAGATAGGATAGACTAAAATTAAGAGAAAAATTTTAATCAAAAATTTAATCAATCCATTTAAAATAATAAAATAAAATAAAATAATATAAAATAGTTATAACATTTTAATCTGTATATATTTAACACAAAATCCTGTTAAAAAATTTCATCACTACTATTTTTCTCCATCAGATTATCATTTTCGTGCATTACATTTTTATCAGCAAAAAATTTGAATAAAAAATACCATAAATAATACTTAATAACACACAAATATTTTATATCGTTTTACTTCACTAGTCGAAAATTCAAATATGATTTTTCTTTACATTCCAATACGATTTAGAGATAAAAAATAATATCGTAAAAAAATGTAAAAATTTAATTGCTCAAAATATCATAGTTGATAATTTAATTGTGTTTGAATAAGAAAATCGCGGTTTTTAAAAGAGATTGTCGTCGTTTCGTTGGCGCATTTAGAAGGTTCACGGAAAGGGATCTTACAGTGGCCATTATGTGGGAAGAGAAGTTGAAGTTTGTTGCGTTCGCTGAGAATGGCCTTCGTAAAGTTGCTTTCGTCGAGTGAGTTTGAAGTAATGAAGTGAAGAGGTAAGAACAGCGATAACTCATAAAAGCTACGAAATGAATATCTTGTGAAGTATTACGTGGAATAAAATTTCTTATAATTATTCCTTTTATATATATCTTTTCATAATTTTATTAAATTTATCAACAGAAAATAATAATAAAGATGTAACAATTATAAATTGAATATATATTAAATACACATTGTAAAAAAAAATCAAAGAAATTTATACACAAGTAAAAGAAAAATTAAAAAAAAAAAGAAAAAAAAATATTTTTTTTTAAATTGATTAAAATATTAAAATTATGAATCGTGTAAAAAAAGACTATATATTAAAGAAGAGCAAGGAATATGATTCTAATAAAAAATAAATGTATACAATAAAATTATACACATGAATAAATGTGTCTATCAACAACATATAATAATATATAAAAATATATAGAATATATATAAAGAAATAATAAAAAATAAATATGTATCTGATACTATAACATATACAATATATATATATATATGATTATAAAGTAAATTTCTCCAAGTGCACAATTTTCCACGAAACAACAAAATGTATTCTACATCTACAATTATATCAAACAAAGTCTTACCAATTTCTCCAGTCTATCTTTCCATCCATTTCTTATTCCCTTTATTTCCACCCAAAGAACAAAAATTTCCTTCGCATCGCATTGCCAAATCGAATCTCATCCTCTATTCAAACAGATCGAAGCTTGCCCGATCGAAAGTAAGCTCGTTCCACGGGTTTATTGTCCGGATAACGACCGCGCCTTTCGAGATTCGAGATTTGAGAGAGAGAGAGAGAGAGAGAGAGAGAGAGAGAGAGAGAGAGAGAGAGAGAGAGAGAAGCCATGATGCAACGTGAGCTCAGGTAAAAAGCCAGAGCTGTTCGAAAATTTAAAGGCTCGTCAGCTGTTCGTGTACACTCCTCTCGTCCTTTTCTTTCACCCTCGAGTTTCTTCACCAGCGAGAAGAGGGGTGGCGAGGGAGATAAATGTACCAGAGGGTTGACCGAGAACAGCTGCAACCCTGGAAGAATGATCGGGTCAAATGCGAATTCCGTGAGACGATCGCAGGGTCTGCCTATGCTTTTCGAACGAAGACACCGTCTGCGCCGGCGTTCAAGTCGCCAGCCAAGTTTTGGATACACGTCTTTTCTGGAATTTTCGATCATTGATCTCTTGGTTTGATTATTCGAGATTCGACGAGGCGAGATAAGAGGAGTCTTCGTAAATTTTTGGAAGATTTTTTTGAGACGAAGACACAATTATCTTAAGGAAAGGATAGAGGAACTTTGTTTCGTGATATTGTTTATATTGATAAATTAAAGATAAATTTTGGATTTGAATACGTTAGAAATTTTTATTGAAATAAAATAACTGGTTCTTTATAGAGGTCTGTTTTTAAAATTGGAGATAAATAATAAATATTGAAGAAAAATAAAATCCGCTTAATAAAGGAAAAGCTGATGTGCTTGTTAGTAAAGAATATTCATCAAAATAAGCAAATAACAAAGAATTTGAATTGAAATAAATAAGATTCAGAAACATGTAATTCTAAATGTAATTCATGTACACATGAATGTGATCAGTAATATAGCGTTTGTAGAACAATTTACAAAAATTTATTACAAAAATTTTACAATTACTTTTATATTTCATCATATATTTTTCTATCGCTAAAGAAATAAAAAGTACATACATAAAACTAAATTTTTCGAACTGAAAGTGTAGAATCTTTCCAAAAAAAAAAAAAAAATAATTTTAATTTTCACAATTGTGACTCTGTAAAATAATTTGAAAAATAAATTTATATTTTATTATATATTTTTCTATCGAAAAATTTAACAAAATTTTCTTAATTATCTAAAAAGACAAATCTATTTTTTGAAAGTAAATCCATTTTTCGAAAGGATTTTCTAAAGAAAGAAAAATAAAAAATTCAATCTTATTTGATGATAGAGCAGAACATAAAATATAAAATATAATTTTTACGACCAAGGCAAAAAAAAAAAGAGTAATGTTTTATGAAGTACAGTGTATCGTTCGTTCGATGGAAAATGTTTAAGAGAACATGGTTCAAAGACCTCCCACAAAGTGTCGCGTTGGTCTCTTCAACCTCTCTTCCATTAAGGAAAATTCGACAAATGAGAGCGAGGGACTAAGCGAGAAAAAAAAAGAAATATATGAAACTAAAACTGGGACGAAAACTTGGGACCCGATCGTAAACAGAAGGATCATTAAATTGTAAAATTTTTCACCCTGAGTTCCATTCAACGAAATTTGTAAATTTTATCCAAATCCAATGATTCTAAAATTTTTTCTTAGAAGAAAATATAGTATCTGTAAAATATATATATAATTTACTAGATAATAAAATATTAGATAATAGAAAATTTTAGTTATTCTTTTATTTCATTTCTTTTATTAACAATCTGCTAACTATCGAGTCAATTGTAATTTGCAAATAAATATTTTCTAAATTATTTAATAATAATAAAAGTCTCTATTCTATTTCACTTTATAAAGCTTGAATATAAGAATTTAGTATGAGTCAGACTGTTTTTTTATTTAATAGAAATTGAGAAACCTTAATTTGGGGGATGAAGAATCGAGGTTCTAGATCTTAATCAATTGATTAGAATGGAATGTGAATGGTGTGATGAAGTAGAAGAAAGGCTTCATTGTGTAACCTACAACGCAATTTCGTGATACTTTTCTATTCTAGGATAATAAATCATGCACAGTTTTACGTTTCAGTTCTTCGAATAACACAATATTTCTTTCGTTATGTTTCATTCAGTAATGCAATAAAGTTTTATCGTTACATATCTCATTTTTATTTCTCAAACAAACATTACTTTAGCTGTGAAGAAAAATATGTTAATTTCATTCTACGCCTAGTTTTAATTAACTAATCGTTGCTAGTTATATCTTTAATGGAAATATGTTCTTTGTAATTAAATCTTTTCCTACAATTCTTATTTTCTTATTAAACTAATTCATATTTAAAACCAAAACTTAAAAATCATAAATCTTTCACGACAGCAAACATCTTTTGCCAAATAATTTTTGTTAAGGAAAAGTTTTAATAAAACTATTCCATCTACTTCTTATTACATTCTACTAAGTTAATTCTATTAAATTATTGAAAATCAAAAATTACAAATCCTCTGCAATTAGAAATATCTTTCACTAAATAAAATTTTCAAATCAAAAAAAATCCGGCAGCACAATATTAAGATTAATAAGAACCGTCCCAAATATTTTCTATTTTTTATTAAATCAATTCATGTTGAAAATCCAAAAATTTCCAAAGTCATAAATTCTCTACAACCCCTGTTTATTACAAACCCCAAGTCCTCCAGATTCTCAAGCAATCTCATAAACCCTGCCTTCCAGACAATTCTCACTAACAACGCAATGACCCAAAAACGAATCCCACCCCAATTACCCAAACATCCTCCAACAGCCCTTTTACGATTTACCACCCCCTCCTTTACCGACCCAGAAAACTCGAAAAACGAAAATTAGAGAAAATTAAAAAAAAAGTAAAAAAACAAAAAAGAAAAGTGTGATTCGAGGAAGAGGAGAGAGGAGAGGAGAGGTTTTTCGAATAATCGGCCGCGACCCAGACTCGACGCGACGAAGCTTTTGTCCGCCATCGCGCATTGTTGCATCTGAAATTCGTGAGAGATTCGGTGGCAGCAGCGCTCTGGGGGAGAGGGAGGAGTGCGCGTGTCTGGGTTGGTTAGAAGACAAAAGTTGGCCGAGAGGGGAAGGCAGGGGGAGCGCGGATATGGAGAAGCTTCCACTTGGCGTAAGCTTGGCGAAAGCTGTCGCCGACAATGGAGGAGAGAGCGTTCTTAGAAAAAGGCTCGTCGCGTGGAACAACGGATATCTGATGAGAACGGGGTGCACGGGAAACCGTTGAAGGGTGACGAGTGAAAAAAGGGAATGAACGTGGTCCCCTCTCTCTTCCTCTTTGTTTTTCTCGAGGGACGTCTCTGTCATCCTCGCTCGGCAAATCATCCATTGAGGGAAAAGTCGGTCAACGAGGAACGAACGAGACGATACGAACGCAGGACAGGGCAGAGGGGGGGAGGTGGTCTGGTGGTGGTCGACGAGGCGGTTGACGAGGAGGAAGCAAGGTTGGGATGAGGATGATGTTTCCTTTGCAGAGATGGCCTTTGAGGATTTTTGTTTGATACTGAGATGTTTGTTGGGAAGAAAGAGTGTTCAATCGGGAGGCTTGGAAGGGGAAATATGGAGGATTCGACGAGAATGGGACGGTTTCTTATTTGGGATACGTGGATCTTTAAAATTTTGAAAGATTCGATCTTCATTTTGAATAAAGATGATAAATGGGAAAATTAGAATTTAGAAAAATTGAAAGTAATAGGTGAAATACATATTAGTATTATCAATTATAAAATTGATTATAATAATAATCAAGAATTGATTCGTTATTTATTAATTGATTTACAAGAGATTATTTTGATGAAATATTTTTTATATATGTCTATTATAAGTAAAAACTTTTAATTATTGAATTTCCCTCCCTATTATTCAACAATATGAACTTTTTGAAATAGCTTTAAATGTTCTATATTGTATAATTTTATAAATTTGACAGATAAATTTGAAATGGATGAACTTATTATCTCACGTTCGAAGTTGATTTTAATTGAAAGAATTTCGAAGATTGAAAATTTTCACTTGATAAATTAAGAAGAAGAATTATTTAATTTCACAAGTGTTTGCAATTAAGATAATTGGAAAAAATGAAATTTGGATGTGAAATCTGAATGAGTTTGAAATCTGAATGAGTTTGAAATTCGAAAATCTCTATGATTGAGATAATTGATGTGGAAGAAATATATTCCTCTAAAAAATATATTTATAAGATATATGATATAAAATCTTTGAAAATCCGATGCATCGATTGTTTTGTTTCTTTTATATTACATGAACTTTAAACAAGGAAAAAAAATTAATTAGAAAATTTTTAAAAAGTTTCCAAAAAGATTTATATTGTATAATTTTGCATAATTAAATATTACGCAAACAATCACAATAAAAATCGATGACCAAGCATAAATTTCTTTCTTTGTTCAAACAAAAAAAATTTCAAAAAACATTTCTCTCAATAATAACCAATTAAAATATTACTATTTTAATTTTTATGCGAATTAATAAATCTTGTTCGAGATTAAAAAAAATTAAAATACACTCGGAATAAGTATCGTCAATCGATACCTTTTCGAATTAAATGTTGGAACGAGGTCGAAACGAGGGTTTCCATCCCCGAATCCCTTTGGTTCCGCCTCTCATCGGGCCGGCAAATCACCCATTGAGGAAAAAGTCGGTCAACAACAACCGCGACGATACAAATCCATCCCCCTCTGGTGGCGGATAAGCGCGATATCTGGCCCGTTGTTCGGTGGAAAACGGCGGAAACGAGGGGATGAACAGCCTGTTCCGTGCGCGAAAATAACGGAGGAAATGACGACTTCAGCCGGAGGACTTCTCTTTCCACGACCTACTTTCCATTGTGCATAGGCGGCTCTGCCTTCTGATCCAACGGAAGAAGAACCATCGTAATGGAATATTAATATTGGGGCAACTTGTGCAAGTGTGCCCTGGGGGGAGGGGAGCAAATTGTGTATTCTTGCAGATGCTCGGTCGAAAGGAATTTTGAAAGGAAGTTCGAAGAAGAAATTTTTTGAAATCTTTGATGGGAGGAGCGTAAATACGCATGTGTATCATATTATATATAATATACGCGATTCTTGGATCGTAGTTGTGTAATATGTAAATGATAAATATATTTCTTTCTACTGCATTTCTCTTATACGGTTATTAAAAAGAATATCGATGGTAAAGAATTCTTATGGATATTTGTCGAAGTTTCAAAAGGATATTTGAAAAAATTTTTAAAATGTTTCTTATTATTTTATTAATTTAAACTGTTATTAATTTAATAACAAAACATATTTTCTTTAATATTGAAAAATTGAAAAAATTATATTAATAATAATAATGATTGTTATGAAATTGGTGTTATGTTAACGATTATAATTTTATATTAATGACACCAATGTGCTGATTTTTGATAAATTTTCTAATAAATTTCTAACAATTTTATTTTTATATTATTATATTATTATTATATCTTTTACGTGATATATCTTTTTCTCCTTTTATCCACAAACTATTCAGAATTTGGTCAACTTTCGATATTACAGAAAGTTTTATTTAAAATATTCAATTATCGTACAAATAAAACAATTATCATAAAATACGCAAAATACATATAATATGAAAATTTTCATAAAAATCTAAGAGAAACGATATTTATACGAAAAAGAAAATCGTTACTTTTCGAAAATCTAAGATCCATCGATTCATCCCCTCGGGAAAAAATTGATAAAAAGACACCAAAAAGAAGCATATTTATAAAACATTCATCCTTCGTCTCATTAGCAAAGCATTTCCAGTTAGCTAGCATATAGGTTATCGGATTTTCCGGGAATAGCCGACAATCTTTAACGTCCTCGAGATGCGAAAGTGGATCGTGCAACTTGCTAAGAATACTCGATTCACTTCTATTCAACCACGGCATCCCTCTGTTCCTCCCTCTTTCGATAATGAATGCGAGAGATGACGACGTGTCCCTGAGCTGAACTCGAAATTAGGGAAGGGAAAGTGGAGGAACGGGAATAGAAAATGTGCATGCAACACTCGGTTTAAAGCTATCTGTGACCGAGTTCAATTTTCCATGTTAAAAAGGACACGAGACACAGTTGCGACTATCGAGCTTGGAGACAAACTGACGCATGTGTTGCATGTAATGATTGCGTAATTGTTGCGTGCAATTATTGATTTTTCTGCGTTTAAATAAAAATAAATAAATAATTATGTTAACGTGTAAACTAAATGCGTATTTAATTTAATTGGATTAATAATGAAGTAATAATGAAGTAAGAGTGTATTCATGTTTTTTAACGGTAGAAATATTTAATTAACAAAGTACAAATTTTTGAGATTAAAATATATGATACACATGTACATAAATATAAGACAAAAAAAAATAAAGTACCATTGAATTTTTACTTCTAATTTTATATTTTTAATAGGTTAATTCTTATATTCTTAAAAGAAGAATAATATATACTTTTTAATAAGACATAACGTTAAAACTTATTGAAAATTAAATATCATTGAATATATATATAATAATTTTACTAATTATTCAAAAATTTCATTTTTATTTCTTTACAAAATTAGAATGTTCCCAATATACACATATATATATGTAAAATATTTTTTATATAATAAGATATAAATATATAAAATTATCTCAAGTTTTACATAAAATGCATAGTTTGTTTGATTATGTAATGTACACGATAAGTATAATATTTACATAGAATGTACGTATTCAAGACACTTTCAGGATGTATATTCTAAAGGCCAAAACGAGCACAAAGATTAATATAGAAAGAAATCTGTTCGAAGAAAGATTTATTTATTGAATTATAAATATCATTTAATTAACATAATAACATTAATTATAAACAATTAAATAAATAAATTTAATGCAAACTTAAACTTTTGTTCATAAACAAAATTTCAATCGACTTCTTTGTATACCTTTTCATTTATCTCCTACAAAGGATCCTATATAGAGTACACCAACAGCCTACATAATAAATAATAAATAATAACAGTTCATGGCTTTTTCACAATTTCCTCGTATTCTTCTGAAACTCGAAAGATTGTCCAATTTGATAAAAGAAACGAGTGTTTTGGGTGTAGAGCGGTCTAAAAGGATCGTGACAGGATTAAGCTAACATAAGTAAACGCGTAGTTCGCAGCTAGTTATCTGCGTCACTACGGCCTTTTTATTTTATCTCAGAGAAACCTTTCACTTCGACGCTACGTGGGAAAACAGCGATTAAAAATAAAGGAAGCGGCGGGTTCACTAACGATTCTGTAGAAAAGTTCCTCGAGATCGTTCTAACGATCTTCCAGGGCATCATCGTTAAGGGCCCAGTAAAATTATTCATTGGTCTCGAGAAATTAGAGTGAGCATATTAAATTTCCATTCGATAAATTACTTTTGCATATAGGGTTTTTTATGAAAAAAATAAGGAGGAAAGAATAGAATAAATTTTTTAAATGAAAATTGGTTCATTTTTTTAGTTTTTCGAATATGAATGAATTATTGATAATGAATTATTTTATTATATATATGAAAATGAGTAAAATAGAAATTTTATTGTTTTCGACACAATTAAAGCATATGCAATACAGGAGTTATATAATCGATAATAAATTTTTCGAAAAATTTTAAACGAAATAAAATCAATTTTACATCTTTTACTGTAAAATTATATGTAAAATATAAAAGTATCGATAGTTTCCAATCAGAGGAATCGATTTCATTACTCGAAAAATTCTCTTATTCATCATTCGATCAAACTCTAAAAGAATTTTTAAATTTTCAAATTAGAATATTTTTTTTGTGTGTAAGAAGAAAAATTTAGAAATTGACTTTAATGCATTATACATTCAGATAATGAATTAAAGATTGAAAAAATATAAAAGTTCTTTTGATAAAAATTTAATAAAAAAAGATAAATTTTATTTTCTTAAATTAATAGAACTGTTCAAATTTTGAATTTTATTCAAAATTATTAAAATTTAAATTTAAAAAATTTTTTAAAAATTTCTTAAGATTGGAAAATCTACGAAGGAATTCTTGTTAATATATCTATAATTTTTTATTTTTTATGAATAAATTTCAATAATTTTGCGGTAAAGTTTTCATCAGAATATTAAAAGTTTTTATTGGAGTAAAGATGAGATTGGAGAAAAATAATTAAATTACGACAATTTCTTGTTCGCAAGTTTTTTCCTCTTTTTTTTTTTCTTCCACGAAGCACGAGAAACTGGAGGCAAAGATCTCATACGCAAGAAGATCAAACGTCGTAAAAAGTGGTGCAAAACGTTAGTAAAGTATAACGAGAACATTAAGCTCACACCGAGGATTGTAATTTATGCCAAGCGGAAAGTTACATTTTTATCTCGAGATTATCACGTGTTTCTTTGAAGAAGTTCCGACAGCTAACGAAGTCGTTATTACGCGCTCCAAATTGGGTCACTCCACGAAAAGATTATTAGACTGCAAATTTTTATAAATTCAATATGAAAAATTTAATAGCGTACAAATCTAAAAAAATGTACATAATAATATGACTGCTAATGTGAAATCAAATTTTTACAAAAATAAATTTCAAATGAATTTGCTTTATTCTTCGAACATTACAATGTGTATTTTATTTTGGATATTTTTCTTTTGCGAATTTTATTATTCATTTTTACATAAATGTATAAACACTCTCGGTGTAATAACAGTTAAGGTGAAATATATCTGTTATAATACTTAACAGGTGAAACGAATTTTCGTTTAGATTGCATTATTTCAATTTATAAGAATGCGAATTTACATAAATATTTACAGTCTAGTTATTACCAAGAAAAAGAGTCAGATGTTGTGATTTCAATTTCATGAATTGAGAAAATACTCAAGTGTGCATTGAATCATCTAGAGAAACATATTGAATATACATACATGAAATCATATCCGTTAAACGACAACTAAAAATACTCAATGATCTCAATATTAGATTTCCAAATATAGAAGAAATATAGATATAAAATCGAGAAAAATTTATTGAAATATATATTTACTTTACATAAAATAGCGTTAAATGAAAATATAATTTTGAATTATATCTGACAATATGAAATTAAATCTTTGTGCATCTCAAATATATATAGAGTAGTACATCAAGATAATAAAGAAAATTAATTGATTGATTGGCTAACTAACAAGTGCAGGTCCGGTATTCTATCTGCATATGTAAATATATTTTAATCAACGATTATAAAAATAATATAAACCATATTGTATTTAAAATTGACAGATGTTCTCCAGATGTAAAATAAAATTAGAAGTTGATATCTCAACAGTTGCATAATATTAAAATTATACAAATATAATAGAATATTAAAATATAATAAACACTACAATTAATTATCAATATTAAAATATATACATTACTTTAATCAAACTAAATAATCTTATCAACAGTCCCTTATAAAAAACAAAAAAAAAAATCACCTTTACTAAATAAATAACACAGTCAATACCATCTAACAATACTTTAATATCATTCTACATATTTACACTAGAATCATATTCTTAGAAATAAATAAATCTTGAACACGTTCAATCGATAAGGCAAACTTGTCGCATCTACTATTCAATCAAGCATAATAAACAAAATTGCATCGAAATCAAAATTGTCGATACTGGTCATCCACTAAAATTTCCTCGACCATCGAAATACGGTATTTCCTCCGATTGTGTATGCCACTTTAGATGCGTGAGAGCCGCGGTATAGGTACTGTTACAACACCGGAGTGCTTCTGTTTCATGCGACAAAAGCGGCTGGCCACCCCTTGTCCAGGCGAACGAGCCAGGACCGGTTCCATAAGGAAATTACCACCAGCTTAATTTCACGAGCCGACTACGGTGCGCGAGTTATGTCAACGTTGCTTACAGGCCGGGGTGATGTAAGTACGAGCCCAGCGAGGTATTTTCACTCAATGTAACGAGTGAACATCTAGCTAGCTGTCTTTCAACCAACCTTCGAAACAGGGGATTTTCTGTGCATTTGGAGAAGTTTATGAGATGTGTCATAGGAGATGTGGGTAATCTGAACGTACAAGTCCTCTATTAGGGATAGAGGTATGTTCAATCCTCGTTGAACTTTTATTTTCCAAACTTGATTTGCGATTTTTTTCTTTTTTTTTTTAAATGAGAAATTATGTAAATTACGATGTAGTTGATACGATGATATTGATATAATTATCTACTATGTACATATGATAATTTGAATGTACAAAATGTTCAATCCTCATTGATTTTTTTTAGTAAAAAATTATGTAAATTATGAGGTAGTTGATCGGATATTGATATAGTTATGTATATATATATAGTAATTTGAACGTATAAGGTGTTTTATCAAGGACAGAGATATATTTAATCCCCGTGGACTTTTATTTTCCAAACTTGATTTGTGATTTTTTTTTTAAGAAATTATGTAAATTATATATTTGATCAGATATTGATCTATATGATCTATAGTTATGTATGTATTTGAATGTGATATCTTATTAGGAATAGAGATATTTATTTTTCAAATTTGATTTGCTTTTTTTAATTATCATCTATTTTAATTATAATGCAATCGAAATATTGATATAATTATGAACGATGTCGATAAATATAGTTATGATATTACATAGTCGATCGATATTTTCATAGTAATAGTTTAATGTCCATAATGGCATGTATCGAGAAAATTCCTTCGCACAAGTGATTCGAAGATCAATTTATAAAATAATATTGTAAATTTTTATTTTTTATTTGACAAAACCATTATTACAAGATTTATTTATATTTTTTAGAAATTGCAAGACTGATATTGCATTTTTAATAATAATGTTTATATACAGTTTTTTGTAAAATCATT
Source organism: Apis cerana (assembly GCF_029169275.1). Taxonomy (NCBI): domain Eukaryota; kingdom Metazoa; phylum Arthropoda; class Insecta; order Hymenoptera; family Apidae; genus Apis; species Apis cerana. The sequence goes on along the minus strand of NC_083863.1, from coordinate 2,034,415 downwards.
AACGTAGAATTTATTTGTACATTTCAATATTAATAAACTAATAATACACATTCTTTTTATGATTTACAATTATACAATTGTAATTTTTTAATACATTTCATTCATATTTGCATTTATTTTCGTAAAAATACTCGAAATAATTTTAAGAAAATATTATTTTTTTCTTTTCTTTAAAATTAAAAAGTAAAATAAAATTTCTATAAATGTTACTTTATCATAATATTCTAAATTAATATAAAGATGAAAGATGAAAAAATTCATAACAATATGACCGATTAATATCGCATTAATTGTTAGTAATAATTATTATTATATGAAAATTTGTATATATAAATTATATTGATTTATACAAAATTAATATTTTTTTCTATAAATGGTTTCTATCTTTACGTATAAATGACAAGAATACAAGTATTATTGAATAAACTATATTCCTGTTTTTATTGAAATAGAAATCCTAGAATTGTTTCTTATTTCTTATGCTGTTACAATATAACATTTAATAAAATTTATAAATCTTTATACAATTATAAAAAAATCTAATTTTATTTTATATTTCCATCTTTCTATACATGTAACTATTTTAAAGAACATTGCTAAATCCTAATAAAAATTTGAAATTTTTGAATTATTGATATAAATATCTAGATCTAATGGAAATTTACAGACCAAATAGAATTTGTGTGAACATTCTTCAAATTTAGAGAAGATTTTTCAAACTTGGAAGTTTAAATGTTAGTTAAAAGAAAAAAAAAAAAAAAAAGAAATCGAAAATATTCACTACATGTACAACATTTTTTAAACTTTTCTCTCTTCTGTTTCTTCAAGAAAGTTTCTTCAATTTGAAAGGAATCTCGTGGAATTTGGATTTGTTTCAAAGCTAGGAAACGTAAGAAAAAACGAGAACACAATAGGGTCGGAAACGAGCCAAGAATCGTAGCAAAATTGAGATTCGCAATAAAAGAACTATTTGTAGCAATATTATTGGAACCTACCTTTAAAGAGAAAAGTAAAATTTCTTTATTGTATAAAACATAACAGAAAGAAGTATAATTATTGTATCTCAAAGAAGAAAATATTAAACACAGAAATGAATTTTCTATAAAGTTTATATAAGAATCTTTAAGAAAGACATTGAATTTCCAAGAAAATATAATAATTAATTTATTATTAATCTTTAAGAAAATCAAAAGATCACTATAATAATTTATACACAAGAGAAGAATTAAATAAAATATTAATTACAACTCTAAACATCAAAATAATGAGAATTATTTCAGTACGAAAATGTTGATTAATATTTTTTTCATTCTTTACGATCTTAAATATTAAGAAAATAAAAACTTATACAAACTCTTATATATCGCTGTAATTTATTTTTCACTTATCACAATTCTAGACATCATTAGTAATGAGAGTTATTTTTGCACAAAAAGATTAGTTGAAGTTTACTTTTCACTTTATATTTGATTAAATGAGAAAAAATGAATTATTTATGATATTTTTATATAACATTTTATTTGCAAGTCATCTAAAAGATGAATTAAACTAAATTAAAATTAATTTTATTAAAAGAGTTATATAATCGCAAAATTGAAATAAAATCTTTAAGAAACGTGCGATTGGATTCATTGGTTTATTGTATGAACAAGTCATGCAACTACGCTGCATTTTTAATATAAAAAATTAAAATATTGAGAAGAAAAAAGAAAAAAGGAAAAATATTTAAAAAATTTGATTTTATAGAGAGAAAAGTACTTTAAAGTAGATAAATGTTTCTCAAAATTATATAACAGAACAAATCATATAGATTTTTAATCATTTCAATTAAAAAAAAACAATAAATCACAATTCAAGCACATAACATTTAAATCATTACAAATTAATCCTATTACGTCTATTCAAAATTCAAAATTATTGACAATTTTTTAACAATTCTCTAATAATAAAATTGTAACTTTGTTGTCAAATCAATAACAGATATATCAAATAATTGATACTCAATTGAGTAAAAATCTTTTGATACCAAAATAACAAATTTCAAGTTCAATTACATTATAAATTATCTATTCTTAAGGAATATAGGACATAATAAGAATATACATAAGGAATATATACATAAGGTTTAAAAAAAAAAATTAAAAAATTATCTCTATTCAATCCTGTTAACATTGCAAATCCAACATTCCTGAAAAGTCGTCTGAAAAGAATCGTCGAAAGTCCTCGAAATTTAAAAAAGTCACGCAGGGCGACATGCCTATATAGCGCGCCTAGCAACCGCACACTCGCGAAAAGTGTCCGCATGTTAAATCGGGTTGAGAACGTAAAGAACGGGTGGAGAACGGTGGAAAAAAACATGAGAAAAAGAAGAAGAAAAAGAAGAAAAAAACAAGTGAAGAGAAAAGTGGGGGGTGTGGCTCACCTAGGCCCATCTTGCGCTTCAGTTTCTTCAACACCTTCATCTTGCTGCGCAGCGGTGCCAGTATGTTGCAATCCCCGTTGTTGTTCTGCGGCTGCAGCTCGGCGGAGGGTTGCTTCCCGGCGGGGTGGTGGTGATGATGGTGCTGGTGGTGCGCGTGGTGCGTCTCGTGATGATGGTGGTGATGGCGGTGGTGGTGATGCTGCTGCTGTTGCACGCTCGCGCCGGGACTGGCGAGGTGGCTGCAGCAGTGACAGGGGTGGCTCTTGCTGCCCTTGACCGCGCACGACGCCCCCATAAATGTAGCCGTGGTGCTCTCGAGGTGACGAGAGCAACCGTGAGGATCCGGGGGAGGGAGGGGGAGGGGGGCAGGAGGGTATGGAAACGAACGAGACGACGGGACCGAGGTGAACGCGGGGGCCGAACTTGAGCACCGGCTGATTTCTCACTGATTGCACATAGAGCACACTGTGACGTACAGTCGCGGACTGTGTCCAAATGGAACAGTACGACCAAGTACAAATACGTAGAAATATAATCGGGAAGATCGAGTAGAATATGGGAAGAAACGAGAGAAAAGCCTGATTTCTCTCAACACACACTCAGTACATATGTTTATCGTATATTGGCTTGTGGAAGAGATAGAAGAGGTTCTGATTGTTGTTAACCTCGAGGGGTGAACGATTCGATAAACCGCGTGACACGAAAACGAGTAACGTAATCAACAACACGTAATCATTGAACTCCTGCGTGCCCCTCAAACGGCCAGGGACGACTGACTGTTCGTCGACCGAGCGCCAGAGTATCGCCGAGCCGCGCGCGAGCCACCGACCAATCACATCCGCGCTATCCCCACCACGCGCGTCCCAACAGCGGCTACCGCCGGTAGTGGGGAGAGTGGCACCTGGTGGACAGCTGCCCCTTACCTGGCCACGACACACCGGGCCACCCCGTGCGCCAACGCGGGGAAGCCGGGGTGGACTCGCTGCCTTCTCTCGATACGAGAGGCGCGGGGTTGGAAATTCGAACTGGTCGCCGACTGCACGAGCATTGATCCTGCTAGACGCGATTACTTTTTTTCTCTCTCTTTGCCTGTTTCTACCCCGCGCGGACGGAGAGGAAGAGTATTTTCGAGCCGGACACGGGGATTTCGGCTCAGACGGACCGACACGGTCCGGTATGGATTTTTTCCTCGAGTCGATGACTCGTTCCACGCGTTAAATAGTATGACGCGAGATTTCTGGTTGGAAGTGTCCTTCTGGAAATAATGGAATAATGAAAGGATTTTTCGGCGATCTTTGATGATTTTTATCGTAGTTGTTATTAATTCTTTACACTTGATATTTTTTTTCTTGAATTGATCATATTTTTATTGTTACTAAACGTGGATCTAGTGGAAATTTGAAAATGGAAACACAGGATTTAATGGAAAAAATTTCATTTCGTTTCATATTTGACGAAATGTAATTTTTTGGTAAATGTAAAATTAGTTTCATAAAAGTTTTAGAAAATGTTTTTTGAATATTACATTAATTTATAATCGAAGTTAAACGGAAAAATTAATTTTATAGTTGTTTTAAAATAAAAACGAAATTCATATAAAATTTTTTGAAATAATATTCTCTATATAAGAAAACAATAAAATGAAAATCAAAATGAAAGTCGGGAATTTTATTGATTTTTATTTTAATATTCATGTGAATTAAGATAGATTAATAAAATTAGATGCGGAAAGTAATTGATTTTTAGATCGTTGAAGTTTCTAGCGAAGACCGACAGCTCTTGGCAAAGAATCAAAGCAACTACTATTTTCTACATCTACTTTTTATCCTTAATTATTAATATATTCATATGTATACCGTGGTAGTTAAATGAGTCTTTAATTATTATTTTTATTAATTAATATCCATCTAATATGAAACATCATAAAATTTATTTCCTGAATTTATTTTTACAAATATTTTATCTTTCTATAAAAAAATGTTAACGATTATATTTATAATAGATATTTTTCTTAATAAACGTTTCTATTAATTTCTTATTTTATTATTTATCTTACTTTTTTATTTTCATTAATTTTTATTAATAATATATATCGTTAATACAGATGTAGTATTTTAACTTATGCAAATAATATGAAATGAATATTTAATCGATCTATAAGAAAATAACATTTTGAATAAACAGTTTTAACAATTATTGCCATTATATACGTATAACATAAAAAGCTTAATTTATTTTCAGCAAAAATAGAATCATCACTTTTCCATATATATTGCATTTCAATTAAATAAAATATAAATATTTTATTTACACTTGAATCCAAATACAAATAACACGTAAATAATATTTAATGAAAATAATCTCTTTTTATAACTGAATTTACTTTTTATATTCTTATGTTTGTACGAGAAAATATTTATGATACAGTTAAATAAATGTTTTTACAAAAAAATTATAGTCTTGAAATAAATTTTACCGAATAAGTATTTTGATACGAAAAATAAAAACTATTACTGTAACCAGGTTTTTTTAATTACAAAATTAAATTACAAAAAAAATATGCAAATAAGATTTTATTAAAAATTTTAGGAGAAAAATCAAATAAGGCTTAAAAAATATAATATGTGATTTCAAAATCCTAGAGCATTATAAAGAGTTAAATAAAACAACTTTTGCTTATAAAAATATTTCTTTTCTAGTACATTCCTACTATTCGTTTCAATTCATTCAAAATTTTCCTAACTTTGTAATAAAATCACTCCTCTTCTAATGTAAATAGATTTAATATAAACCAGAAAATAAATATTTCATTTATAATCAAAATACAAATAATACAAATACAATCCGAATACAAATAATAAATAAATTTAAAATTACAAAATTTTTAAATATTTTCTCTATTATTTCCATTCATTTTAATCCATTTGAAAAATTTTTCACTCTGCAATAAAGTTACTTTTTCATTAAATTCCTCTAATAATCAAACATATATAATAATCAACATATTCAGAAACACGACAAGTAACACTTCATGCTATATTTTATTCAAAATCAAATTCGGATACAAATAATATCTATTTCCTCTATTATTTCCATTCATTTTAATCCATCTCAAAATCTTTCCATCTCTGCAATAAACTTGCACTTCCTAATACATACAAATATAACAAACCCATAAACGTGACAAATTCGATCGGATTAATAAAGCAGAACGACTAACGACGCAGCCTAGCGTCAAAACACGCAATTACACGTAAAGAATGACGCACTATAGATCTGGCATTTTATAATCGTTATAACGGCTCGATATTCATTATGACGATCCATCACGAGGGAGCTTAGCTTCCTCCGAGAAAATTGGAGCAATGGTGATACCGTGAGCAACTTACGATCCGCCCCAGTGATACGGAAATATGTAAATAGAGTCGTAGAGGAGGCGTCGTGGGTGAGGCATGGCATGGTATTCTCGCGGTTGAAAACGGTCCAAATGGCAACGTTTGCGATCATGAATAATGCAGATGGTATAGGAAGTGTGTGCAACGAGATATCGAATAAGTAGAATCCAGAGTCCTTTTGGCGAAACAGGGCAAAACGGGGTCCTCGATTGTAACGAGTGCAACTCGTACACTCGTCAAATTATTGATGATTAAACTGTGTAAACAGGATAAAGACGTCAATTTCTTGCGGCTTTTTTTATTTTAATTGGTGGAATTAAACACGTTTTCTTTCCTTACTTTCTTTTCTTGGGATATATCGGATATATTACCGCATCGAGCGATCCGGTAATTGGACAGTTGCAATGGTAAATTATTTAAATGTACAAATTTTTTCCTTTATTTTCTTTTTTACATTATTGTATTAATTTGTTGTATCAAATATATTTATTTACTTAGAAGTTTATTTTTTAATTTAAATTTAAATTTAAATTTTTCTACATGGCTGATAGCCATGCATATGGAATTTAGATTTTTTTCCAATAAAAGAATAATCTGTTATACTTATTTCTTTTTTCTTCTTCTTATTAAGAATCATGGGATTTATGATGATATTTTATTTTTTATCAGTTTGTACGATTTTTTTTCTCAAGTATAATTTTTTTTATTTTTTCATATAAATAAATTTGTTTTTAAATTCTTGAAATGTAAAATATATATTATTAGATATAATTATTACATGTATTTTTATTATTAATATTTTATTTTTAATATACAAAATAACTCTATTTTATAAATTTACGTAAAATCATAAAATTCAAACTAATTTCAAAAATGTATGAATAGACTTTAATAACTAAATATATTTGCATAATATTTGCTATTGCTAAATAATATTTGCATGTTTAATTTAATGCTTGAAATTGAATTAGCTAATTGAACTTAAATTTATCGATTGCTTTATTACAAAGAAGAAAATTCTATTATGATAAATTACCTGTTTCAATATTGAATAATTCTCTTATAAGTATAAAAATCAAATTAAAAAATATATATATCATTGATATGAAAAATCAGTATAAATAATATAACAATCAGTACATATAACAATCAGTTAATTGTAACAATTTTAATTTTATAAGCATTTGATGAGTAAATTAATTGCTTCAAATCAAATGAATATAATTTTCAATCAAACATTTATGATAAACTTTTTAATAAACTTTAATAAATTTTCAATAAATTTTTAAATATTCTATTAAAAATTTCATTTACAACAACCTATTATTATAAATTATAATGACAATTATTATTATTAAAGTTTCATTCATTATAAATTTTGTCAGATTCTATAATTAAAAAAAAAAAAAAAGAAAAAAAAATAACAACACTTTTTAAATGAAAGATTAAAAATGTAAAAAGCGATCTTTAGAATCCTCTCCTATAATTAAATTAACGCGATTCCTGCACTTGGTTCGAATCAGCCAGGCAATGAGCACTCGAGCTGTTCACCGTGACGACCTTGTTTTGGTTTGCCATTTCGAATTACAGGATCGAAGTACAACGGTAGAAATATCGTGTTTCCATGGGATTCGAGATGCGTTTCTGGTCCCATGATAAAGAAATGACACAAGGAATTGGACGAGCTAGATTTTGGAAATCAGTTTTAACATTAATCGATGATTTGAATGAGTATCATTATCACGTTCTCGAATAATTCCATCGAATCCTTTTTTTCGAATATATATATATAATATAGACACAATAAAATTTATTATTCGTGTCACAGGAAATGAAGAAAATTTAGTTTTATTTAAATTTAATCATTAATTAAAATGTAAACAGTAGATTGTATAATAAAATAATGTAAGATTCTTCCTTTCATTCTGACAATTCTTAACTACTCAAATCTTATACAGGTACCCTTATAACAACGTTATCTTTTGTAAGAGTTAACAAAAACGTAAATCATTCAAGTTTAATCCATAGCTTGTTTTTATCAAAATGACATCGATGCGGGCTGAAAATCTATAATAATAGAAATATTCTTATCTTGTAATCTGTATTTCTATTTATCAATTTCCTCAAAGAATATTCGTTTCTTTGAATCAAACGTGATATATATTGGATGAATTTAAATCAAATTTATTTCACATTATCAAACTAAATTTTCTTTTAAATTTAAAATTATTTAAAACTTGTATTTTATTACTTTATGTAATGAATTTCTTTTCAAATTTTCATCAAAAAAGTTGTTCACAATTCTACCCATTAAAATTAAAAACATAAAATATAAAAAAAATTAAAAATATTATTGAAAATAAAATATTTACTATTTTTATATTTAAATAAAACTTTTTTTTAAATAAATTATAAATATGTTATAATGTTAAAAAATAAATCAATCTAGATAAATAATCAAAATACAAAAATATTGAAACATAAATAAATTGTGAAAAATGTTGAAAATTAATTAAAACAAATTAAATTATTGCATATGATTGAGATATATGATAACAAAATATTTAATTTTATCATTTCATTAAAGTGTTAATAAATCACTGAAAAAGATCTATTTTCACATTAGATAAATATGAAATTATTTAAATAAAATAATGCAGACTCTTTAGATAAATAAATTAACAATGAAATAACATTAAAAAATATCAATATTGTCCAAAATATCGAAACTTAAATAAGTCGTAAATCCTTAAAAATAATTTAAATAAGTTAATTAGCTATAAAAATATTAAACAAATTATTATTATAATTATTATTATACGAATTTACAATAAACTTTAAAAATTACTTTAAATTCATTAAAAAGATCGCCATTAATCCTTTATTTTCACAAACGATTACATTAAGACAATAACGATATATTTAATTTCATCGTTCCATTAGTAGAATTTCTCGTGCCAATAAATCACAGAGAATTCAATTTCCAATAATAGCACGAAAAATAAGAAAAAACACGATAAATGAAAAAAGAAAAAATCGAATTACGACACACGTATACAAGGAACGTATAATAAAATAGAACTACAGAGGAGCACGTTATCGTGCACGTTACACGCAGGAAACCGCATTGCAGTGCCTGGAAGTCCTTGCATCAGGAGGAAACTCAATTTGTGAGCCGGTGAGCGGTCGTGCCGAGACACACCGTCTCCATGCATAGACCAGGAACGACATTTAAGGACACGGAAATTAGATCGAAACGGTGAATGCGGGATCGTTTCGAGGAGGAGGATCGATCGAGGTGAGGAATTGCCTGCTCGAAATCGATACATTGGCGGAGTTCGCTCGCTCCAAGGTCGGAGGAACGTGGCTCAAGGTTGACATGCATGAATGGTATGATGGTTATCGACATGGAATCTGGTGGTAGGTGATATGAAGGATTGAGAGCATTATGGAATTCGAATAAATAAATATTTAAGTTTGTTTTTCTTATGATGAGATTTTTGAACATGGAAAAATATGAATAATTAAAAGTGGAAATTAAAGTAAGTAATTATTGAAATAATTATCGAAAATTGTATTATAATGATTGTTGCAAGTGTAGTAATTATTTTGGATAATGATTTTAAATGGTATGATGCTTATCGATACGAATCTATTTGGTGGTAGAAGATATGGAATAAATAAATATTTATCTTTGTTTTTTGGTAATGAGACTTTTGAACATGGAAAAGTGTAAATAATTAAAAGTGGGAATTAAAATAAAATAAATAATTGTTAAAATAATGATCGAAAATTGTATAGTGATTGTTGCAAGTGTAATTTTAGATAATGATTTTAAGTGGTATGATGGTTATCGATACGAAACCTGATGGTATATGATATGAAGATTGAGAGCATTATGGAATTGGAATAAATAAATATTTGTTTTTTGATGAGATTTTTAAAAATGGAAAAGTGTAGTGATTATTCTAAGTGTTATAATTATTTTAAATATTTATTTTATATGATGAATATGAGAAATTATGCAAAAAGTTAAAGATTCATTTTTTTTAAATAAATATTTAAAATGATATTTTTAAGAGATTAGGGAGGAAATTTGGAATTGAGATGTAAGATAAGATATTTATTTTAAATTTGTTTGTTTGTACTGATAAAATTTCTAAAAATAGAAAAATAGTCGTTTTAAATATTTATTTTGTAAAAATTTCCAAATGGTTGAAATTCTAAAATAAAAAGTTTCACATTTAATTTTTACAAAAATTCACAATGATATTTAGAGGAAATTGTGGAATTGGAACATGAAATAACTGTGTTTCATATTAGTAATAAGATTTAGGAAATAGAAATAGGAAAGTATTGATTTTGAATAACTATTTTAAATAATTAAGAAATAAATATATATATAAATAATAATAAAGAATTATTAGATACATTATATCTTTATAAAGTGAAATTTTAAAAAGATGTTATTATTATTATATAACAATATATTTATACAAATGAAAATAATTGTTCACGAATTTTCTTCTTACATAATAGAAAGAATTATGGTAAAGAGAAATATCAATTTTCATTGGCTATTTTCTTTATCATTATTTTAAAATATTATAATAAATTAAATATAATCAATTCATAATAATAATAATTTGTTAGATAAATATTATTTGTTGATTAGATATTAATCTAATTAATAATAAATGATTATTATCTATCTATATACATATATCTGAATACAATAACATTTTATATCATATATCACATATCATATAAAAACATATTATCATTCTACTTTTTTTTTATTCATAAATTCTTTCATTATTCCTTAAAAATTTTACTTCAACATCAAATTTAAAAATATAAATACTATAATAACAAAAATATAAGATATTAATTAATAAAAGATATATCTATTACGACAGTAAACTATTAATACATATAAATATTATATAATATATGTATACATTGTAGAATTCTTTTACTAATAATTTTTTATTAATAATAATTCTAATATTAATTTTAATTTACATCCTACTCGCCAATCACAACAAATCAAATTGATTAAAATTTTAATATATTCAATATTACGTTCTTTCACATCATGAATAAGTAATCATACAATTTTACGTGACTATCGGTAAATTAGTGAAATTTGTTTATATCGATCATCTTCACAGCAACAGGTTAAACGAAAAAAAGGGGAACATTTTACGAGGTCAGGGAGGGCGATGTTTATCGAAAAAGGCATTTTTAGACCCTCGTTACCGAGGGGTAGCTTCCACCCTTTCTCACTGCAACTATCGACACGTGACCACCCCATTTTCACCCTATTCGATTTCATGGTTTAGAAGATGTCCACTTAGATTCTTACAATCCTGCCTTCGTTTATTCATGATTCAAAGATAGTGGAAAAAAAAAGAAGAAAAAAAAAAAAGAAAAGACGAAAACAGTTTAAACGAGCAAAGTGCGTGTCGAATATCATTTTATGCACTCGACTCTGTGATTCGTATACAGTTACCAGCGTGAAATCATATGAATATTCATGAAATATGTATTTTAAACTTATTTCTATTTTTTGTTCTTTTCTTTTGATTTTTTCATAAGATATCAGATTAGTTCTTACGTTTGGAAAATTATTTTTATTTGCGATAATTGAAAATTGTAATAAAAGATCACTGATGTTAGATAACTATATTAAAATACGTTATATTTGAAACCTTTTCTCTTTTTCGTACTTTTTCTTATTAAATGAAATTGTTCGATTGAGAAGATAAATTAATCATTCAATCTGGCGAGTTATTTTTATCTTATGAAATGTAAAACAAAATTTCTTCGAAAAAAAAACATCCTTTATTAATTATTTATTAATGGTAGAAATATGTTATAATATATGGATCTATACCATCAAAACTATAAAATATATTTATTGTTTAGTTATTTATATATACAACATTGGACGTGAAAGATAACAAATTAAATTGGATGTTATTCAAGTTTAAAGTTAAATTAATAATTAAATACTAAGAGATAAAAAATAAAAATATTTAAAATTGGATTAATTTTTGTATGCTAAAATTTGTTATCAGACTAATGATGATTTTTCATTTTTTAATTCAATCTCAAGCATCAATTTCAATCTCAATTTATATTCTGTACTTTACATGATAAAAACCAATAAATATATTTGAAAATATTGGATTAAATATTGTTCAAATTTATCACGTTGCCACCAATTTATCTACAACTTTATATTAATATATATTTATATTAATATATTTATTGTATTATAATATTATTAATATTAATAGTGTTACAATGATCATATACATAATAAATAGTAATTTTATAAAAATAAATAAATTTTTAAATCAATAGAAGTGCAAATTTCAAATATCTTGATACAAAAAGAAATAGACTAATATCATTTTATAATAAATAATCTACAAATATTATTAATAAAAAAGTATACCATGTATTTAAAAATATATATTACAAATATTTTTTAAAAATGAATATTACATTTATAATAAATTAATTATACGTTATTATTAATTATTACATATAATTGTTATATATAATGTTAATGTGTTCTTTAATCTTTCATGTCTAGAAAATCGATTTTAAAAATTAAAAAAAATAAAATAGCTCTATTTTTGTCACATAATCAATTCATTCTCTGTCTGGCTTCACTTAATGTAAATTTCAATTACTTATAACAAATAAATTTCGAAATTGATACCTTTATATACTAACCTTTATGATATTTTTGGCTTCTAAAATGAATCTTCTAAAATCATTGTATCAAGAATTGAAAACATATTTTAATAGATAGAAATATGACTTAACTGTTATTCGAGATTTCATCATAAATTTTTAATGTTTCATTAAGATCGTTTATACAGTTTTGAAAGCTTATCACTTTATCATAAATTTTATTGCATTGTACAAATAATATATCGACAATTTCGAATATTTTTATTTCTACAATCTTATTTTGATTGATTTACACGCAAAGTTTTGATATTAATTAAAGTATAACAGATATATATCTCTAACTAACAATATTATATATAAAATATAATATCAACATAATCAATATTAAATCATTAAAGAAAATTATTCACTAAAATAGAAAAATTTTATTTCTTTTACAAACCGAACAATATTAACACGCTTATACATAAAATGTCTTAAAAATATATAAACATATTTTAACTGAACTAGGATTATGTCATAAATATATCATGGATTAAATTAGAACAGCTATTATCAAAGAATAAAATTAATTTACATTATAATAGACATACATCTCTAACAATAGTACTACGTATAAAATAAAATATTAATTCGATCAATAATATTAAATCGATAAAGAATATTATCCACAAAAATAGAAGAATCGATTTTATTTTCGAACAATATTATCATCTCTAGCAATAGTATTTATCAACGATCAATAATTCCCGTTCTTTATATAACTGTCTATTCATTGCAAAACAACGAAGAAGCACAAGAAGCGGGAAGAATAGGAAGCGGACCAGAGTCAGGTTCTCGGAGAATGGGAAATATGCTCACGGCAGCGTAGCTGCGGCTTCCTTTCGCACATCCTTTTCATCCGGACCGGTGTTCCTCTTGCGTAACGATCGTACGCGGCTTATAACGGAAACCGTTTGTCCGGTCAGCGTCGAACTTACTTTCGATCGTTTGATCGCCGTCCATCAATTTCCGCTTTCGAACGCTCTGATTCTTCGCGTTTTTTTTTTTTGCGCACGATCTTTTTCTTTGCTCTTATTCCCCTAGATTGAGAATTGATTTTGTTATTTCTTTCTTTTTTCGAAAATAAAATTTAGAATTTTGGTAATGTTCGAAACAGTAAATAAAGTAGATAAATTTTACATGTTAAATTTCGGTACAATAGAATTTCTTTAATTGCATGAAATAGAGATGTGTGCAAGAAATCATATGATCCGTTTTCACATTTCCTAAATATATAAATAGAGAGAATTAGATTAAAAATTTATTTAAATAAGATTTGAATGAAGTTTTTGAAGGTTTTATGAAGGATTGGAATCTATGAGGATGTAAAGGATTTTTGGAAGGAATATTACAAATAGGAATTAATTGTTAAATTATATAATATTATTATATAATTGAATAATATGATGTATGATATTATATAAATATTAAATTCTAAATAGCAATTTTAATAAAATATATGTAATATATATAAAATATATATATAATTGATTTTACTAAAAAACAGAAAATTAAGAAATGTATTATGTAAAAAATGTTTAAAAAACATCTTTTTTAAATTAAATTCAATGTAATTTGAAACTATAATTATAATTTATATTTTAAATAAGTCTAAAATATAAGTAATTATATTCTAATTCATATTCAAGTCCAATATCTAATCTATAATTAAGAATAATTTTTTATAATAATATATATACAGTGTAAGAATAATTTTTTTTCTATTTTTAAAACTTCATTAAGTATTATCACGTTAGCATAAAGTTAAAACTCTCTTCTCTCAATGAACAAAGTTTCTACGTTACATATATTGTAGCATGTACTTGAAGCTCGTCATAACGATAGGCTCGTTAATCGTTGGAGTCTAATTAAAATGGCTGCTTAAGAGGTAATGCCGGTAAAGAAATTACGGAATAATTACATAAAATCGCAGTACAGTAGATGGTAATTCGTTCGAATCGGCAGTATTTTCCCGTAGCCATCATTGTATCCAGTACAAGCGTGTACGCACGCACATTGGAAACAGTGCATTGTTCCGTGCACGTGAATGTAAGTATACTTACGATTATACGCGTGCCCATTAATTCCTGTGTATAACTGTATGTGCTTCAATAATAATTTACTTACGAGTTTTTATTTTTTTCTTTTCGTTTTCCTTTTTTAAATAAAACAGAGATATTGAAACGAGTATAGAAATTTTAGGTTAGGTAGATCGAAATATAAATCGAGACAAAATTCTTTTAAAATATGTTTAAAATTTTAATACAATAGAAACAAATATTTTCTTAGATATAATTGGAATTTTTTTATTGAGAATTGAAGTGAATGTGTGAATTTTATATTGAAATATAAATCAAAATAAAATTCAATTTATGTATATTTTAATGCAATAAATGCAATTTTTTAAATGTAATTAAAATTTTCTACAATTTTATAATTTATTTGAATAAGAATTTAATAATTAGGAAATTATTAGGAATTGAATTGAAACAAATATGAATTTTAAATTAGATCGAAATATAGATCGAAACAAAATTCATTTAAGTTATATTTGTAATATGTAACTTGTAAATATATAATGTAATAAATACATAAATAGTTTTTTAGATTTCATTTGAAATATTCTACTATTATATAATTTGTTTTAATACATTAAGAATAAAGTATTTTTTTTCCTTTTATAATAAGCGACATTATTAAAGAGAATCAAAGGAACCAATATTATATCTCAATATTATATCTTTATATAGAAACTCTTTTCTTCAGATTTATTTTAAAATCTAGTTTTATTGAAATAATTACTTTTTTGAAAACATTTAATTTTTTTATTTTAAAAGTTTTTTTCATTTCCTCCATATTCCATCCATAAAATATGATATTATTCATAATTTTTATCTTTTGAAGAAAAATTCTATATTCTTTATCTTTTAAATTTTGATTTCTATTTCATCATAATGTAACGAATAATATAATACATTTCATCAAATCGAAAAATTAATGGAAAATTTAAAAAATATCTTAATTAACAAATTAAGGATTTTCTAGTTTGCATAGAAAAATCTATCAAGTATGAAAATCGTGATAAGTGAACATCAGTTACAAGAATATCATTTGTTTTTTCTCTCAATAGAGAAACCACTGTTTGAATTTTATGCTTTCCATTGTTTCTCCTTGTGTCGAGCCTTTGCGTGAAATACACAGGATGCATCTAAAGATGCATGACATCCTGCATCAAGAAATATAAACGAGAACGAAAGCGAAACCGATCGATTTGGTCCCATATGGCCATTGATAATTCTAATTTTTTCATTAATAATTCAGACCGGTATGTTACATTTTTAAAGTTTCATTCTCTTTTATTTACTGATATTTGTTACAATAGTATATGTTTTTAATAATGTTTGTATTGATATATTTTTTTCATATGTTATTTATTTTTATTGTTTTTTATTATTTATTATTAGCATTAGTAGAAAATATATCATATTCTTAAGAATAAATGACAGTTTGACCTGGAAAACATCAGTCAAATTATATTCTTTTAAATTCATTTTCATAAAACTAAAAATATAAAATCCATTTTAGTCACCATAAATAGCGAATGTGAATATAATTAAATATAGTATATATTATAGTTAATACATCATAATTTATTTTAAAAAAATAATTTTTAAAATTCTTTGATAAATTAGTATCGTTTAACTGAAAAATTTTAATTTTATATTACAAGATATAATTGGAATGGTACGTACATATATAAATATCTTTCTATTTATATATTTTAGTTTATATTTCTATTTAGAATAAATTTAATTTTAATATTAATAAATAATATAAAAATTTTCAAAATATTTAATACTATTAAATTAAATAATAGTTTAGCTAAAATTTGTAAAAAATTGTAAAAAAAAAACGACACGTATGTTTCTCATTAGTAATAAATAATGGCAATTTAATAGCAATTATCTTTATTTATATAATCAAGATTCATTTATAAATTAATAAATAAATAAATGTAATAATAAATAATTAATAAATAAATATATTTCAACAAATGTATATAATAGTTACGTATTAATTTAACGAAGTATTTGTTTTAATAATTAATTTAGTAATTGTTTTAATTTTTATATGTTGTTTTAATAATAAGTTATATTATGTTATTTAATGAGAAAAAATATATATTTATATATACAAGATATATATAATGTGAAATATAAAAATTCCTAATAATGTGTATTTATATTTATTATTTATATTTATTTAAGGAAGTTTATTTTTTAAGGAAGTTTCATCTTTGAAATAGTTAATTGGTTGAATAAAAGTTTATGATTATGGAAATTTAAATAAATATTAATTATTAAAGATAGAACGAATTGGAATAACTGTTTTATCGAATGAATAGTCGAAGGAAATGTACATACCCTCTATTATTTCATTAAATAATACATTATTCAAGTGAAACGTTATCTTTGCTTCCTCGTTTGATATTTTCTCAATGAAACTGTTTCGTACCATTGAATACAACATGCAAAATCACGCGAAACGGATTTCAACAATGAAAGAGTATTATTTGCAAATGATTATTATATTTGTGCACTTATGAATTGAATAATAGATAAGAAAAATACATTAGATACGAATAAAAATTCCATGAATAATTTATTATTACCTAAAATATTGAAATAGTATGTTTTTAAACATATGTTTAATTCTGGATTTTTCTAAGTAACTATATTAGATATTTTAAAAACATAATTCATCACAAAAATCTATAAAAAAATATTTCTCAATGTTTAAAAAAATTTTAATTGATATTTTAAAATGTATTTATTAACCATTCAAATCACCAATTAAAAAGTCGATTCGGATTATTTTTTATAAAAAAAAAACAAGAAAATTTGTTTTGTCAATTCACTTTTTTAAGAATTCGAATAATAACGATATCAATTCTCTAATTTTTCAATTTAAAATTATTTTTTCGAAATAAAATTATCTTTTAACCTAATTTATATTTAATTACCAAAAATATAAGAAAATTTTCTTCTTAAATTCTTCTTTTTAAGAAACAACTTCAATATTAATTTTCCATTCATTTCTTTTGACTCTTCAATTACTCGGAAACAATTCAAGAGAACAACGAGTTTCTATTATCTCTTCCATCATTTAATCATCGCGGCACGATAAAACGTTCGAGCATGCGCGGTACCCGAGTAAACAAGCCGTGTCTCCGTTTCCTCGAGGCCGAGGCGAGCTCGTAGATTTACGAGTATACGAAAATCGTCGAGAACCACCGAAATTACAGACAACGAGCCGCTCTGCTCCGTTTAAACACCTCTTCTCGCCCGTCCACCAGCTTCCTTCCGACTCTGAAACCCGACCTAAATTATATATTTATCCAAATTTGCTTAAACTGAGGTTTGAGAAGCATTTTCAATTTGAAGATTAGGTTATGTGATTTTTAAGCGATCATCGTTTGAATGATTATCGTTAAATATTTACTTGGTTATATATTTTTTTGAGAATAATATTTTTAAAAAGAAAATTTTATAAATTTTTGTAGAGAAGTGGGTAAAGATGGGATATGTATCTAATTTTTAAAGAATTTTAAATAATTATCATTAAATATATTTGGTTAGGTTAGATGTTTTTTGTTTTGATATTTAATATTTAATATATATTTGATTGATATTTTGATATTTTATATAATGATTAAAATGGTGTTTAATAAAAGAGATGTTAAGAAAGAGATCATTTTATTTTGAATGAAGTTTTATATAATTTTAGATTTTAAAATCATCATTGATATTATAGATAATGTTCTTTTGAAGTATTAATTATATACTTTGTTTATTTTATATAAATTCATATCTATAAATTTATGATTTTAATTTATTTTTTTGATAATTATATTTTTAAGATATTTATAATAGAATAAATTATTTATTATATAAAATAAGCAATATAACATATATATATAACTTTTTAACATTTGTTGAGTAATTTAAATATTCCTTTATTATAAAATTATGTGTATTTTTATATTAAATATGTAAATTTATCTTTTTAATATTTTTGAACCATTTTATAATTTATTCTAAAACTTAGATACAATCTAAAGAATATGATTGATGAATTATACGATAAGTTGAATCAACATCTTAACAATAATAATTGCTGCATTTTTAAAATTATATGCAACATATTACAGATGGAAAACAATTTTTTTTTCTACATATAAATGATATTTTCATTTAATATATGATATATATATGATATTATATAAATATATATGAATAATATTTTCATTTAATCCAGTTCAACATAGTATTTTTCACTATTAATCCTGTGATTAAATAATAAAGATTCTTAATTAAGTCTTCTTTTGTAATTTCACCAATAAAACATATTCATAATTGCATTAAAATTTTTTCGAGAATCAAACCAGTCTCATTTCATTGCTTTAAATCAATTCTACGTGATTTCAAAAGACATCCTGAGTCTTTCAACGATAATTATCACGATAAGACAAGAATTGACAGTGAATGAATCAGTATCTTTTTTCTATTTTGTTAAAAGATCAAGATAATTCTGTAATTATTTATAGTTTTAAGAACAAGATAAATTTATTGATATAGACGAGGAAAGTTTGCGTGAAAAATGTTGGAAAGTTTCGTTGACATTGTAGGTTGTGCAGATAAATACGATTAGAGAGATAAAGAAAGATTCAATGTTTTTAGTTTAAACAATTTTGTTCGTATATGTAAATATATGTAATGATATGCAAAAATTTGATTATTTCACAATTTAAAAAAAAATAGATGTCTAATGTAATTAACCAATGTTTATTTTAGTTGACAAAATGATCAATAAATTGTGGACTATGCAACTAAAACAAAATCAAAACTAATATATAAACAAATATATAAAAATTTTTTTCTATATTTAACTTCAGTTTGTAATGATAGGTTTACAAGTCAATGTTAGAATATTTTATAATTAAACTTACTAAGTAAATATTAGCATCGAAAATATTGATCTCGATAATTATCTCCTTATATTTTATATTTAAAAGTATAAACTTTCAAAGTCATTGAATTGCACATTCTTGCCTTTAATATAAAAATGATATATTATTTATAATATATTATATTTATAATATTTATATAATTATTCGTTAGTTTTTTTAATACCATATATTATAATTCATATTTTTTTTATAAATTTAATATATGACTTTTCATTGTTTTATTTGAAATCTTCTGTTTTTAAAATTTGATATTAATACTTTGTATACATAATTCTATTGTTTCTTCTCGTAGAATATGCTACGTTTCTGATAATACTAAAATATCAATGCAAAATATATATTGGATATATAGAAGGAAACATATTTTCAATAATTTTTTAAGTATTCCAATAAAGTATTAAAAATGTATATTAAAAATTTTATTATACATATTATAACAATATTCTATTTCCTTCTTATTTTCCAATAATTTTATAATATTTTGCATCATAAATTCCATTTCATAAAATATCATATAATATAAATATATTACTCGCAACATAAAATAAAAAAAAATCATATGTATTCCATCACTCAAGATCGAATATCTAAACCACGAAAATCGCAGAAACAAGATTTCTCGAAATTCCCTGAAATTGAATCGAACTCGATGCAAATTACATCGAGGGGGTCAAGGTGCCCTGGGTTCAAGGATTCAGCATCTGTCTCGCGGTGAGTCTCGACCTCGGCCACGGTGCCCCCGTGGAGGAGTGTGCAGATGCGTTTCCTATGGGGTAACCCCGTCGGGGATGCGTGCATACAGCATAATGTGAAATAGCGGAAGTGAGCGGCGGATGGCAGGAAGTCGGAGAGACTGGCGCGTGCGCACCCCCCATGAAAATATAGAAGACGCAGGCATTTTAGAAGTGTATTGTCGGCTCGGATTACTGTAGTCCGAAAAAGGGATGGAACGAGGGATCCCTGAACGGTTGTCAACCTTCTACTTTATAGTGTTATAAAGTTTATATGTGGTGGGATGTTGGAAGTTTGGAAATAAGAAGGATATGAAATGAATGTAGAATTGAAGAATATTGAGTAAAATAATTGAAAGTAATCATATTCGTGGATGTTATGAACTTTGCTGTAAATTTGTTAATTGAGTATGGAAAATGTATGCTGTTTTTAATTGTAGGTAATAATAGATAAAATAAAATGTATTTTTATTTTATCTTTTTTTGAATTGTATTTTTCTATATTTATTACATATTTATGTTATATATGTTATATTGTTTATTTTATTATGTGTATATGACAATAATTTATATATTTTTGTCTTCTGTATCTTATAATAGTTTTCTATAGGTTATTATGATATGAAATTCATCATCATTTTATAAATTTTTATGTTATAAATAATACATAATAAATTTATGAACTAGTAATACCATAAATCGATTATTGTTTACGATATAAATTTCTATTAAAAGAATATTTAACATTATTTGTCATCAATTTAAAATAATTTTCGATAAAAAAATTTTTAATAAATAATAAATAAGATCTTTTAATAAAAAGAGAAGACTTTTCATCATATCCTTATTAATCTATAAATCTACATTAATCAATCTCAAATCCAATTTCATTAGAATTAAATTTCTTATTACTCCAAAATATATGAATTTATTACAAACTATTAGTTACAAATCACAATTTTAACTTCATTAAAATTAAATACCAAAATCTACTAATTTATCACTTACACACATAAAAATTTTAAATTCAACTTCATCGAAATTAAACTTCATTAATTTTTCTTCACAATTTATTTTTTATTTTTACTTATTTTACAATTTTAAATTCAACTTTTTTAAAATTATATTTCTAAGTACTTTATATCTTCTATTAACCTATTGATACTTTTCTATCATTACAAATTGTAATTGTAAAAAAAATATGAAAAAATTCATTAAATATTTATAGATTATCACATTTTTCATTTAATTTATTTCGAATCCAACTTATCAAAATTAAACTTTCTTTATTTTCTCCAAACTCTAGTCTACATCCCCTATTATACCATTGAATTTCATCCTTTTCATCATTTATAAACTGTGATAAAAAAGGATATTAGAAAACTTTAATTAAAATTCTTACAGATGATTATAAAGACTCTCCATCTTCTTGAAATAGCGAAATGAGAACCGCAGTTTTATAAGACACCCCTTGCAATCCATTCGAAGTCCCCTTCTTCCATGAGCAGAACGCACATCTGACAAAGGCATTGACCGAAAATACAATCTTTTACACCGCTTCTTATTTCGGAAAGACAGACAGGCTGCCAGACGAGAGAAAGGGCCCCAAAAGCGCCCTTTCTGCTGGACAGGCAATTAGAAGGCCCTTGAGGAAACGGCACGGTGTTTGTCCATTCATGGAATCAGAGATAGGAGGCATAGTAATACAGATCCGCGAAATGTCAAAGAATGATATATATTAGAACAAAAGAAATAAAAATTTTATCTATTTAGCATTGGTAGTTGGCACAATTCAAAATGTATTTTAGAGGAGAAGCTTTTTAAAATTTATATTTTTAAAAATACTTAATACATAATTATTATAATTATTATATACGGAATATCTTATAATAATAAGTGATTCTTTGTAAAAAAAAATAAATCGAAAAATATTCAATAAAATTATTTCATTTGAGGTTTCTTTTTCGTAGACAAAAATGTTAAACATTTTTAATTAATAATAATAATTATTGAAATGATATATTAATAATTAATATCATAAATGATCATGAATTAACTTTTACTTCAAAAGATGTTATTAAACAAGATTATTAAACATTGTTTTCGAAATTTGTCCTCATAATTAGGTGACCGTGAAACCTAATACCATACATTTCCGTTTCTTTTCTCCGGTGATCCAATGCATAACGCGTATTTTGTATCTTGAAACGCTTTCCAGTCACAAAAAAAGATGGTAACGGTATCGGATGAATCGAAGGATGTCGTGAAAAGGAAAACGAAAGAATCAGCTGATCCAAATCGATTGAATCTTTTATTCGATGTGTGATAATTTGATTCAAATTAAATACATTAAATAAAATATTTGATATTTAAAATATATTACATTTTTTTCCTAATTATTCTATTTCTTTTTAAAATATATTTTATTTTCACATAAATTATTATAATTTAAAAAAAAATCTTATATACTGATATGAATGAATAATGAATGATGATTTTAAATAATTTATAATTTAAAATATAAAGTATTTTATAGAACGCAATTAATTCTTATTAATTAGTATTATTTAAAAAATAATAGTAAGTATGAGATATATATAATTATAATTATGTATGATAATATAATAATTATAATAATTTAAATATAGAATTAAATATTAAAAAAGTTTATGATACTATTGTACATGTCAATTGTCATAAAATAAGAAATCCTCATGACGCATATGTTGTATCACCAGTTTCTATTAATAAAACTTACAGCATATAAATTTTATCTTTTTATAAATACTAACTATTTTTATCAGAAATAATATTGATTTTTATTAAAACGAAAATTTTATACTTTTTATATAAACATAACTATTTTTATTGCATTATTCGAATTACAATTCCCTTCTACGATACATTTAAACACAATTCTACTATTATATACTATTTTATCATTATATTACAATTCTCTATAAATTACAATATACTACTCCATCTAATCTATATTAAACAGTTCGTGAAAGGAACAAACTTCGCCAGACTGCGCCCACCTATTCATATAATTTGCCTAACTCGATCTCGCAACAAGGTGGCCGTATAAACTTGGAATCGTAGGAACACTAGTTTACCGGTCGAATTTCCGTCGTTTGTATAACACGCGAGAAAAGGACAGCAGTATGGCAACTTCGAGTAAGGAAGCGGAGATACGGTCCGCAACTCGGAATCGACTTTGGCAATGAGTTGGTCGCCAATTCACGAGCCGGTTCGAAGGATTTTAGCGTCTACTAAGGAAACTATAGAATTATTTACCGTGAATAGGGCGAGATAGAATATGCAATATTAATATATTACTTAATATATCGATGAAACATCTTCGAAGGATTGATTTTAGTAACCAAACAAATGTTATGGTTAGTATACAAATAATAGTTAGGTTATGTACTATTTACGTTTGCATTAGATGAATCAATTGACATGGCTCTATCTTTGATAAATAGAAAACTATTTTAGATAAGTACGTAGGCTTTCTTTTGCTATGCTAGTTTACATGAGTATGGATGTGTACATGTATACGTGTAAATGATTGATTGCTGATTTGAAATATGGTTTGAGATTGGTAAGTGTTGTTAGTCATGTTTAAGAGATGTAAATAGAAAATGTTTGTGATAAATAAATTTTTATACGAATGTATATTTTACATTATATAAATTTTGCATATTTCACAGAGTGTTAATATATTCATGAAATATTTTTAGATAAGATAATAGATTAACAGTCCAGTTTAAAAGTCTATGGAGAATGTAAATTTGTATACATATATTGTATGCTATAAATATAAGCAATTTAAATAGAAGTTGATAAAAAGATTAATTAAGATTATAATTTATCTATCTATCTATCTATATATATATATATATATATATATATTAGAGTGGAATAATTCTATTTCTCTTATATTATCAAAGTTAGGTTTTTGATAAATAGAAAATTAGAATAATATTTAAGAAATATAGATAGGAAATTTTTATAATAATATATATATTTTAAAAAATAAAATATAGATTTTTATACAAATATTCTTCTTAACATTTTCTAATTTTACAAAGACAAGCAAATAAAATAAATTGTTTCGATTATAAAAAATAATTATTGCAAATAACAAAATAATCTATTATTATTTTTTTATTGAAATTAAAAATAGCATTACTTACAAAAGAATCAAATATTTTATTTATTATATATTAAAATAATTAAAATCAAAAATTATTAACTAACTATTCACGCGTATCCATATGGTAGAAAATTGAATGATAATGGAATAATTATGGTACAATGAGGTCAACTTCGTTCAGAGGCCCTCTTAAGACCTTTCAAGGGTTCTCTTTACGTAACATACATGAGCAAAACTCTAAATTCTCTTGAACGATACAATTATAACAAAATTCACTCGAATTTTTTTATATCTGTTTGAATTTCAAAATATTTATTAAATTTATAATTCGTTTAATTTTAAAGCATTCTCTTTTCATCTTGCCTGCATGCAAACTTCAATCGTCTATAATTTAATAAATAAATTTTGATTGACACTTTTGCATACCAACTTTTGTTTGTTTTAGCTTTTAAAATCGATTCCAAAAATGTCCCATCAATTTATCAACACTCTGCATAACGTTTCTGTAATCTTTCTATACTTTTTCTTCTTAAATTAATTTATCTAACTTGCATTTATAAATATTATTCAAAGCAATTTCAATTTCAACATAAGTCTTAAAAAATTTATATTATGTAAATTTCTAAATGATATTTCCAACTTTTCAAAAACAAAAGAAACAAAAAGAAAGATAAAAATTGAAAGATGCAAAAATTAAATACAACAACAACGAATAAAGAATTTTATCATTAAGATTTTCATTTCATTTAACCAAATAGTACATTTAATGTTGACAACATCTAAGAATATTTAATCCTCGATTCGATAAAGTGCCACTTTACTCCTGGTATCCTCCAAAAACAAAATTACAAACACATAGAGAAGAATTAAAAGTAACAGAGCAGCTGCATACGGGCATCATCTCGCAATGATCATTCAGCTGTTGCCGTACAGGTTCAAGACGATATTCCCTCTCTGTACAGTAGTTACGGACAATACCGACGACACCTGTCTCGTGACAGAGCAGTTCCGTGTATATCGTAGAATACATTGTGGATCGCGTCAATTCGCGTTTGGACGAGGCACGATGCGGGTCGATACCTTTTGTCCCCGATGCAATCGATTGCTTTTCGATCAATTTATGACCGATTGCAATTTTAAACGGATATCGCGGATCGTTTCGACGTACCATAATTAATGTAACTTGCGTTCGATTATTTTTTTCATCAATGCTTAACAAATAAAGGATAGATATGTATTTGTTCTAGAGTTGGTTTAAATTTTTGGATATTTTATCAAAATTCTTGAAATCGAAAAAATTCGCGAAAATTCGAATCCAAAATTTTGCTCTTTGAAATTTTTAAAAATTTAAATGTAAATGTATATATATATATATATATATATATATATATATATATATATATATATTCTTTTCTGTTTTATTATTATTTTTATTTATTTATTTTATTAAGTTTTATTTATTTTTTTATTTAGTTATTAATTATTTATTATCTAGGCTTTGAGAGTTTCAAATTAAAAAAATAAGTTTCATATAGTAAAATTGTTAGATACTCGAAGACTTTTATTTTTCTGATATCTTATTATTGCATTTAGTTTCCAATTGAAAAAATTGGAGCATCAAGGATATTATTTCTCTCAATTTATCGTAAAATACCAATGTCATTTTTGCAATAACTAATTCAAATTTGGACATCCATGTAATAGAAACTATCAATTTTTCTCATAACTAACCATCGTCGCAAATTATTTTTGAACAGATTCTAATTCGATTTCTAATTTTGAATTCTTTTTACTTCTATATATTCCAAAAAAATCGAAATATAAAGTTAAAATAATTAAATGATGCAATTTCTTTATATATGAACTTATACAGCAAAGAGAATAGTAAATAATAATATTTTACAAGAAATTAACATTAATTAAACATATAAATGTATATAAATTTTAATGAAAAATCATTTTCTAAATTATGTTGTAAGTTATAAAGAAATTTCTTTAATTTAATTTGCCAAAAGATGAATTTTATTTACAAAAGAATCTAAACTCTGTAAACGCTGCGTTAAAAATATACAACAATTTAAAAAAAAAATATCGTTCTAGAAGTGTCAAATGGTTTATCAAATATTGGACAAATTACAAAAGAAAATTGTATAAGAAGAAAAAAAATAGTAATTGAATTGAAAATTATATTTTAAAAAAATTATTTATTAGAATTTATAATTATATATTTGTATATATTAATATTATTTTATCAAAAATAATATTTTTAATAAATATTTGATGCAATGTATTTGAAGATATGACGCGGATAAGAGCGAATAAGATTTTCCAGAGTGAAAAGCGCAAAGATAGGGTCGCTGGTTAAAGAGCAATCACTGCGTAATCGGCTTTTTGGTAGCGACAAAGACGGCCATTATCTCGTTAGTCAAATAAACTGCTTGTCACCGACTCTGATTGAACTATAGGGTGTTGTAAAAGTGGCATTCAACTTCGAAATAAATATGGTTCTTTATGATGTGGTGGATCTCCTACAATAAAGCCAATGATAATTTAAAAAAGAATGATCATATGGACTTTTAACTTTGTAACTTTATTTAAAAGATAAAAGATGTGTGAAACTTTAGATATTGTAACATATCTTGAAAAATATATATACACATATATGTATCATAATATATATCATGAAAAATAAAAAATATATGAATATATGTAAAAATATAGGGAATATATGTATATGAATATATGTAAAAATATAGGGAATATTTTTATTATTTTATATTATTTTTATTATTTTATTTTATTAAAATAAGATAAATCAATATTTTACTAGAAGTAAAAAGAACAAAGGTTTTAATATAGAAGAAATAAAAATAAAAAGATAAAGAGATTTAATGAGGAATACTTGGAACATTTATAAAAATGAGAGATAAGAAATAAAGACATTTCATATAATTAGAAAATTTTTTTATAAAACATTCTGTTGTTATTTTGAATTATAAATGGAGGAGATTTTAAGAATACAAAGTATAAATATTAGAAAAAAAAAATAAATTTTAAAAAGAAAGAAATGAATTAAAAAAATTAATAAATATAAAAGTATATTATAAATAAATTCATTTTAAAAAAAGCATTATTATTTTGAAATTTTGAATATATATATATATATTTATTAAGATTCTTCATTTTATTATTTCACTTCATATTTCAAAAAGAAAAATTCTTATAATTATATATATCTGACAAATTATATTTATATATTTATATAATTATATGTATTATTGACAAACTATGTCAAATTGATTAAATTTTTCTAAATACACAATATGTACATCTTTGGAAAGTCAAATTTTATTAGTTTATAAACAAAATGAAAAAGGAAGAAAAATATTACAATACCACAAATTCTAAATAATAATTGTAATAAATATTGTATAAAGTTTTAGTATTTTTTAAAAACAATTTCTCAATATAAATAAACATTTCATTTAAAACACACAGCATGTACAACTGCATTGCTTAAAGAGAAAATCGGTTTCCAATATTTTTAATTATGTTACAGTTCTGCAATATTTATTGTTACAAATTTTTAGCATCTGTAACGGTCTCAACCGCGTGCAGCTGATCCACTCCAACCACAAACCACATACCACTTATCTTCACGTCGCGTGTACACCTCGTACATATCTTGTGTAAACGTTTTGTTTTCTGTTTTTTCTTCTTTTGCTGTATTTCTTCGTTTAAAAACTATTGTCTCACTAAATTAAAAATAACATGATTTTTAACAAATTTTCTTTTATGATTGCTTTTTTTTTCGATATTCATAAGACATGTAAAATAATAATTTAATTGGAAATGCAACTAGCGATTTGGCGATGTAAATCTAATACTGTTCCATGAGTAACGAAACAGTTCATCCGTTTTGTTTTTTCTCATCATTAAGTATTATGTATGAAAGCCATGTGTAAAATATAATTTATACAATTTTCTTATTGTGTTCTGTTTTTTTATCAAAGTATACTAGAAACATTTGTTTATTTATTTTTTTTATAGCATTAATATTATTTCATATATATTCTACTATTATTATATGTGTATTTGATATGTGAAAGATTATTTCATAACCTCAAATTATTTTATTGTTATTAAATATACATAAATGCATTTATGCTTTTATGTGGAAAATTACTTCAAAATCTCAAACAAACATTTAATGAATAAATTTATTTAGCAAATAAATTTTTAATAATTTACAATAATTTAATTTTTGTTTTCTTTATAATATGCAAGTAATAATCCTTATTATATAAAAATAATTTTCAATGAGAATAGATTATAGAGAAATCAATTTAAAAAAAAATCATTATTTCACAAGAATTTTTAATTCGTTCATTTATATTGTAAACATCATTTTATAATATTTATTTTTATTCATTTTAAAATATTGATAAATTTATAATTTATATAAGATTACAAAAGGAAAAAATATTGTAATTAATAATTTAATAAAAATACAAATTAAAAAATATCAAAAACTCAAAAATTATTTAGAATATAAGAACAAAGATTTAAAACTTCAAAGACATCTCAGAAATTAATTCTATTAGAATTTTTTAATTAATTTTAACAGAAATTTTATTTTTTATATATTAAATCAGAAATATTAAAATCAATGTTTTTTTCATTATTAATTATTACTGTATTTCAATTGATATTACAATAAATCAACTTTTTTGTTCATATTATTTTTATCTCTAGAATCAACTTGTAAATGTGTTCTACGAATACTATCAACACTCTATAATTTTTCATAATATTGTATCAATCTAATATGATCTAATGTGATCAGATATTTTTGAAATCAACAATATTCATCATATTCAATCTTCATACTATACATGGAATCAGTAAAAAGTGTATAATATGTATATCACAGATAAGTGTATCCCATAATCATCAACCAATTCAACCCTCTATTACTATATCCAATCCCCTATTTATCCTATAAAAGATACGTGGCTCGTTTCAGTTTCCTGAATGACCCTTCATAACGCGACTCACATACTCTCTCTTATTTTTTTTTTTTTTTTAATAATCCATAAACGGGTTATATAAGCTTCGATATTATTTATTAACGCAAGAGAACGGTTGCAACATTCACAAATTAGATTCTCTCTCGAACTTGTTACACGGGGCAGATGTTTGATCCTTGAAGATAGAGGCTGACTTCCATCCCCCGAAAAAAATGCTCTTAGGAGGAACAGGTGCATGTTAAAAAAATTCTCTTCGAGTTTCGGAGAAGGTGAAGACGGGTTCACATCGGAAAGGTTTGAGGACGACTATTTTACGATGAAAATGGATGGAAGGATATAACGACACGTCGAGAAAAAGATAAGGGGGAAATTCTTTGAAATTAATTAGCATTTGATCGCCGTTTATAAGGTCAAGAGTGCAGAATGCATGAAGTGGTGGATCATGCAAATTAGGTGATCAAAAGATATTCGAAATTTTACTGATGTTTCATTAATAGACTGTGGATGTTATGATATTTAAAAAATGAAATAGATCTTTTCTTTATGTTTTTAATTGTGTTAATCAAAATTTGAATTTGCATAAACATTATTCGTTAGTATAATAGTAAAGTAAAATTTTATACATGAAAATATCTAATATTTAAAAAGTTGAATTTATATATTTATTCTTGGAAATTATATATTTCTTTTTAAATTTTAAAAAATAATAAAAATAATGAAAAATGAAAATTCTACCATTTTATTTTTATTTCATTTTTTCATAATATCTTTTTAAATACTTTTTAATTTTTAAATACTTACTTACTAACCAATAGAATTTTTAATTTTTTTCGTAATTTTTAAAAATCTAAAACAGAAAAATTTTAATAAGTACTAGAATCAATATTTAAGTGTATAAAGTTTTTCTTTTATAATACTTTCATAATAAAATAATAACAATTATATTATAACAATAATAACATAGTAATAATTTTAAATAGTATATTATTCTTTTTCTTAAAATTTTTTCTTAAATTAATTATTTAAGATTTAATAATTTATTATTTACATAAGAATTTAACTATTTACCTCGATTTTATTAGTGTATTTATTGTTAATCTTAA
Source organism: Apis cerana (assembly GCF_029169275.1). NCBI lineage: Eukaryota > Metazoa > Arthropoda > Insecta > Hymenoptera > Apidae > Apis > Apis cerana. The sequence continues at coordinate 2,003,792 of NC_083863.1, read as the reverse complement.
TAATAAAATTTTGCTTTTGTTAAAAATATTGAAAGTAATATTTTCTTAAATAGTTTCGAATGAGAATTCTCTTTTTGTGAGAATTTTCTGTAAAAGGAAACGATAAAATATGTGATCTCCAAAAAAGGAACCAATTCGTTCGTTTCGTTTTTAAGAAATATAACTTTGAAAAGACTTTCTAGATTCTACAATGTAATGTAATTTCCATCCTTCGACAAAAATGAATTCATTGATGCGAAATAAAAAATCCAAATATCTATTATGAAAATATCACTTGCCAAATGGAAAAATATTTTATTCTTATGGATGAATATAAAAATACATTATCCTAATCATGTTATTACTTTTTTTAGCAATAATTTAAAAAATTAATAAATTTTTTAAAAATTCTTAAAAAAAAATTAATTATAAATAAAATATTAAATTTAAATATTTAAATAAGTTTAAAAATAACTTATAAAAATTTAAATATTTATTTTTTATTTATAATTTAGAATTGTATTTCATTTTCTTTTTTTAAAAAATATAGTATAATTTTACAAACTGAAAATATTAAGAAATATTGTTGATCTAGAAATATCAATATTAAGTTATAAATTGAAATTAATTAACAATTATAATATTTTAATATTTTATAATATAAAAATATTATTATAATATGATAAATGAATTAATTATTTTAACCGAATTAATTTAATTTGTCTAATGTTAACTTCATTTATTATTATTTCCATACGATATTTTTTTTCTAATTTTTCTTTATTTCAATAATTTATATTAATCATTTGTTTACATTTATATAAATACTAATTCCACTTAATGTTAAAAAGTTATAAATTAAAATTAATTAAAAGTAAAATATTTTAATAGTAATATATTGTAATAAATATTTCACAAATTTTCTGAAATTTTCGACTTTACCAAGTCACTTAGCAGGGAAACAAGATTCTAAGAAGGCTTTTAAATATTCTTTTCTACCGTTTGTTCTTGCCATCATTTACGTAACACTTTTCTTGCATATCTTCAAAGAATAGCTGGTTTCGACCTGTTTTCAATATCCAACAATAGATATGAAATCAGAAAAAAAGTATTTGCTATGCTACATAATTGAAAGCTATTAAAGGACAAGAAAATCCAGCTGAACTTTTCGAAATTTTCTTTTCAAATCATGATGATGTGATCAAATATGATTTCCCTTTAAAATAATATAATTTAAAATCCAAATTTTATGTAATCTTTTCGTAAAAAGATAAATATATAAAGATTAAAATAAATATTAAAATAAAAGGAAAATTTAATTTTAATCAATTCAATAAATTTGGAAAAATGTATACATTAAATATTAATACATATTAAGAAAAAGTATTGAAGAAATATAAAATAATATTTAAATTTATAAAATAAAATATTTATAAAATAATATTAAATTAGATATTTAAAATATTTAAAATCTATAATTTAGAGTTAATTGAAATCTTAATAACTTTAAAAAAAAGTAAATAAAAGAAAGCAGTATAATTTTTCGTTAAATTTCGATAAAAATTTAAACAATATAATAGAATCATGAATTTTGAAAAAAAGTATTCGTTACAACATCCGTATTATTTATAATTGAATAAGAAAAATTATTTTTTCTTAAAATTTAATTTCCTTTGTTAAATTTCAATAAAATGTTGAATAACCCAAGAAATTTTCACTTTTTTCGAACAATTTTTTATGGATTCATATTTATTTTCAAGGATCCAATACGATTCTTTGTCAAACATTAATATATATCTATGAAACCCAACAAAATTATAAAACAATATTTACTTTAGTAAAATCCATACTTCTCCCAAGAATCAACAACGCATTAATATTAATAAATTCTATGTTTATTAAACTCTCAAAAATCAAATTTTAAAACAGAATTTCAATAGAAATTCAAGAGAAATTCAAATAAAAATTAATTTTTCAACTTTCTAAAACAATATTCACATCAATCATTAACATTCATTCATATTTTGAAAACTCAGTCAAATCTTAAACAAAAGTCAAAGTCTTCAGTTTTCCAATCAATATTCACTTTAATAATATCTAAAATTCTAAATAATTTAATAATTTTATAAATTTCTAAAAATTTAATAATTCTAAAATTTCAATAGAAACTTGAATAATGAAATTATTTATTATATTCAAAAATAGTCAGAATTTTCAATTTTCTAAAATATAATATCATTTTATTATTCATATCTTAAAAATTCAACACAATTCTTCACTAAATTCTCAAAAAAACAAAATCTTTAATTTTTAACGAAGTATCCACTCGTATCTTAAAAATTAAGTATAATTTCTCATCAAATCCGTACAAAAATCAAAACGTTCAATTTTTCAAAACGATATTCACCTCATCAACATCCACACTTTGCCAAATCCAAAAATCTGCAATTCAAACGAACATTACATCACGTTTAATCATCAAACCAATCCAAACTATTCAACTCTTCGTCAAATCCTCCCCAAACTTTTTCTTCAAAAAAGAAAAGAAAAAAAAAGAAGAAAAATTCAGTGAAAGAAAAGGAAAGAAAAAAAAATTCGCAAGCCCATTCATTAATACAGACGTCCATCAAGCATACCTGCAGCACCCCAAACGGGACCCTTAGTAACATGAGTCCGGGGGTCGATTAATAATTTACGCGACTAATCGCGTCAGTACCCCGTTCCTTTTGTCCCCGTTCACCGGGACGCATTTCCGTCACTCTTCAGGCCCCATTATACGGGCCCCGGAACTTTCTTGGCTCTTGGTTGCACGCCGTTTGTTCCCGGCCGGCTCGACAAAGGCGGCTCAAAAAAGATGCGTGGCAGGTGCGTACGCGTGCCCGTTGTCCAATGGGGCACCGCCGTGTGCCCCGTTCACCGGAGGGCCTCCTCTCTCGCCTCTCGCGGACAACGGGCCCACGGATCAAGACTTACCAACGGACTTGCGGCGGTAGAAGTAGTGATGGACGCGATACATGATTTTTGACCAATTTTCTGATCAAATACAGTAGGACTTTTATTGCTTGAACTGGTAAAAAAATGAGATATATTGGATAATTGGCTGAGAGCGTGATATATGTCTCTTTCGTGATTTTTTCGCCAATTTTCTAATCAAATATGATACAATTTTATATGATTGAATTGAATTGATAAGAAGATAGGTAGTATTAGATCAAAAATAGGTTAGATAGTTTGGTTTAGTGATAGATTCAATGTAGATCTTTCTCATGATTTTTTAGCAATTTTATGGTCAAATATAATAGGATTTTTATTATTTAAATTAGTAGTTTGATTTGACTGACGAGGATAGAAGTAGTGATAGGTTCGATGTAGACCTTTCTCATGACTTTTAAGTAATTTTATGATTAACATTAGATGTAAAATTTCTTCTGTATCTCTATTCGTACAAATAGATATACATAGAGATTTTCGAGATTAGAAATCTTAAAAGAAAATGAATTTGAATATATTTGTATCGTTAATTGGATAAAAGTATAAATGATATGATAGAAGAAATGATTTTTGTAATTTTCTTTGTAAAATGAAATATATAAATCTATTAAATATAGTAGATTTTTATTGGACGACATTATTTGAATTAACGGAGAGACGAAATATTTTGGACAAAAGAATTTTTAAAATTTTTTTATATTTTGAGGAAAATAATACATTTATTTACAATAAAATGAAAATTTCTTTTAATTTATACGAACTGTTAACTTTTTTGTTATAAGATATATTTGAAGAATCTGCATTGAAAATAATTTTCAATTTTATTTCTTCGAATATTTTTTAATGCAAGCGATATTGTATTCTTTTGTATTTTTTTCTAACAATATATCAATTTCAAATTCTACTTTCAATGTATACTAAAGAAAGACATTTGTTTACATTATTGCAAATATATATAGACAGTTCTTTCTATTTACTTGAATATATCAAAATTGATACATAATATGAAATAATATCAATATTACGATGTCAAAAATATGAAAATTATTCAAACCAGTATTGAACTTTTGATGTATTTAATGAATACATAGGAATCAAAGAAATCGAAAGGAATCAAAAAGAATCGAATCTCAAGACCACATATATTACGAATTTTCTGATAGATATTTTATAAATATTCGAAATCTAACAATTCGAAATTTACTCGATCTGACAAACGTCATTTAGAATCAAATTCTTCTTGATAGAAAATCATGCGATGCAAATTCCTTACATTTATCACACTAAGCACATACTTCATATTAGTGGATACTGCTTGAGAAACACCATAGTCCATCACTAATAGAAGGAATAGAGGGAAGAAGGAGAGAGGGAAGAAGAAAAACGGACATGGTGCACCTTGCGTGGACGGTACCCCATATTCCATTGACAGAATTCCCCTGTTACGTTTTCCTGTGGACGTTCTGGTTATATCGGACGAAAAAGGCGCGGTTGAATTAATTGTTGGGGAGGGCTGCTATGTGGGCCACGCGAGGCAAATTATGCGGGAAGAAACGGTAAAGGTTTGGTGTTTGGGTGGATTTGGAAGGATAATGAGATGATGGAACCTGTTAAGATAGTGTGGTGTGCGGTTGAATGGGGTTTCAGATGGGGTAATAAAATTCACAATGTATTGTCAAAAAATGGGCAAAAAATCATTCACAATTTTCGATATTTTTTATGTTTGAATTAAAATTTTTATCGAAAGGACACATGAACAATATTTAATAGCAATAGTAATTTTATTTTTAACTTTATTAATATTAATTATTATTTTTGTTGGTTATTAAAGTATACGCATATATTCATAATAATAATTTTTGTTTTGCCATGATTTTGTTGAATAGAGAATTTTTTTATTAAATCAATTAATTTAATAACTTAATTAGTGAACAAATATTTTAAATAAACATCAGATATTCTCAATTGAATATCAGAAGAGTTATCTAATAAAGTATAATAAAAAATAATGTAAATAAAAAAAATATTATGTATTATAATATATAAATTATTAATAATTGATAAAATTTTTGATTAAATTTCAGATTTTTTTAAATTTTATTAAAAAATATGAAAAATGTTGGAAATTGATTCCATTTTTTTTAACCAAAATCTGTATTATTAACATATATTATGAAAATAAATCCTTTTAGTTATTTCTACCAAGTCATGTAACAAAAATAATTGAAAAAAAAATAAAAAATAATTTTTTTTGTATTTTTCATCAAATATTCACAATTTACAAACAAAATATTTAATTTATATTTCGCTATATTGGTAGTCGAATAATAAAATAATAAAATTTACATACATATACATATATAAATAATCAATATTCATCACAGAAATATAATCATATATATATATTTGTATTTTTATGTGAAAGAAGTTTAAACATGCATTCTTCTAATTCGTTTAGAATTTCACTCACACCAAATGACCAACAATCAACTGATTTAATTCATGCTCTTATGATACAGCTGGTTTGATGATTCAAAGATTAGGAAGAAGTCATGGACTGACAATGAGTACCGTTCGTCGACGCGTGCAGCATGACTATGATATTCTTTAAAGGGATGGTTTGGGGTGAATGAGGATACCTGCGATGAAAGGACACCTGTCTTTCTACTGCCAGTTTTTATATTCAACTGATGTAATGAGACTTTTAGAAGAAATTTTATGAAGTTGAAAAAAGTTTGACAAAGTTTTGCACTGATTGGTAGATTAGTCAACGATGAGAGAAAAATTTCGCGAATTCTACGCGAGATAAATCTGTTAGGAAGTTTAATTTCGAAGATTAATTATTTTCACTTGAACTTTATTTAAGAAATTAATTAAGTATTAATTAACAATCTATATCTTAATTTTATAACAAATAAATCTTTTTTTTTTATTTTTATAATTTTAATAATTTGGATAAATTGTTAAAAATCGTTAAAATTTAAATAAAATGAAGTTTACAGTGAATCTAACTTATTAATATTTATTAAAAATCTAAATTAAATAATTATTTTCTACATTGAATTTCTTCTTACTTCATTACATCGTGAAAAGATTAAATGCCATATCCTTTAACCAATTCCTTGGATTTTCAAATTAAGTAACAATGACTCTACTATGTATTTATAGAATGATCAAATATTTATCAAGAATTTTGATGACAAGATTATTTTCTCATTATTTCGTTACTCTCAAAAGAATACTCAAATCTTTATCAGAAATCTACGAGAAAATATTAAAAAATTAAAAATTTTTTGAATCGAACAAAAACAATTCCTTCTTACTTAAAACAGAAACAAGAATATTCATAAAATCAAATATCTATCAAAAATTTTCTTGTCTTGATGACAAGAAAACAACTATTTTCTCAATTTCCAATTCCTTGTTATTTCATTACATTTCCAAATAGTTAAACGACACTCCAATAATATTCATAGAAATGATCGATTCGTGTTTGTCAAAACTCTGGATAACAAGAAAATAACTTTTCGAATAATTTCCCTTCTCCTCACTTTGTCACATCGTCAAAGGATTAAAGGCACAAATCCTCGTTATTTCGTTAAGTGTTCAAGCGATAGAATGGTAATCGAAGAAAAACGAAACGTGCAACGCGACTTGGGCTTTCTACGCGCGGCGAAAACGATCGGCCGTCCCAATAGCCATAAAGGAAATCGAGTTGGCGATAACGACAGGTGAAATGCGACGGACATCGATCGGCAAACAAGAACGTTCCCATCGAGTCGTTATCGTCCACCTGATACACGATGACGATCGTTTTGCCGATTTCTATAGGTGTTCAATTGCAAACAGGAGTATCGTATTCCAGAGAATTATCCAGTGCAATCTGTGATAAAGATTCGAGGTACGTAGGTGCTGGAAAAAAATAGCAAAAAGTGTTCGACGAATTTTGAATCTACTTGTGTACTGTTGATGATAAAACGTTGATTCAGTTTAATTATTAATTAGCAATTCATGTGATTGTGTATATTTTTCAATATATAATGAAAATTTTTTAATTGTATTTTTAATTGTTAATTAATTTTCAAAAGAAAATTGTTATTGTTAATATTGATATTGTTATTGTTAATTAATTTGCAAAAACAAAATTAAGTTATTATAGGAAAGAGCACTTTAATACTATTTCAGATAGATATCAAATTTTTTAAGTGTATTTTTTAAGTTTGTATAAATTTGTAAAAATTTTTTAAGTTCGTATAAATATTATAATTATTATTTTGGAATTATTTAATATTTAAATGTAATTATAAAAATTGTTTTCAAATTACTTAATCCTTTAAAATATGATTTTTCAAATTCGTCTGCAAAAATAAAATAATAAAAATTAAATAAAGATTTGTAATATCGTGAAAATTTTATTTATATTATTTAACTTTAAAATGTATTCTCAAATAATGTAGCTTTTTTTCGTTGTTTCAATTCATATTTATTATTATAAATATTTTTTATATTAAAATTATTTAGATTTTACACGTGACTGTGAAAAGAATAATTTTCGAATTAATAATTAATCTTTGAATATATAATTTTATAAATATATTAAAGCATTATAATATTATCTATTTATTTACTATAAAATCATTGAAATCAAAGATGTAGACTAATTATTTTTTATTTCTTTTAATTAAATATAATAATTAATAAGATATTTAAATATCATAATCCAAACATAATATTAAAAGATTACTTGATTTCTAAAAATAAAAAAATAAAACAAAAAATCGTTTATTTGTAATCATTTATAATTATTAATTAAATTATTAATTATTAATTAATAGTAATTCTAAATATACAATGAATTTCTGCTACATAATGTAAAATAATATAATATATATATAAATATTCATATTTTTAAGAAAATATCAATAAAATAACACTTAATATTATACATAGTGCAATATAGTATTTTAGTTAATTATTAAATAATTAAATAATTAATATATTAAATAATAAATATATTTTTTTTATAGAAATTCTCAAATTTTAAATTATATTTATATCTAAAATCATTGCAAAAAAAACATATTTCTATCATAAATAATTAATAAAAAGAATTTCATTTAATCATAAGAAGATTAAGAATTAAAAACTTATTAATTATATAATATTATTTAATACTTTTAATAATATTTTAGAATTTAATTATTTAAACATGATCAATATCTTTCTATTAAAGTATTTACATCAAATTTACATCAAAATAAATTTCATTAATTATATAATCCTGTTATAATATTTTTTTTATAATATTATAATATTGTAACATCACTAATGTAATACTTTTGCAATTCTTAATTAAAATCCAAATACTTATTCAATATTTTAATTATCTCATTTTAATTAAATATTTCTTTAATTATTCTAGAAATTTTTCTATCCATTCACATCGTGCAATATCGGAATTAAATTTATTTTATATAATTTAAAAAAAAAAAAAGGTCATTTTATATTGTGTTTACATTTTGCCATAAAAAAAATTTATATAAGTTTATACTTTATTTGGAATTCGCAGCTGTTTCATCGGAACCGATTAATAGCAGATAAAAACTTCGAAATTCGTGAAATTAACCATGTCCGACAATATTACTACAATACGTTGATTATAATGGGATCATTATTTGAAAAAGAAAAAATAATCAAAAAAAAAAAAAAAAAAAAAAGAAAAAAGGCCGAATAATTTTCTTCCATATAATTTATGTAAATTGCATCGATAAGTAAACATTGTATGTAACATGTTGCAATTTTTAAATTATTCTACTACTCTACTTTAAATTATTAAAGAAGTATATACATATCTGTTAAAAAGACAAATTGATTGTGAAAATTTATTTGAATATCGAACAATTATTAATCTGTTAAACTAAATAAAATTTTAATATTAAAATTTTAATAAATGTTTTTTTTGCTTCATAATATGTAAATATTCTGTATATTCGTTGAAAATAAAGATAATCAAGATAATTGTGCATGAAATAAATAATTTATTTATTTTCTTATTTTTTTTCAATGTAAATAAAAATATAAATTTATTTTTTATCTATATGAATTTTGATCATTATCGATTGTAATTTAAATTGTAGACTGTTTAAAATTTTATTTAAAAATTATTAATTTACTACTTAAAAATAATATTTGATATTTTAAATTAAAGATTCATTGTAGGTAAAATATTTTATTATTTCAGAATTATAATTAAACATATACATGATACATAAATCATTAAATATATAAAATAGTAGATAGATACAAAAGTTTTCTAAATAGATAGAATAAAATCATTTATTTCTAATTATTGATTATGAAATAACTATTTTTTACTATCATAAAAACATAAAAATAGATATTATGTAAGATAAAAATAAAATGAAAATATTTGAATTAAGATTTAATTCTTTTTTTTAATTTCATTGATGATTCACTAATGATGTAAATAATGGAAATATTTATTTTAAATTTACGCATGTCTATAATATTAAGTTATAAACAATTTAATTATATTTTAAATAAAAAATGAAATAAAAGATAAGAGTTCTATCTCTGTCCCATTGCCATTTTATTCTATCTTTTTTGCTCCATCTAATGTAAACTCCATCTAATGCAAACTTCAATTATGTATAATTACAGATTTCGATGAAAATTTTTATAAATATAACTAGCAAAAAGAGATTTATTTTACTTCTCAAATATCGTAATTTGTATATTATACTTTGCATATTTTGTACTTTTTACGTTGTTGTATATTCAATTTTTTCAAAAAAAATGAAAAAAAGCATGTTATTCATAATGATAATAATAATAAATCAAAACGTCAGTATCAAGTCTATTGGCATTGCAAATGCGCCCTTATCGCGCAGGCGCAAACAAACATAATACTTCTCTACTACCTTTCTTTTTCCTTTGGCGCAAGCACGTGCTACAACGTATAACGTTATTTGAGACTTTGTACTTTTCATTTGCGTTGCATTACAATTTTTATTTTCATTCTCTATATTGCACGCTATAAAGATTTTAGCTATCAGAAGGTAAGAATTAATATTTTATCTTTTCGATGCTAGTGTTTATTAATTAAGCTTATTAATCAATCTTTCTATTCGAGTGAGTCATTAATGAATGATAACCTCAATCACGAGAGATAGATAAAGTATTAAAACATTCGACACATAACTAACAAGATGAGACATCTTGTAACATAAAGTTGTGATCATCGATATAATATCGATATTTTATTTATAGTTTTTAATATATCGATAATAAAATGATAAAATATTGTTTAATACGAATAAAAATGATTAGAATTTTTGTTTTTTCTTATTCGAAATTATTATTAATCATTAACGACATTTTGAAATAAATAAGAAAAATTTCGAATTACTTTCAATCAATATATCAATATTATGGGTATTTATAACGATGTAGCTAATTACAATTCTTATAAATTATTGATTAATTAAAATAAAAATAAAAATAAAAAAATTTTGAAATTGCTACATCGTAATCTATTTCTATTCGTATTATCTTAACGATATTTTAAATATATATTTCAAAAATTCTATGAAATATTATTAATCATTAAACAATATTTTATAACTTCGAAAAATATTATAATTTGGATTATTTCCACTCAATATATATTAATAATAATATAATTAATCACAATTTTACTGGTAATTAATCGATCATTACATCAAAAGTTTCTCGCATCACTGGGTCATCTAAAATCAAAACAAAACCATCATTCACGCATTTCTTCCGCGTTTTCAACTTTCTACGCACGAAGATCGCTCGATTCTCAATACGCATTTACAGTTTAAATTCGTTTTCCCCTCTTTTCCAGCCACGTTTCTTCCTTGAAGCTGGATTAAATGCTAGTCTTGCCAACTTGCCGTAAATACCCTGTCCAGTGAATACGAAACGAATTGCTTAGGAGGATGACTCGAGACATGGCGACGTGACTCAACCGACTCCTTTATAGAGGAATCTTCCACGGAGGTAATGAACTTTGCTTAAAACGGGTGCTTCCATTTTCAAACTGGCACGTGCCTCCTCGCTTCTCGTTTTTCTGCTTCTTAGTCTTTTCTTGGTTTCATGAGATACTTTCACTTTACACTCGCTTATTACAAGTTTTGATGGTGAACTAGTTTTTCAGAAAGAGATACGCATGATTCCTGATGACCATGAAAGATTGTAATACAGGTGCTCGATTTTTGCGATAATTAATGATGATAGAGATGTATTGGAAATGTCGAAGATGGAGCATTATATTGTAAAATGAATATTGGAAACGAATATTTCTGTGATAGTGACGAAACAATTTTTCATCGAAATTGAGATACGTACTTTTTATTCATATTATTCATATTTTATTCATATTATTTAGATAATTTTTTTAAAAGAAAAAATCAAGCGTATATTAAAGATTTTTCAACTTTTTTTGTTTTTTTTATTTTTATTTATTTAATAAAAATTTATTAGTTTGTAAAATATGACATCTGTTTATTTAAAAAAATTACATAATTTTAATAATTTTTTAAATAATTTTTTATTATGCAGGATTGTGAAGTATCGTACAGATTGAAGTTGATTTTATGATAATTAATCATAATCTAAAATAATGATGAAGATAAAAGAATCGAATTGAAAATGTCAAAATTCAAGAAAAATAATATTATAAAGAAATTAAAATTGTATTGACCATAATTAAATGGCAGAACAATTTTTCATTTAAGATATTGATGATTTTTTAAGTGTATTTAGACATATTAAAAATAATGCAATTTGTCTTTCTAATCAAAGACAAAACACTATATGGTAACAAATAACTTTTCTAAATAATAAATAATTTTTAAAAAACATATATATTAATAAAAAGAAATTCTTATCAATATTAATCAATATTATAAGTCATTCGTTATAAGATACTTGTTATAAAACATTTTATTCTTTCTTTCAATTTGTTTTTGTAGTATAGAATCATCATTATGATGACTATCCCTACTATGATTCCAGAGAATTTTTTTAATATACATGTTTTTCTAATTAATATATATCTTTTCTTAATTTCAAATAATAAAGTAAAATGATTTTATACGAAATTTTTTTTAATATTAATATAAAAATGGATATCCTTTTACCACGAGATTCTCAATTGAAGTTGTAAAATTGAAAACGATTATTTCTGTGGTCGAGTGGTAAAACACTTCATAAAAATTGAGAAGATTTGATCCTTTATGAATATTTAAATAAGATCTATTAAAAAATGACACCTGTTTACCAAGAAAAATTACATAATTCCTTATGGTTATGGAAGATGGTGAAGTGCCGTGCAGGTGGTGTGAAGTTGACTTTTAAGATAAATGATAGCGATAAAGAAGCACTGAAAATATCGAAATTATTGTCGCAAAATCGTATGTAGAAAAATGAAACGTTCATTTCCATGAAATGAAAATGTATTTAATATATAATTTTTTTAAAATTGAAATAAGTGTTTCCTAAATAGATAACAATTGTTTATTTATGTAATTTAAAGTATAAAATATAAAAATAAAGAGATTAAAAATTATATTTTTTAAATACATTACGATATGTTTCACAATTGAATAAAAATTTAATTATTGTACTATAAAATTACTAGAACTTATAAAAATACTAGAAAAATATAAATTAAATTTTGTCATTATACATTTTTGGATTATAATTTATTATTTTGATTTTTAATCAATAGTTATAAATATTTAGTAAGAAATGAGGTATTAAAAAGATAATAAATAAATTCTCTAAAATAATAAATTTTCAAGAAACATATGTAATAATGAAAAGAAATCTTTTTTTATTATCAATATTAATTATCATAATTAAATGTTTATTCAAAAGTTTATTTAAATTCAAATTTTTATAAACACAATCAAAGAAATGGGAAGCTAAAAATCATAAGGGCATAAATTATATTATATATGAAAATTATTTTGAAAAGTTTAAGAAAAGAATAAGTTTTTTTGTACATTTTTACATTTTCTTAGTATATTAAAGTAACTTAATTAACTTAGATTAAAATAATTACTGACTAGAACATAGTTTAATTTTCTCTTAGTTATATTTACACCATTATAATTTTTAAGTTCTCTATATAAAGTTTATATATAAATTTACTTCATTTTTCAAATATCATAATATATTTTGTGGTTTTTTTATGTCGTGTATATTTCTGCAGATTTTTATACATTAAAATTTTATATTTTTGCATAAATGCAAAAACATCAGCAGTCTAATTAGAACTGAATCAGTATTTGAGTATTATGATTTAACTTATTATGATTTTCAGTTCTTCAAATGGAATTTAACTCTTGGAGAAATTTGCTTTTCTGTAACATATACATTTTAGATTTCTTCATAATATAATTAAATTTTGCATAAATGCACAAACATTTGCAATCTATTTATATTTATTATATATATATTTATTAGAAGATGAAATTTCAAATAAGAAATGAAACATATTTTAATTTTTTCATTGAATAAAATGCATTGAGTATATATATATATACATATATATATATATATATATATATATATATATATATATATATATATATATATATACATAGTAAATACAATGTAAATAATTCCAATAATATTTCAAAATGAATATTTGTTATACTTTACATATTTTATATATCACCAATAATCCGTACAAAATATGCTAATTCCAAATAGAACAACTGAAACTATCCAAACTATAAATCTAAACTTCAGAACAGAAAGAAATACTTGAAAACGAAACACTCTTTTAGAAATCTAAGAATATACTTACAGAAGAACAACAAATCTCTCCCTATAGAGAACCTATGTTTTAACATAGAACAAAGAGAAGCACCATAGAGATTAAAGAAACTCGAAAATTCGAAACAAAGCTTGCGTCACGAGACAGGAATTAAGCTTTCATGAAATTCGTCGAGATAACAATTCGACTAAGTAGTATTTTCCAACTATTTTTGAAAAATAAAATAATAGTATATAAAACTACTATTCTGATAAAATACATGATAATATTTTATTCTTAAAATTAAAATTTGATGGAATTGATATTAAAAATCTATCATAACAAATTGTTATAAAACAATATATATTAATATTATTTAACAAATTAAAATTCAGTTTTAAGAATTGAGGAATAATTAAAATTTCAGGATAATTAAATGAAAAATATGTCAGTTAATTGAACATTGTTGAAATAAGTAATACAGTACATAAAAGTATTTGAAAACTATTTTATACGAAAATTCTGATTTAATGAAAGTATGTAAAATTATAATAAATTAAATATAGACAGAAATTTTTTTTGAGAGAGTAAAATCAATTCTTAAGATTACTTTATGTTTTCATATTCTAAATATAATTTTATCATTTTATATTTTTAATAGGATGCTAGAGCATTAAAATCTGAATATTTTATAAACTTAAAATTTTTTTCTATCTCACGCTTTTTCATCTTTTTAAGAAAAAATTGCTTCATGTACATATAACTTATTATACTTTACATAAATATTCATGAAGTCTATTAAAAATAAATTTTCATTTTTTCTTTTTTTAATTTTTCAAATAAATTCTTTATTTTTTAACGAATGTTCAGAAGTATACAAACTACAATGGATTATATGAATTTTTTTTCTAATCAAATATTACTTATTAAGAAAGTGAAATGAATATTTAATAGTTAAAGTTTCAACAGATTTTTCTCTTTTTTAAATATAACTTTGATGCAAGATTCTAAATTATAAAATCTTCAAATTTTAATACTCTGCTATAAAAAAAAATCCTAGATAAAATTATATCCAAATTTAAGAATATACCAAAACTTTTGAATTTAATTTCATTCCATTGACAAAAAAATTACTCTATGTATAAAATCTATTAAAAAAGTTTTTAATTCAAGAATTATTAATTTTATATTGTCACATAAAATAATATTCGAATAATTTCGTGACCAATCTATATACACATATAATAAGAATAACAATAGTTACTTCTTTCAAGATAAAAAACTGAGAATTCAAATAGAACTAAAGAAACTTGAAAACAAAACTCGAGCCACAAAACCACAATCAAATTTTCCACGAAATTCTGTCGGGACGAATTTTGTCTAAACATAGAATAGTCTCGTTAACCTTATGCGAACACCTTGTGCCATTGGTAAAGCAACAGGCTTCGAGTGAGCACGCGCGTGCACGCGCGGAATCGCGCGACTATAGAAGAGGAAACGAGATTCCACGCGCTGTAGATCAAAGCGAAACTGTTTCAATGCGTGTTTCCAACACTCCGCAGACGGTCCTCGAGTCGATCGAAGAGGAAACGAAGTTTCGAGTGGATGAAGATTAAAAAAAAAAGGAAAAAAGAAAAGAAAAAAGAAGAAAAATGAAAAAAAAATAAAACAGAGAGAAGACAGGGGAAAGAGAGAAAGAGAGAGAGAGAGATAGGAGGAGGCATTCGAGTTTTCCTTTCGTCAAGTACTCTCGAATACTCTCCCTTCTGCTTGGGATACGATTATTCATCGAGGTTTAATTCGATATCAAATTTTCAAAGGGAGAAATATCGTGAAGAAGTATCGTGGTCGTTAATTCTACCTTGCGGGTAGTTTGGGGATATGGTTTTGAAAATGATTTAAGTAAGATTGATTATGCAGGTTTTAAGAGTTGAGTATTGTAATAGGGGAATAATTGATTGTTTTTAAGGGTGAGAGTATAATGTAGAGTTTTAATAATGTAACACCGGTGTATATAAGAATTGTATAATTTTAGGAGAATGATGTAATAATGTTTTAAGAGACACACATTTATATATATAATATTTTAATTAAAAATTATAAAATTAAGATTCGTCTGATTTATAAATTATATATTTTAAAATGAGTTTATTTTTTCTTCTTTTTTTAATTAATTGGATTTCAATATTCAAAAAAATATTTATCATAGTTAGTAAATATATAGTACTTTCTTTTTTTAATATAGAGCATAAAAACATATATGTTTTAAAAAAATATTGATAAAACAATAAATAATAACTTGTAGTTGTCGTTCAATTTTTTAAGAGCTAAACAAAATAAAATTATTTCTAAATAGATTTTATCGAATTTTCAAGATTCAATAAATTTTCAATATTATTGAATCTTAAATTAATCATATTTTGTTTAATAATACAACCATTATTGTAAATAACTTACGTTATGAAAAATGTTATATCATTCATAATGATGACATCCCTTACATCCTCATAGAAAAATGACTAGATGGCGTTTTAATTTCAAAGAATAAAATTGCGAGACTTACCTAAAACAAATAAAAAATATTATTATTAGTATAACAATGTAAAATCATCTCCTTAAACTATGTATAGAATTATATATACATATATATCGAGTTATAATATAATATTCCTGAAAAATCTTCAGAAAATTGTAATGATCAAAAAAATTTTTTAACAAATCAAAAATTGATGTTAAAAAATTTATTTAAAGCTTATTAAATTAATAACAATTGAAAATTTACCTTAAATAAAAGATAATACATCAGGAATAAAACTCTATCTGTTTCTTTTTTTTAATGCAAAATTACTTATAACTTAATAAACAAATCTCAATAAAAAATTTTTATATAACAACTTTTTTTGACTTTAGAATTAATTCTTCAATTATATTACAAATATATCAACATTCTATATATATTGGCTAAATTGTCTAAAACTAAAGAAATTAAAATATAATAAAGAATTATTTAAAAAATAGATTTAGATAAAAGTTGAATAGTTTCGAGAAAAATATAATTTGATATAATTTAATTGTTTTTTGTAGAAGATATATGAACTTCGTTTTTTTAAAAGAAATTACATATTTTTTAATAAATCACTGTACTCAATTTGTTATTATGTATAATAATTCGAAAAGAAAAATTTTCAAAGAAATAGAAAATATATACAACTAAGATTTTCGTTCAAAAATCTTTTGACTTTCACAGAAATGTTTCATGAATTTATTTTAAATTGAACATATTATTATGTGAAAAAGTATATAATTTTAACTGTGACTCATCAATATGTTTAAACAAAAATCATTTGTTATCAATCAAAATTATTTTAAAATAATATTATACAATATAATTTTATAAATAATTATTTATTTTCTCATATATTTTTCTGTCATTATAGGAATGACAAATTTTAGTTAAAAAATTAATAAATAATAAAAAAAATGAAATTAGAATTCTTCCAATCTATTAACTAAAAAATAGATCTTAAATATCTAAAATCTCCAAAAAGCAACTATCTCTTCAACATTACACAACATGATAAAATAAATAATTATTCATAAAATTTATTATTTTTCCATTATAATATGTACGACAGAATTTTTAATATCTAATTATCTACAAAAAAAGAAAATAGTGTATCTAAAAAAAGATAAAATAATAAAATATTCTAAAATTAAAAACGCTTGATAAAATCTTCAACAAAATATCCAACATATTATTCCAATCTTTCAACAAGCACTTTCTCGTTCAAAAAATAAATCAATCCCCAACCCCTGTACGAAACAATGCAAAATTGAAACGTGAAATACGGGTTTTTCGCGGGGGACACGCGAACCAGAGGACCGCAATGAAAAATTCAATATGCAACAGGCGAGTGCCAGTTTGAAAAGGTGCAAACATCTGGCGCCAGGGTGGCTCTTCGTGCACTGTATCGGAATGTGGACGAAAGGAAGGGAGGGGGCTGCGAGATATATATTTGAATAAAACCAAAAGCGTCCCCCTTTCAATTTCGATATCCTCCCCTAAGTGGAGACCAGCTGAAATTCTGGTTCATCATCCCTTTTCATTACTTTTCTAACAGCGTTTCTCAATCTTACATATTTCTAGAGATAAATGTATGTATATTATATATATATTTAATATTTGTTTTTTGTGATCCAATGTATTTTTTTGTTTATAATGATACCAAAATTAAAATTAAAAAAAAAATAAAAGAAATTAAATATGATTAGAATGTACAATATAACTTGCATCTATTAAGTATCTATTATAAGCTGGTTTTTTAAAAATTAAAAATTAATTTTATTTTTTTTTCTTTTCTTAATAAGAAGATTGAATAACATAATATTACATGAAACGATTTATATAAAGTGTTATACAACTGTTTTTTTTTTTAATTATAACAATCACAACATTAAGGAAGACAACTTTATTTCTTTTTTTTTTATTATTATTTTTTTTTTAAATTCAGCAAAAAAACTAATCTGATATGAACTAAATTCCTTAAAAATAATTGAAAGGATGAAAAGAGAATACTTAAGAATTCTGATTAATAAAATTAATAAATATTACTGATTAATAAAAGAACATTTATATATAGAAATTTGGAAAAATAAAAAATATCATTTATTATAAATTCAATTTTAATTATAAATACAACTTTTTTATTTATTACAAATTTTTTTTAATATTGGTTTTCCATTGCATTTTTTTCTCGTCAACACACTACTATATTTACTGATTATTCAGTCATATCAAATACAAATAAATTAATATAAATATTAACTTTTATACATATCTATATTATTAAATATTAAAATAATGATTATGTCATATCATACTAAAGCTTGTTAAATAAAAACAAATCTATTTTTTTTCTAAAAAAATATCATATTTTTTAATTTATTATCTTTATTTATCTTAAAAATAAAAAAATTATGAAATAATATAAATAACAGAATCTAGAGATTCTTAAAAAATGAAATAAAAATTAATATTAATTTTTTATTCTTTAGTTAACTTTTATCAAATTGAATAAAATTTATTTTAATATTTTTTTTTATCAAACATAGTTGCAGCGAAGCAGTTATAGAGAAAATTTATTCCTAAAACAAACTTTGAAAAAAACAAAAAAAACAAAAAATTGTATTTTATTAAAAATTATTGAATAAATAATAAATAATTATTCTATGAAATAATAATAATATGTAATATTAGAAATCCTTATCCTGAAATTTCTAAATCCTATTATCGGATCTTAATCCATAGATTGATGAATGCCTCCAAAACAATTCGAGCGAGAATAATCGGTAAGATCATATGAAACACCAGTTATCCCTCTGTTGGTTGAATGAATCGTGGATCAGATTCTCTCGCGACCAATTCATTATTATTTTGCATTCCTGTTATGTTAATGATGGGACAATTTTCATTTTCGTTCGTTTGTGGCAATGAAGATGAAAATTAGGTTTAGAAAATTTTTTTTTTTAGCTTTTTTTTTTTTCTAAGAATTTTTTTAAGAATTTTTAAGAATGAAGTTTTTTTGTTTCAAAAGAAGAAAATAATAATGAATACAGATTGAAAAAATTTCATTTAAATTGAAATTAATGGCGAAGAGATTTATGTAAAAATTATAGATAGAAATATAGATGTACAAATATAGATAGAATTTATTATAAGAATTTATTATCAGAAATCATATACAATCTTATTCCATTTTAAGAGATTATAATTATTTTATATTAAAAAAATTAAGAGATTTCTTTATTATTTTTTTATTAATTAGTTTTCTTATTATTAAAACAAAATTTACTAATTTTTACTGTAGAAATCACGTTCATTCTATTTCATTCCATTTAAAAAATCATTTGCTTTACGTTAAAAAACTTAAAAAATATTTTCTAAAAAACATTTTATTTTTATTGAAATTTTAATTTTTTTATATATAATATTAATATAATGTTTATAACGAATTATAAAAATAAAATTAAATCTTTTACAAGAAATTGAAGAATATTAAAGAATTAAAATTTAATTTATGAATATTGAAATTCAAACAAATAAATAAGATATATATTCACAAATATTTAATAAATAAAATTGCAGAATAAATTTTTAAAAAATGCAGAATAACATGTGAAAAACAATATTATATTTAGATTGTATCTTATTTTAAAATTAATTATAAGAAGAATATTTTATGTATTTGAAATTTAAGTTTTATTATTTAATAGATATGGTAATAAAAGTATTGTAAAATTTCTGCATGAAAAGATTTTTTTATATTTAAAATTTATATAAAGATATTAATAGTTAGAATTAACGATATAAAGATTTGTATATAAATTTGAATGAAGAACATCTAAAAAATTTAAGCAATAAATAAAATTTCTTAAAAGTAATAAAACATTTAATGAACATTAAGTGTAAAGATTATTGTTTGATTTTTATGTTAATTATTAAATATTTCTATACTCTAGAATATTTGCATAAATTTATGATTAATATAGATTTATATCGATATTTACAATTTTATTATTAAAAAAATTATATATATACTATATTTAAAAGAAAATTTTTAATATTTAATTTTTCATATTTATAATTTTAAATTGAATTTATTTTATTAGAAAAGATATAAAATTAGAAAATTTTATTTTGAATATTCATATACAATAATAAAAAAAAAGGAAAAAAAAAAATATTTCTTTTGAAAAGATTCTTTATTTTTCATTGTGAATATAAATAAAATTATAATTTAAAACTATAATTCAAAATTTGTAAAAACATTTGCAAAAGCTTTTACATGTACTATATATATTATCATGTACTATCATCACTTGTTATATAGTAAAATATTTACAAATAAGATACAAAATATTTATATTTAAAATAAAAAAAAATTTTTGAAGATTATTTGCAGCAATTAATAAATAAAATAATTATAATTAAAAGTTTAAATAAATTTTGATTTTAAAAAATAAATATTTTCATTTAGAAAAAGGAAATAAATTATAATGTTAAAAATTATAAAATTATAAATTAATATTACAGTATGAATTACAATATTCTTTTTATTGGAAACTTCATATAACATATATAACATATATAATTACAATATATAATTTTCCATTAGAAGATTATAAACATATACATACTTTATTTAAACATACATAAACATACATGTTTATTTTTGTAACAATGTAAAATTTTTATACAATAATTTAATACTTGATCCTAATTCTTTGATCAGGAATTGTAAATATACTCTTGTTTCTCAATTACTTTATACAACGAAAGACCTACTGCGAATTGAAACTTACAAGTTTTTTCACTGATTTTAACCCAAACCAAAAAGAAAATTTCTAGAATATAACAAAGAAAAGAAACAGGTAAGAAAAAATACGAAGAAGATGACCAAAATGACGTAACGAAAGTCATAAACACGGAATAGCTAAATGAAAAGTAGCTGGGCATGGAGGCATCAGCATGTGGTACCCAGGTGTCAATTTATCTCTAGAAATTGAACGTGAAAACCCAGGTGTTTGAAGATACCCGAACGTGGTTTCAATAGATTCTCAGGATTGAACCCATTGATTTTGGTGAGCAGTGATCATACAGGAGGAACACAGCTGCGTGCCAGAAGTCGGACGTGAACAAACTCGGGGAAACACGAGGAGGAATATCGTACTGATTTCGCACGTGCTTTTTTGGCTCATTTCCACAATGTATATCCTGTCATTTGATGATTCAAATTCAAATATTCGAAATTTAAAATATGAAAATTTTCATATCGGGAAATATAATCAAAAGTATATTTAGAATAAAATTAAATTATTTTTATTTAAAAATAATTTTGAAAGAGAAAAAAATGGAATTTGTTTAATCTTAATTTTTTCAAAAAGAAAGAAAAAGGATTTAGACGAAAAGATTTTATTCTATATTTTTCAATTTATTTCAAGAATTAAATAATTTCACACATTTTTCAATGTATTTGAAAATTTTTAAACTTAATTTATTCTAAAACGAAGCTTCAAGTAAAAATTTTTTTCCATTCATTGTAGCAAATAAAATCATTTAATTATTCGTGGTTTGGAAAGAGGTATCTTGAATAACTCATTATAGTATATACATATACATACTATTGGTATTTCATATAAAACAGAATTATTGTTGGTTATTTATTTGGTTATTTATTAAAGAATTTTTATATTACATTATTTATTTTTTTAAATTATTTGAGAAATAATTTATTTTTGAAATGATATAAATTCATTATTTCATGAAATATTTCATTTATAAAGAAAGTAAATAAATATATTTGCAATTACATGATTTATTTAACATTTTTATAGAATAAATACTTGCTATTATTTATTATTTAATTTAATGAAAATAATTTCACGATATATCAACATCAAATATTTGTATTATTATTGTTTCTAACTATTGTTTCCAACATTATTATACATTTATTATTATTACTATATTTCTTGTTTAATACATTTTCTGAAAATTATTTCAGGAATCAGTTTATTTCTATTATGAAATAAACGTTATTTCCTTAAATAATCAATTTTTTAATTTATTATTTCCCAAATAATAATTCCTCTTGCAAATTCCTTCAATAGACCGAATAAAGAACATAACCTCAATCCAGATACATTACTTATAATAATAAAATAATAAAATAACTTTATTTAAAATTATTATTTGAAATAAATTTTGACCATTTTCTTATTTTCATAACACAATTTATTAGTTGAAATCTAGTGGTTAACTGTATATTTTTCATGTAATCATCTCAGCTGTCTACCTCCCTTCTTCATAGAACAACTGCTACCAAAAGAGTTTACGGACGTAAACTGAGTAGCCACGTGACTTATCGACAGGAAACGATCCTTTTTATAAACTGCATGACCAAATTGAGAAATTCGATACATCAACGGACGTCTAAACATTTTGGGATGATCGATAGATAATATTTTGTGATACGTTTATATGTCATTAGAGGGTGGAAGTTACCCTTACACGTTTACGTTAGTCTTTGTAACTAACGTATATTTTTATTTTTTGTTTATTATGAATCTTAAATAAAAATATTTTTCTATAATATCATATATAATATATATTGTAAATATTTAATTAATTAAATTTATCATACAATATAAATAAATTTTTAATACAAAATATTTTCAAAGGACTGTTATTTACTCTTTATAATAATGTAATGATATAATTTCATTAAATTATTACGATCAATTGAATATTAATTAAAATAGCATCAATTTATTTATAAATCAGGCATGAAATAATAAATCTTTTTTGGAACTAACTAACTATTTCATACAATTATTATACGTTTTTATTCAAATTATTAAAGTTTAAAATATACGAATTATATTCTATATCTATTGCCATGAAACAATTATTAATTAAAATAATATATAATTAAATTAACACAATATAGTAATAATTATTTTCTTATCTCTCACAATTATAATATAATCATTAAAATTGGACAATAGATGATTTTACATGAAAAAAATAAATCGAAAATATGGAATAAAATTTTTTCATTTTCGAGTAAATCAAATTTACAAATTTTCCACATATAAATGAAAATGATTAATGTTTAATTAGATATAAATGAATTATACAGAAAATTCTATATAAAAAATTCTATATAAAAATAATATAAAATAATTTTTTTTCATTTAAAAATAAGTTTTTTCTATGTCCAATTTTGATTTTTTCAAAAATGAAGATTTAAATGATAAAATTTTATTCTACATTTTTTGTTTATTTTCATAATTTCATTTTATTTCATTTTTTTTACAATTATTTTTGTATCCAATTGAAAATTAATTAATCTCTAGTTTATATTTGATTAATTTTCAAATTTGAAAATTAAAAAAAGCTTCAAATGAAAATCTGCATTATTAAAATAAAAAAAATAAATTTTTGAATTTCATGACAAATCAATAACAAATAAATTAATTAATAAATCCAAAAAATTCATATATATATATATATATATATATATCTTCGATTTTCAATTCATCTGCCTTATATTAAAGCGCAGATTATCTTTTACATCCTTGTTAGTTTCCTCTTCTAATCTCGTTTCTCATCGTATACGCTAAAACTCTTCACATTAACAAAGTCCACCAAATATCTCAAGCAAAAGGAGAAAGAAAAAAAAAAGCTGGCCAATAAAGCTAATAACTAAAATGTGGGTGCAATGGCTTACCATCGCAGGATCGACATCCGCTAAATTGAGGATCTGCAGACAAGGGATGGCGAAGAAGCAGTCGACGACCCCGCCCTCTACTTAATTCCAAAAAGGGAGCCATGTTGCATGGCACGTATCCTTTGTATGATAGCATGCAAAAGGTTGCATAGGAGTAACAGGTTGCAGAGGATATACGAAACGAGACACCGTTGCTACATAATTAAGAAGTTGAAGGGTTCTATGAAGGAGGATTCTTAATTCGAAAAAGGATGCTTAAGCTATTTTTCAGTCTATGTAATTCTATCCTCTTATGAAATTTGCATAAACATGTATAGGATATTACATCTAATTATAGGAATAATTCAGATCAACAAAGTGGCACTCTTCTCGTGTTATCGTTTTTCATTTTTTTTTCTTTTTTTTAAGAATTGAAAATAATCCTGGATAAAAGATGATTAATTCATATTGAAAAAAGTTTAAATTATATATTCTATATATCAAATATTCCAATTAGAATTTCCTAAAATCATGTGTATTAAGTTTTTATATATTTTTATTAATTTGTATATAATATAATTAGTTATAATATATTCTATAAATTTTAATATAATTTATAAATTAAGTTTTTAATATTTATTACTTATGTCATGAATTAAATATTACAACATAAATAGTAAAGAATTGTGCTAAATACAAATAGCCTGAAATTAAATTTTTATTAGAAAAAAAATAGAAGAAGATAATTTATTTGTAATAATATTTTAAATTTTAAAAAAATTCAATATTATATTTAATAATATTTCTATTTTATTATGTAATATGTTTTAAAATTGATAATTATATAAATATTTCTTCAATATAAATTTGAAATTTTATTTATAGATTCAAAGATATGAAAAATTAAATGTAATATCTTTATAAGAAAATATTCTTAAATATAATTATCAAATATTAATTTCTTTATTACTTTGACTTTTGATCCAATAACGGAAATTATATCGATTAAAATATTCAAAATTTTTACTCGTATATGTAATGGATATAAGAAGTTAAATTAAATTAATTTTTCATATTGTCAGCAAATGAAATTTTTTACTCGAGAAAAAGTATCACAAAACATTGATTTATTTCCATTTGACGTAAAATAATAAACATTTATTATTTTAAAAAATATATTAAAAGAAAAAAAAATTAATGTTCCAGTTAAATTATCCTGATATAAATTATATGTAAATGTGGATAAAATTTATGTGTAATTGTCTCAAATTGCACCGATAAAACATCAATCTACAAGAGATATCTTTCAATTTTAACAGTAATTACTGCACATACAATAAGGCAATGCTACAATGTTACACTTTTAACCACCTGCTTTCGCTACAAAATTATGTGATTAATAATAATATTACAAAAATATTGATGCTTATATGATATGCATAAATACATAAATGAAAAATTTTGTTATGGTTTCCGATGGAAAAAAAAAGTAGAAAAATAAGAAAGAAAAGAAATTTCTTTTTACACAATTCTTTCAAAAAATAATGCAACATTCAATAAAAATTATATGATATATGATACTATTATACTATTATGTTATATGTCATATACTTATAATGATTTATGAACTACATTATATTATTTTACTATTATATTATTAGTAATATTATGCTATACATATAAGAAAAAAAAAAAAAGAAATTCAATCTTCAAAGATTAGAAAAAATATAGCAAAAAATTTGCATCCATTTTATAATCTAATTTCACATAGAAAATATCGAGAATCAAATTCGAAAAAATAATCGTTCTTGAAGAATTATTAATATTTTCAATAGAACTACGAATATAGAAAGTCTTACAAAATTAAGAATTTGTTCATTTTAACAAACTAATACGTTTCTAATTAGATTATAAATTCCTAAAAAAAACTCAAAATAAAAAAAATAGTAAAAATATGGCAAAAAATCTTCATCTAAAAATTCGCTTCGACCAAGATAACTTTATTAACCGGTTGTTGCTAGCCGGAGGTGCTCTTCCTCGCAGTCAGAGAATGTCAGCTGCCTCCTGGGGTCTCTCTCGACGTGTACAAGCCAGACGGCATTGTTCGATCAACAATACTCAACCGAACCGCTCACAACATATCCCATTCATTTCATCCACCCACTTTATATTACCCCCGCGCCCATCCCCAAAGTATAAAGGAGGGAAGCAGGGGTCAACGACGAGGATGAAGAAAACACCGTGTCCGCTCGTTCTGCGGAAGAACCCGTCACCCTCTTCGGCAAACCCTCCTCTCTTTTTTTTTTCTCCATATAGCTTTCTGCAGATTCCGCGGTGGCTTATGGGAGGCAAACCCGGTCGTGACAATTTTCTTTTTTTTTTTATCTTTTTTTTTTTTTTTTTTTTTTTTTTTTTTTTTTTGCGGAGAGAACAGAGAAATATGCGAAACATTGCTCTCAAGTAAATGGACCAAAGTTGGAATGTGAATTAGACCTCTTTTTTTATGCCTTTTTAGGGATAGTGAAAGTTTCTACTTCTAATAAACGTTTTTAAATATCATTAATGTATTAGGCCATTAATTAATAGAAGTAAGTAGTTTTTTTTACAATTTATTTTTATTTTATTCATATCAAAATTTTGTTAGTAGCTAGTATTAGATTTTGTAATAATAATTTGATAGTGAGTAAGGTAAAGGTATTGTGTTTTTATTTTAGATTTTATCACGAATAATAAGTAATATTTCCATCTTTTAATTTTTCTACAACTTTAAGAATTATTTTAAATCTTTTTATAATCTTTTTATAATTTTATAATTGCATCAAAGATTTTTTTAAAATTAATTTTTCAAATTAAAATTGATTAAAATTGGAAATAATCTTATTATCTATGAAAAAAGATATTTGTGAAAATTTAAATTTGCATTAAAAAATAACAAAAAAGATGAATTTGTGATAAATTTTATATTTTACTTTCATTAAATTGAATACTATTATCAAATGTCTTTATAATTAATATTGTACTGAAATAAAATATTCATAATTATTTTTTAAAAATAATTTATTTCATTTTATGGAAATAAAAATTAAAGAATATTTCTTATATAATTATTGTAACTATGTAAAGATAAATATTGCAAACATATCAAATTACAATTAAATAATATTAAATTAATAACAGCAATGATTGTAAATCACAACAAATTTGTCTAGATATAATTAAAAAATCACATAAAATTTTCAAGCCCCTTAAAGAACGAAGAAAAAAGCAGGTACCTTCATCGAACCTGCCATATATACCTGAAACGTCTTGTAGGTGGATTGCACTAGCTACTTCTTTCCTCTCCAAAGGTCTAAGAGCAAGTCTAGTGTCCCCTAGGTTTTTGTTCGAGCCGAAATCTGTGCACCACGTGCCTCGAAGATCCTCGAGTCAATGAGGCGAGGAAACCGAAGGCACGATCCTGAAATTTTTCAGGTAACAAGAGATTTCATCCTCGTTACACGTTGTCGCTAACAACTTCTGCTTTCTTTGGAATTCATCCCTCGCGAGAACAGTGAATCTTCGATCGTTATCGAACGATATATTATGGCGTTCGTGATCTGCATTCTTCTTTGAAGGAACATTAAGAAGAGAAATGAATCAACTTGGTGGTGCCATTTTGTGGTAAATTAAAGCTCGACTTATAATTAAGTAGTTTAGTTAAGTTTGTAGTTGTTAGGAGTTGTAGTTGTTTTTATGGGTTGGTATGTTTGCGAGTATTTTTAAAGTTTTATGCTAACAAAGGAAATTATTTTAAATTATGGAAAATTATATAATGTATTTTAAAAATTTTAGAATATATTAGAAATTATGTTATCTAATATATTAATTGAAATATTCTATATAAATAAAAATTATATAGAATATTAAATTATATATCTTTGAAAAGACAAATTAAAATAATTAAAGTATTGAAAAATATTAAACGTGTATTCTTTCTTTTTGGTGCAATGCTTGTTTATATTTAGAATAAAAAATTTTTAGATTTATGTAATAAAATAAATTATTTCTCGCTAAATGCAATTATTTTTTTCTACAAATATGTTTAATATGTCTTTTTATTTTCTATTTACCCTCGAAGTTTTATTAAAATAAAAAGTCACGTTTGAATTTACTAAAAAATTTAAAAATTACCTCTACGTAAAATAATATATTTCAGAATAAAAAGTTTTGTGAATTGCTCTTAAGAATTATTTATTATTCTTAATATAAATAAATAAATAAATACTTGTTGATAGTCAAAATTATTTTTAGACAAATTACTTTCAAATATATTTCCATTCCAATAAATTAAATAATATCATAGTATTAAAAATTTACAAATCCACACGTATATACACATACAAAAATCTTATGACTCACCAGTGTATGAAATCCACAATATTTTCTTTATCTACGAAACCTTACAAACAACCCACAACGGATATCCTTTTTAACCGCAGAAACACTATGCAAACCCTGATCTCTCTATTCATTTCACTTCACTAAATTTCACCCGTAAAATCATCCTACTCCTTCCTTTTCTCGACACTATTTTACTCCGTAATTTCTCTAAAATGAATCCAATAATTCATACAATGTATTATTAATTATTGTAAATTTTGTAATATTCTGTGATACAAAGATAAAAATGTTTAAATTAAAATATCATAATTTTGGTAAAATTGAAAATATAAAATTATTGTCCTTTTCTCTTTACTATTTTTTGTTAATAATCGTGATAACATTATAAATAATAATATTGATATCTGAAATTTGAATATCTTGGAATCATATGATTATATAAAGTTGTTTTTTCTTATTTTTAATATATTTACTTTATTTTTATTCATTTTATCATATTCAGATAATTATTTTATTTTGAAATTAATAAAAAATAATATTTCAAATTTTATATCTTTTATAGATTTGATTTTTAATTTTTCTAAATAAATAAACTTCAGAAACAATTTTCATTCATTTTTGCTTCTAGATATATTTATATTACTGCATTATATTTAAGTTTCTTTCTTATCGTGTCTTATAATTTTTTAAAAAACAGCTTTATTTTGTGAGATAACCACAAATAAAAGATATATGAAATATATCTAGTGCGCACAATATTCTAGCCACAATATTCGATAACAAAACACAATAAACTTCGCTCGTATCCTTTTTTTTTTATTTCCATTCAGGCTATATTTAACATTTAATTTCCAAAAAAAAATTCTACTACATTGATTATATTGAAAACTAAAAACGAAAAATATTTATTTTAACAAAAACTTTGCAACGTTAAGAGGAACAATAATACTACTTCCATCCAGTGCCACTAATATTCCCCTAATTTACGATATCTCTCAACGTCCACAACTTTGGCCACGATTGGCTATCAACGATCGCCCATAAAATCATCGGATCGTTAAGATCGATTGTCCGGATGTTTACGACTTCGATACCAAATGGCTACGACAATGGACGTTGGTCAGCGTATCCCAACAAATTCTGAACGATCAAATCCATTGTCTTCCCCGAACCGGAGTACAAAGGAAGATCATCCAACCAACAATTCGATCCATCCGTCCGAAAATTGCATTAACGAGAACTTGCGTTTCTTTTTCTTTCTTTTTTTTTTCCTTCTTTCTTTTTATGGCGATTTTTATCGTACCACGGAGAACACGTGGTCAAGCAGCATGATGGCCCCGTTAATAAAGTGGAAAGGAGGCGAACCAGTTCACCATGACTCGATTTCGAGAGGAACATGGCACGCGCCAAAACGAGTCAGCTGGTGATGATCGGTACCCATACGATCGGCGTTCGACAGGTTTTTATCTCGAAACAATATCTCGTGGTATTTGGAAAACATTGTTAGCGACTACCGAGAGGTGAAAGGGATTCCGGCATGCGCGCGTTTCTAAGGGAAATCGAACGGGTCGATAGGTCATAAGGGCGCGTGCAATTTCTTTTTTTCCTTTTTTTTTTATTATGGCGGTGCTTGAACATAAATATGGCGGCGAATATTCATAGATCAAATGGTGGATGTGAGTAATACACATTGTTAATAAGAGCAGTGTGTATTTTTTTAGTAATAATTAACTGTTAAGTAATTAAAATAAATTTGTAGATATTTGGTTTTCTTCTTTTTTATTGATAAAAAGTAGAAAAGAAGAAAATTAATTAAAATTTGTAAATAGAAGATGATGATGATGGATGAATGTGAGTAATAATAATTTAGTAATAATTAACTGTTAAGTAATTAAAATAAATTTGTAGATATTTGGTTTTCTTCTTTTTTATTGATAAAAAGTAGAAAAGAAGAAAATTAATTAAAATTTGTAAATAGAAGATGATGATGATGGATGAATGTGAGTAATATTATTGTCAATAGGCACAGTGTATGTTTTTACTAATTTTAAGTGTAAACTGTTATATATTTGGTTTTTTCTTCATTAATAATAACTGGAAAAAGAAGGAGGTAATTCAAAAATTTATAAATCATAATGATGCGAATTCATGCTAAATAAATATATAATTATTGTTAATATACATAAATATGCAGAGTGTATTTTTTTTTATTAATTTTAAATGTAAATTAATTATACTTATTTGGTTTGATCTGATTTAAATTTTAATTTCTGAAAATTAATTTTTTATACAAATTTTTCCTTTCGAGTTTCGAAAGTTTTAAAAGTATCAAAAAGTTTCGTGTTTTTCGAAGAATTTCCAATTTTAAATTTTAATTTTTCAAGTGACTCATTGCTATTATTC
The DNA here is from genome assembly GCF_029169275.1 of Apis cerana. Lineage (NCBI taxonomy): Eukaryota > Metazoa > Arthropoda > Insecta > Hymenoptera > Apidae > Apis > Apis cerana. Next base: position 1,972,955 of record NC_083863.1, on the reverse strand, counting down.
GGTTTCTTCTTTCATTCATAAAAAAAAATGGGAAAAAGAATAACCATTCGTGAATCACAGTTTAAGACTTTAACAGTATTAAAAAAAATTGGTAAATAAAACGGCGAAAAATGCACGCAAAAGAAAAAAGTTAAATATGTGAAAAAATTCCCTTTCATCTTTTCACATTTCTCGAAAACATTTCACGATACGACCAACTGCCACGGGATAAGAATGCATACGACGTCACGAATACATTAACCAAATATCATACGTCACAACATTACCAAAAGCCATTTCCAAAAGAAAAAAAGATACATAACATACAACCCCAAAAAAGAAACCCTCTCAAAGGGCCCTCTGATAATACGCCGCAATATTTTCTCAATTAGACCAGGCAGACATCGCGTTTGGAACGCTGGATGCCTTTTTTCATTTCCCGAATGATGCTCTCAGAGAGATAAGGGGGACACGCGGTTCAATGCACCCCGGACTCCTAAAGCTTCGCCCCAATCTCTCTTCCTCCCGTCATCGTCATCATCGTCTTAAGTGTCTCCTACACCCTGTATTTATCCCCACCGCGCCAACCGTGGACAGCCACGCGCCACCATGCGCCATTGTCTTCTCACCAACGCTCTCCATCTCCCTTCCACTCCTCTCTCTCTCCATCCTTCTCTCTCTTGACCACAATCGCCTCCACTTCTTTCTTTCTTTCTTTCTTTCTTTCTTTCCTCCTCTCTGAAATTTTCAACATCTGTCGAGCCTCCTACCACCCTTAATACGTTCACTTGGTAACAACGGGATCCCCGTTCCTCGGCTGCTTCCTGTGATCCCGAAATCCCAGGATCCAAAGAACGATGGATATCGTGGATACGGAGGGATCTAGTGGATTTCTAGACGACGAGTCTGCCGAGGATTTGTGGCTGGAGCTCGAACGAAAATTCGCATCGAATTTTTTGAACGAGTGAATGAATTATGCATCGCGTCGTATCGGCGAGATGGGAAATGGTGATCAGTCGGTATCGATGCACTTGTTATTCCAGTCGTGATTGGAGATGCTAAGCAGTTAGATGGAAAGAAATATAGAGAGAAATAAAATTCTTTTTTTGTTATTATGTCGTGTTACGAATCGCTTATTTTCATCGATTTTATAAATATATTTTTCAAATTTCGAGAGTAAATTTCTGGTAATTTTCGATAAATAATGTTTCTTACTTTATTTTCATGTTATGTCGAAATAATTTTGGATGAAGAAATTTGGATTAGATTCAGTATAAATTAAAGAAAATAACAATTTCGTAATTATTCAACAAAATGATAAAATCGATTAAAAAATCATATTTTTGGAACTAGTTCTTGTAATATCGATCATATTTGCATAGTTAAAAAAACAGATATAATCACAACGATATCGCAAGAACAAAAGTTGTTATCGAAAAGACACATTGATAAAGACTGTTGTTAAATGAATGCTGTTCTATTAAAATATATACATATAATGTGAATATATGGATCTTAATCTTATGCTGATTAAGCGGCATTAGATAGACAATCTTCAAATGATTCATTGTCCATAAATTGTTATAATAATATTAGTTTATTCATTATGATGAATTAGTCACATATTGAATCAATTATTTTACAATTTTGTATAATGTTATTACGTATATTTATGTATACGTATATGTATATATTATGTATATATAATAAATCGATATTTTGCCGATTTATCTTTGATTCAATAATTAATTTATTATTAATAATTAGAACAGTAATTATATATAACATGTGATAAATTTAGAACATATACAAATACATTAATATCATATTTATATTATAGCGAAATTAATTTTTTTTAATATGTGCAGATATGTGAAAGAAAATTGTACAAAATGATAAATAACACACATTGATAAAACAAAAATATATATAGAGATAAAAAATTAAATTTATATAAAAGATAAAATAATCAAATCAATTAAAAAACTGCATTGTCTGAATTACATGTCAAAAATAAAAGAAATTTTAATAAGCATATCCAAATTGATAACAAATGTGATGACACAATTTCATATTTACCAATTGCACTGTCTGAAAATGAAATTGAATTTTTGTTTGTTTCATGCATGAAAAAAATATATGATTTTAAATTGTTAATTTTTGAAATGTAAAAAAAAACCGATCAAATATGGACTGTTACACACTACTGTTGCATACTATTTTATTATTACACGACGTCATTTCCATCATCTATATATATTTTCCATTCTTCATTTAAAACTTTTAATTTTGCTTCGACCTCGAATTATTTTATATTAAATCAAATCAATTAATTGATTCAATTTATTATTTTTGATAAGATTAATATTGATTTTTAATCAATATAATATATCAATATATAAATCAATAATATCATTATATTCATTGCTTTGAAAATATTATTGGTTATATCGATATCATTTTCTAAATCAATATATTGTAGGAATAATTTAAATAAATCTTCGAATATCACGGATAAATCATTCATCATTATCTTTACTATTCAAATTAGAATTCTAACACCTAGAATGTTTTGTCAAATGACCCAAATAAAACATTATTATTACTGACAACATAATTATGAATGTGTTTAACAATTTCTCTACTACCGCCTCTAACAGGAAAAAACTAAATTAATAGCCTACCGGTCGATAACTAAAGTCAATAAACACTGGTGGTATAAAACCTATTAATCGACCGGCGGTAAATAACAAGTGTCGACATGATATAATTGATTAATTGAATATTTGATATGAAAGCATAGTGATTATTTTATCACTTCATAAATAATCATTACATCTAAATGCAATACCTAAAATATTAAAACAAAAAAAATTCTAATAAGCTCATCTAAATAAACTTTTCGTACTTTGCCAAAACTTTCGCCGAATCAATCCATTGCAAAACATTTTGGTCGTTCACTCACATAAGTTGTCCCTGTACCAACATCAAAGCTTCATCGCACCGTTACTCGAAACTAAACACGTCGATAAACAGTTTCGAAGCGGCTCACTTTCCGCGGCATTATCATTTAATTGGTGTTTCTCTTCCGTGTAAGCCAGCGTTGGGTCCTATCGAGGACCAGGAGGCAATTCGAGGACGTCGATCGCGCCGGACCCATGGCACATCTGCCCATTCGTAGCAGGTGGCGACTTATCCGCTTCTCTCCTGCTTCTCGCCGCCGCTTTTTCTCTCTCATTCGCTCGCTCACTCCTTTAGCCTCCTCCTCGTTTCTCTCGCCTGCTCCACGCGTTTTCTCTCTTCGTCGCGTGTCTGGCCTCTCTTTAAGCGGACGAGCCACGCGACAATACCGCGGCCAGGCGCGTGTCAGCATTCCCACCACTCGCCGTTACGGAATATGTCGTGCGCCATGTAAAGATGAAGGGGAACGTGCGGCTTGTAATTATTAATCATTAAAATTACTCGAAAACCGCTCGCCCCGGGAAGCGTTTTTCTTTTGACCATGCGGTAACTGGGTTTACGTTGGTACGAATGATGGGTGGTAGATGATTTTCGATGGTTTATGGCGTGTTAAGAAGAAAAGAATGATTTTTACCTCGATGTAAGTCGGTTGAAGGTGTTTTAAGTATTAGGTATTGGAAGAAGTTTATGTAGTTTTTAACATCAGTGATTAACTTTTCAGGTTCCAACAATTGGTGATTTTTGGATTGATGAAGATGTTTCGGCGAGTTTTAAGTATTAGGTATTGAAAAGCATTTTTTGAATCGGTGATTTTTGAGTCGATAAAGGTGGTTCGAACATGCTTTAAGTATTAGTATTGGAAGAAGATTGTATAGTTTTATTGTCAATGTTAACTTCTTAGATTTCAACGATTGGTAATTTTTCCAATCGATGAAGGTAATTTGGAGAATTTGGAATATTTCAACATTTTTTAAGTATTAGGTATTGGAAAGAGATAATATAGAGATAAAGAGATAATATTGCTTTTTATCGTCGGTATTGTAAATTATAATGGTGATTAATGAATGGTGATTTTTGAATCAATGGAAATGGTTCGAAATATTTTAAATACTATGTATTGAAACGAGTTTATGTAATTTTATCGATAATATTAATCGTTTATAATTTTCATTGGTAATTCGATGAAAGCGGTTCAGAGATATTAAGTATTTAAATATTAAAAGAAGTTTATACAATTTTATCATCATTAATTATTAACGATTGATAATTTTTTGATCGATTTGGAAATATTTGAAAATATTTTATATACTAAAAAGAATTTATAGGAGTTTATCATGAAATAGCAGTGTTAAATCTTTGATTTCAATAATTTATAATTTTTGAGTAAAGATGATTTGGATATATTTCAAACGTCTATTCGTGATTTTATTATCAGTATCAAATCTTTACCTTCTAATGTTGTATTTGTGCAACATTCGCTTCAAAAGTATGTTAAATTCAATTCTAGAATAATAATTAAATTTTATATATAAAAATTAATTGTATCTATATAATTTATTTTATTATATTATATATATTTTAAAAATATATTCATTTTTTTCAATAAAAATTAATAATAAAATTTTTGGCAATTTTTTAATTATATTGTTCATATTAAATAATTTGCAAATGAAATTGCTAAATTCCAATCATTTATTTTACTATTTTACAAACTGAAATTTAATTTAACATGATTTTTAATTTTAGACCTTGTAATTAATTTGAATGATCAAAGTTTACTCAATATAATATAAACATAACTTTGATGAACGATATTGTATCTAAAGAACATTCGTTAAAAATACAAAATAATAAAATTCGTATAAAAGAGAATATAATTTTCGTTTACTCTGATTATTATTCATTATATCTCGATAACAATTCTCGTCTTCACCTTCGCAATCGATCAATTATAAAAAACATTGATCGTTGTACGATTAGTTACTAGAATAAACTAATAATATATCAGAGATGAAAAACGAATAATCCAATACATCTTAAGCCCAAACGCGGCCACTTTATCATTACAAGCTTGACAAACAGGTGGTTGAAAAAAACGTTTCTCCTCGAGTCATTCGAGGTATGCATCTCGAATAACGAGAGAAAGAGAGAGAGGAGAAAGAAAGACAGACAGAGAGGAGATGCAACGACGCTTGTATTTACAACGAAGCAGGTGCCGATCAATTTCTGCATTTTTCGTTACAACATCCAGTTTTAATATTTGTTCCAGTAACTCAAATACTTTGTTTATCTTGAGATTATTAGAAATTAGAATGAAATTATTAGAATGAAAAAGAATGACGATTTGATTGACTGACTGAATTATTAAAACTGTTCAAATGAATCAAGAATCTTTTTCGTTTTAAAGATATTGGAAATTGGATGATGTAATAATTAAAATATCATATAAGCAAAAAACACGGATAGAAAAATTAATAAAAATGTGAAATAAGATAGGAAAATGAGATCCAATATTTTCAATCTAAATAATGAGATCTTAAGTAATAATTGAAATAATAAGTAATAATTAAAATAATAAAATAAAAATAATAATGTCTTATTAAATGGGATTTATTTTGGTTTATTTTGTGATTTTTAAAAAAAGATAGTTGAAAATAAGTTAATGATTTAGTGAGATAATAATGATACCAGAAATATAATGATATTAAAAAAATTCACAAGTTAAGATTTACAATGTTTATATATTTATGCATAGCAAATTTTATATGAAATTTCTGAATTATTTCTTCAATTTTTATATCTCTTTTTTATTTATAACTATTATGAAAAATCTAAATAATAAAATAAAAAGAAAACTTTATATTCCTAATATCCTTTTCTTTCTTGTATTACTCATAGAAGTGAATAAAAAAGAATGACTATTTTTGGAAAATGAAAAATTCTAAATTATATCAACATCGAACCAAATTTAGAAATTATTATATAAATCGTTTTGAAGACATTAAAAATTAAAAAATATATTATATAAATATTAATAATAAATAAATAATAATAAACAAATAAAAAACTTAATAAAATAAATTAAAATTTTTCTTTATTCATTTTTTATTTATTTATTCATAAAAAAATCATTTTTATAATCAAATCCAATTTTTGGAGCTATTCAAATGAAGTTAAAATTCTTTTCGTTTCGAAAAATTAAAAATTATGTCAATTATATGAAAATTTGCAAGAACGACTATTATAAGAAACTATAAATAAAAATTTTCTTTGTCACTTAAAAAAATAAATAAATTTACAGAGGATTTGTAATATTCCAAAGGCGAAAATTCCAAATTATATTGAATAATAATCAAGTTCAGTTTCGAGGCTGTTCAAATGAATTTAAAATTCTTAAAACATTAGAAATTAGAAACAATTATATATTATGTAAAAATTAGCAAGGAACTCATAAAAATAAATGAAAATTTCCTAAAATTTCAAATTCCAAATTCGAAATAATATCGAATCTATTGATTTTAAAATTATTATATGAATTTTAAAAACTCATCTCATCGAAGGAAACGTTAAAACATTACAAATAAGAAATCGTAATACGTAAATATTAATTGTTAGCAGAAGGTGGATATCAACGAATAACCGAAAGGCGATAGTTATTTTCGAAAAACGGAAATTATGTAAACGAGTTGGTCGAAAATGTCACGCTGTCAACGCATCGGTGGTATTGAGAAACGGAGTGCAAGGGAAACGGAGCGAGAGAATTTTTAAACTCGCTTAAATTTAGCGTCGTTGAGAGATACGAAGCTTGCTCACCTGCGCTCTGACGTAGACGAGCGAGTGTTTTTCAAAACATCCTAAATAATCCTCTTCCATTCTCTTCCGGTATAACATTTGCATTTTATTTGATGGTATCGTGTGATATATCATCGACTCAATTGGATAATTATTAATTAGAAGTAAAAGTAAATTAATATCGTTATCGATATTATTGTAAATTATTTGTACAAATTGTTATTCTTAAATTCTAATTAATATCCTTCCATTCCCTTTCATATAAAACGAACATGTATTTTCAACGTTACGTGATAAATTATCAATTCAACTAGTTATAATTAAATAATAAATAAACTCATGTCGACATTTTTGTAAATTATTTATATAAATTGATTTTTCATTAAAGTTTTAAAGAATTTTGAAATTTTGAGAGTACTACATCTGATTAAAAAAAAAAAAAAATACAAAAATATAATTTTGAACTGATTTCACTCCTTAATCCTAAATTTCTGTAAAATTTCATTCGTTTCGACAATTCTTTTCTTCTAAATTTCTAACGATTCTTAAATTTTCAGAACCTATAATCACCGATTTTATTAGAATTCAAAATGTTATTTTTTCATTAAAATTTTAAGAATTTTTAAATTTTGAAAGTACTACATCTAATTAAAAAAAAAAAAATAAAAAAATTTCAAATATAATTTTGAACTGATTTCACTCCTTAATCCTAAATTTCTGTAAAATTTCATTCGTTTTAACAATTTTTTCTTCTAAATTTCTAACGACTCTTAAATTTTCAGAACCATTTTAACTCTATATATCACTGATTTTATTAGAATTTAAAATGTTAAATCATCGATATTTGTTTGCCTCCAAACTATTCCTTTTGTACGAGCCGGCTGCAAGCTAGAACGCACACTTATTTCCTGAATAGAAAAAGGAAAAGCAACAACGAATCCTTATTATTGGCGAATGAATGCGAAATCCAACGCGATCTGGGCTGATGCATCCTTTCATTGATGCACGAACGTCCATCGATGTCTGCACATCCCCAACCCTTATGAGCAACCCTCTTCCGCCTCTCGTTATTCTTTGGCGGCCAGACACCAAGGAATCGATCATATGGATATATAGAATATTATCGATTGTGTGTAGAAAATTAAGAATTTCATCCAGGTAACAGCTGATCAAGAAGAAGAAGAAATGAGATTTTTTAAATGTAGCGAAAAGTATTGGCACACGTTATCACGCTTTAAAGCATGATAATTTTTTGAAATTGTAACTCGATGACTTGAATTTTTTGAAAAGTCAGAAGGAATAATTTATTTGGATAACGTATAAAAAATTTTGGAAAAATTATCACTATAATATAAATATCAATAATCGAAATGGCGAAGAAAATAAAACTTTTATAAATTTTTTTTATCTAATTAAAAATTGAATATAAAAATTTTATAAATTTATATACATGCTAGAGATTTCATCGAAATCGATCCATGCAAAAATAAATAGATATTGAGAGATAGGAAAATTTGTAGATTTAACGATTAGGGAACCTTATTAGGGAATAGATATTTTTATCGAGTCTATAGTAGATGATATACAGCATTTCCTTGTAGATTGTTACTTCTAAATGAAATAGTATCTTCAAATTATATTTATTTATGAAAATATGTTCAATTTTCTATTTGTTTTGACTTATTTCAAATTTTTCATAATTTATTTTCATTTTCATAATTGATAAATTATAAATTTGGAATTATATTTTTTGTAATATTATTAACTCTTTCATATTGCAAAATGAAAATCTTATGTAAAATGAAATAACGAAGATATATATGAGACGATAATAACAATATACAAGATTTAATTTTATGCTTTGATATTGAATATTCTATTGAATATTCTTTCTATTTTTACAATTCAATATCTTCTATTGTGATTTATCAATTAATGTATAAAACAACAAGAAATTATTTACATCTGAATAATTTTTCAATAATTTTTATTCATTCAAGAATTAATAAGTTAAATTCATAGCAAATAAATTAATAAAGTGAATAAAACTATTATATAGTAAAAAATTTTACATTCTTGCATTTCTGTTCATATACAAAATATAAAGATTTTTATTTCTATTTCTTAGTACTAGAATATTTTATGTTCATCATCTAGTTTTAGTTCAAAAAATTAAGACTATTCATGATTTCAATATTTCTGATAGAATTTAATGATTTAAACAATAAATAATAATAACAATATTAAAGAATATCTATTAATTAAAATATACAGATATATATATATTAATAATTTGTATTTTCTTTTTTTATTTTGATTACAGCTCATATTTTTTCTCTTATATGCACATTTTATCAATCCTTTATTTTTTACATAATTTTATTAAATATTCATTAAATCAACCAATACGATGACTGATATATTATACAAATGTTTCAAATAAACTTCATATCGAGAGAATTTCATGGGAGTATAACAAAAAATAATAAGATATTGATGTATCATAATATACAAATTATTATATATTTTATAATTAAAATTGTCAATTAAATTTCATTCAAACCTTTAAATTTTATCAAAAAATACACAAAATATTGAAAATTGTGAATAATCCTAATTTTTCTTTTCTGCCAGAGAACTGTGTTGTCATTATTTTTTTAAAAACTCCAATTTTCAAATAATATTTTACATTTACTATTTTTTTATTGACGCATAAATACAAAAGAGGAGAAGAAAAACTTGCAATTATATCTCGCTCCTCGAGTGTAAACATCGTGTTGCACGAAGGGTGGATACGCTTGTAACGACAAGGATCAAGGGGTTAATTCGAACCATTAGCACTTGTCCGAGGGACAAGTGCTGAATTTCCCACTATTTGTTCCAACAACTTCGCTGAGTCGATGAGTTATGACATTTCGAATGCGTCGACGTGTTCGGGCGTGTTCCAACCCTTCTGAGGGGTGATACTCGCGAAAAAAAAAAGTTGCAAAAAATGTATAAAAACCGCATAACCCCAAATACACCGCAAACATCTGGGTTCACTTCCCAAGGAAGATGTAAATCGATAGTAAGTATTATGTGTAGTGAAGCTAACGTGTATTTACGTACATATGTACATCGGTAATTTAATTCTAAGATTCTAGATAATAATATAGTAGGATAGTATTTTAAAATAAAGTGATATATTTTTTCTTCTTTTATTACCGATTTTCTATTATCCATATATCTATTTTTTTTATACAATTCAAACAGTATTCGAATGTTTATTATAAATTAATTTTCAGCTAAGAATTGGTATTTATATTTATATTAATATTTTATTTGTTTTAAAGATTTTAAAGAATAGACGTGTCATGATTTTATATATATATAGAATATTTTCTCTATGTACATAGAGAAACAATATACATAGAAAACTTTTTCTATGTCTATATGTACATATATAACTTCAGTTTCAAAGATATATACAATATTTTTCTAAAGGAATCCAAATTTAACTTATTTCAATCTATAAAATATTGAAAAGTTACATGATATAATTGAAACATTTTTTGTCAATAACTTTCTAATAAATAATGGATAATGATTAAAATCTTCTACAGATTAATCACAATGATGATCTTTATATGTCAAAATGATTTTTTCTGAAAATATTATTTAATAAATTTAATTGTATAATTTTTTAATTCTTTTTCAATTTTTTAATTGAGTCACAGAAAAATTAAATTAATAATCATTTGATTTAAAACTTATGTATTGGAAATCTATAAAAAAATAAAATCAATCAACTTGACTTCTAAATATTTTTATTATATGTTATTAAAAACCATTGATGACATTGTTCTTCGAAAATCTTATATCCTATGTCCTTTTTTAGCAACAAAAATTATCAAAGAATGTTAGAAATCTTAATAACAGATTCAATAACAGTACAAAAACTAAACTAAAATTCACATTTATCTATTTGACGCTGAAGTCGAATGAATAAATAGGAGAAAAATATACATGATAATTGCTAGACCGATTTCAATGAAATATTTCAAGATCAATATACATAGAAAACTTTCTCTATGTCTATATGTACATATATAACTTCAGTTTCAAAGATATATACAATATTTTTCAGAAGAAACCCAAACCTAACTTATTTTAATCTATAAAATACTGAAAAGTTACATGATATAATTGAAACATTTTTTGTCAATAACTTTCTAATAAACAATGGATAATGACTAAAATCTTCTACAGATTAATCACGATGATGATCTTTATATGTCAAAGTGAACATCGTCGAAACTAACTTCTTTAAACATTCTCTGAAAACCTACTATAAACAAAATGATTTCATTATATATCTCTCGAAAATTATATACGAATAAGAAAAATAGGGAAGAATCGTTTAAAGTATTTCAAACTTATCAAAATCGAAGCGAAAAAAATACCTCCCCTCTGAAATCAATAATTCTAAAAATATTACAAATCCATTCACGTAAACACAAAACACATCGAACTAAAGAATATCAAAATACAAAAGTAAAAAAAGAAAATCCCTTTAAAAGTGAAAACTCACGACTAGAACAACAAATATACCCCATAGAACCGATTCATTCTTCACGATGAAAACGAGATGAATGCCGCGTGTGTCGAGAGAATCCCTGTTTCAGACGCGTCTGAATCCTTTGATAACGGGGCAAAAGGCTTAATTCCCCCAACCCTCCCCCCCCTCAGCCGACGCACGAATTTTTTTCCAAGGCCTCCCTCCAGTTTGTCGAAGGGTGGTTTCTATAATTGCGAGGGTTACCTATCGTCCTCCCTTAACGAGGGATAAAAGTCTCCTCTCGTGTCGGTGTTTCGCCTCCTTTTCCACCCCCGTGAACGTACGTCGACCCTGACATTTACCCGAACGTTCGAAACTGACGGCTTAATTGCGCCAAAGGGTGGCCCCTCGCATAATTAATCACGAGAGAGAATAAAGGCTCTGTTTCGAAGTTCGAGAGTGGAAACGGATCGATTCGTGCGAAAAGAGATGATGAAGGAATTCGATAGTGAATATTTTTGGTACGAAGGACGAGGATGGTTTATTCTTGGATTTTTGGGTGTTGATTAAATGTAGAGGGGATGATGACGTCGTAAAGGGAAGAAAATTATTTTGGATTATTTTTGGTTAAATTTTTTTGTAAAGTAAGCATTTTATTTTTTGGAGTTTTAGGTGTTGATTAAGTAAGAATTGATGATATAAAAAAAGAATTTGGAATGAATATATCTTTAATAAATTCTTCCTAAAGAGGAGATTTTGTCTTATTCTTAATCTTTTGATTAAGTGTAAAGAAGATGGTATAAAGAGAAAAAGGGTTTTTACTAAAAAAAAAGAAGATTTTGTTTTATTCTTGGATTTTTGAATGTTGATTATGATGATGAAAAATGAAGCTGTAAATTTATTTGCTACAACATTGATATACATCATAGATACTGGACATTTCTTTAATCTAGACATTTCTTTTTCAGATTATAGATAAATATAAATATCATTGTAATTAATTACTTAACATTTTTTAAAAATTTTCTTAATTTAAAGAAAAATAATTTATCATAGTACAATAAGTTAAATTTCACAACAATGTATGATTAGATGGAAAAAGAAAAAGAATAGTTAAATCATAACTAAATTATTAAATTTTAAATTGTCAATTTTTTCTGCAGATATAATTCATAATCTAATATTACTTCATTATGAGAGAAAAAAATAAATTCATTTGTTCTCTTTTCATTCTAGAGATTAGATTTCTAACCTGAATGTCAAGTTGTTTTTGATCCAGACTGTGCGTCAATTGCATTCTGAAGGGTTGCCATAACCTATTTTTAGTTATAATTATTTTTGCAATGAATTTTATAGAATGTTTATAAAAGGTTTAAACTTAATTATATGTATTAATTTATAAATAATTTATATTATGTTTTGAAAAATTTATTTTTAATTTGTTTTCTCCTCTGTTAAAAATATTCTTTTGATATGAAAGATATTCTATTTAATTATTATAAAACTGAAACTCAAAACAATTTCAAAATTTCTAAAATTTCTAAAATTATAAATTATAAAATTATATTATTCTTGTATTGTGTTTTCAAAGTTGTTTTGCATCAAATTAAAAAAGATTTTAAGTAAAATAAAAAAAAACATTACATTAATTATATTAATTAATATCAAAAATATAAATTACATATATATATATATATTTATTGTAATGATGGCATAACAGAAAATTATATACAGTTTCAAAAACAACAAAAATATCTAAATATTAATTCCTATATTAGAATAATACATTAAGATTGAAAATAATATATTTTTAAAAATTCGCAAGATTCTATAAAAAATTTCTATCTATTTGTATCTATAGAAAATAAAATAAATAGAAAGTAAAATAAACAAAAATTCTTTCAAAAAAATTGTAAATATTTATTTTTATCTATTTTTAAGCAAATATATATATGCAACAAATTAATACATTTCTCTTTAATTTTTATTTGAATTCAATATTTAATCAATATTTTCAAAATTTAAAAATTTTAATAATAATATCTTATATTCATGTTATTAGAAATAATATTACATAATTATAAAAATTAATAAAATGATTTACTCACTAGAAAATTTTAATTTCATTTGTAAATATATAAATATATTTAATATTTTTACTTATTACTAAATGATTTTTTTTTATTTATGGAAGACATATAATTATTAAAATTTATATATTTATGGAAATAATGTTTTTAAAAAGTCATATAATTAACGACTAAATATTATTATTAAATTAATTTTAAATTTATAGAAAAAAATCTTTTAAAATATATATATTTTATTTTCAAAATTATCTCACAATATTAATTTTCAATAAATTACAAAAATAATGAAGCTTTTAAAAAACCACATAATTAATCAATCAAAAATAAAATTTCTAACCCAAATCTTATTCCATTCGCCATTTTGACTTATAGATCCATTTTTCAAAAAATTGTGCTCAATTTCACGATATCGATTTCCCCTAATATTTTTACAATTTCGATAACACATTCTCTTGACCATCAAAAATTGAAACCGCGAGACATAGAGTCGCGAAACATAGAGGACAGTAAGAGAAGAGGGAGGTTCCTAAAACGTCGTTCCCTCTTAAAATTAATCCATGAGGGTTGCAAATAGCCTGTTTGACGAGCGGCCAATTCTCTCGCGCGAATCGCGTGGATGCCATCTCCCTGCGTACTTTCGCCTATTCTAACGAGGAGAACATGGAGGGAAGAGAAGAAAGAAAAGCAGACAGATGGTATAGAATCGAATTTTACTTGCTCTATGAACTCTGGAAAAATTTCCTTAAGATTTGACTTTTATGATTTGTGTTTGCATGTGAGGAATGTAAAATTAATAGGACTTAATAGGAGTATAAAATCAATTTAATTTGCAGATATATCAATAGTATATAATATGTAATATTATAGGAATAATAGGAAATTGATTAAATTATATCAAATTGTAATAGGAAATGTGTCTTTTGTGTGATGAATATAAAATTAATATAATATAGAATATAAAATTAATTTTGTTTTGGAAATATTTGAAATGAATTAAAATTAATAAGAATTAATAGAAATACGAATCAATTTGATTTGGCAATACATCTATATACAAATATAATACTATATGCATACAGTATTATAGAAGAATAATGTAAGAATAATAGAAATTAATTAATATTAAATTATTATTAAATTATAATTAATTATAATTAAAAATATATTATAAAAAATTATATATAGAAAATGTATCGTTTACAATGATAAAAATATAAAATGAATAGGAAATTAATATAAAATTAGATAGGAAATGTGTTATTTATGATGAGTATAAAATTAACAGAAATTAATAAAAATATATAATTAATTTAATTTTTTATTGTAAATTAGTCTTTTTTTATTTATAATAAACAAATTTTTTGAGAGAGATTGATTAATTATCTTTGAATATTTTAGAAATTGACAACTTATAAAACAAAGTTAATTTTTAAATTAACTTGAATTTTAACTTAAAAAATAAAAATTTTTCAAATTATAAATTGAATTTATGTTGTAATATATTATATATTTTTGTTGTTACTTTATGTTTATGTTGTACGTAACTAAATTATATTAATCATATAAATAATTAATTTTTTATCAATATATTTTTTTTATATTTTTACTAATAATTTATTAGACATATAAATTTGATCGTATATTCATATTGCAATTGTAACATTTAAAACAATATATTAACAAAAGAACAAAACAATGATATTAACGAATAAATCTTATATAAATAATAATTAAAAATAATTGAAAAATAATTATTAAATTTCTTTATAATTAGAATAATAAGATAGCAAATGATACATTATTTAAGTTATTGTTCTAGATTTCTATTGTCTTTCTATATTATATATTATTCTATTCAAAAAGAATTCATCTCGATTTTATCTTCTCTAGTAAATAGACTTCAATTCGAGCGAGAAAAGTTATATAAGAATGCAGATTTAAACAAAGTAAAGGTCACAACAAGTTGGCCAAAGTTGACCACTCTTCGCAACGGATTATAAAGACCTGCGAAATTATAATTTAGACAAATAAAAACATTTATTAATCCCTAAATTCATTGAAACAAGATAAGCTGGATATTCAACAACAATTATTGAATAAAATAAATTTATAAATTCGATTCTATGTAATATTTTTAGAAATGTAATAAAAAATACTTTTTTATTCAATATTTCTTCAAAATAAATAAAAAAGATATTATAAAACTATTGCTATTTTTCTGACAACAAAAGAAAATCCAGAAAAATCTGTCTCTCTATTATATATGTTATACTACTGTACAGTAGTATAAGTAACCATTTAGTTTCTCATTTAGTAAAAAGAGACAAATTTATAAGTCTTGCTTCATACAATATTTACTAGAATATTCTATTTTTTTTTTATTGTA
This sequence comes from Apis cerana, assembly GCF_029169275.1. NCBI lineage: Eukaryota > Metazoa > Arthropoda > Insecta > Hymenoptera > Apidae > Apis > Apis cerana. The sequence goes on along the minus strand of NC_083863.1, from coordinate 1,957,210 downwards.
AAATAGATACAAAAAATAAAAATTGTATTTTATTTACATTAAAATATATTCATAATAATTTTATCGAACCAAACATTTGATATTAAAAAATTTTCTTTAATGCACAAAATAAATAACAAACATATCAAAAACTAATACTAATTTTCCTTATGGTAAGAAAAATTGGATAAAAAATTCTATCCAAGATACAAATTAAATCATTAACCTTCCCTACATCAGAAAAATAAGAATCCCAAAAAAATCTCTATTCAAAACACATTATTATTATTATTATTATTATTATTATTATTAAACATCATTGATTCTCGTCATATAATTACAAAAATAAATAAATAAATATTCCTATTCAAAAATATTCCTCTTCCTGTTTCCCATTCAAACAAAAAATTCAAACGACAACGAAAAAATAATCAAGGAATAAAATCGAGTCCTATACCAATGTCTATCCCGGTTATAAAACGGAAACTGGCTACGAATCTTAAGTGTCACCGTACGGGGCACCCAGTGAGAGTAGCCTCAGTTCGCGCCCCGTGGCACGAGAGGAACCTTTTCCAATTGACGTCATAGACGCACTCTTTTGCCTTTTTTTCCCTCCCCTTTCGCCCTCCCTGCTTACCACCTTTGGCGGTGCAACGGGTTAAGAATACAGCGTGGCGGGATTACTTTCGGCCTCTGTGTTGCAACTGTGTTCTGCACTGGGAATAGCCGGTGGCCAGGGCTGAATTAACAGCCGCTATCGAGACTATACAGGGTGTTAACATTATTCGTGGGATATGTTTGACAGGATGGATCGGCAAAACGAGTACGAAAATAAGTTGGAAATATATATGAAAATTTCGGTTTCAGGTTTTTATTTATTGAGCTACGAGAAATTTAAGTTTGAGTTAGATTAAGTGAGATATAGGTAGAGTGGGACAGTTGTGCGACAAAGATAGAAATGTTTTATTGGAGCATCTGTCTCGCTTCTCGTGTAAAACGAAATTTCTTGTAATTTAATAATTAAGTCTCGAGCGATGTTTTTATTCGTATTTGTTTTAAAGAAATCGACCTTCTCATGAATATAGTAAAATCCTTATATGTAAAATAGCTTCTGTGTATTGTAATGTTATTGTTTGCAGAAAGTATTATTATTTACTTATATATTGTATTTCATAATTCTTGTGTTTCTTAATGAATTGGTATTAAAATACACAGGATGTTAGCATATTTATAAGACACTTTTAAAAAATTGAAATAGGAAGATTGAGGTTTATTTATAAGCGTTAGATGAAGAGAAAATCAGAGAATAGAATACAGATAACTGTGTGGCGAAGATAAAAATAATACAAATTTAAATTGCTTATAAATTACTTAATAAATAAGCATCAATTGACATTTTTGTATATCATCTTTTGTGTTTGTTTCTCTATAATCAATTCTTCAAAAATATTTTACAAATATAACAATATTCTATATAAAACCATTAAAAATTGTTATTTGCAATATTATTATTATCTATCTCAATGAAATAATTAATTTTTTATAGTTTTAAATAAAATATATACACAAGATGTTATATTCATGGAATCTTTGATTCTGTGGTCAAATCAAATACAAAAATTTCTTTTGTCAAAACACGAATATTTTGATTGAGGCTTAAAAAGATGATCAAAAGAAAATAGAATTATCTCATTCTATCTTCGTCTAAGAAAATATGTAAATAAGCATTAATTATTATTTTTATACATCAACTTTTTTATATTTGTTTCGACCTCTAAATTCGACTCTCAGAATATATTTCATGAGTATAGCAACACCCTGTATATCCGTGTTTTAACCTTCCCCTCCAACGATTCCCAATTCCACGCTCTCGAAATTCTTCTCCCTCTATATCCACGTTTTCTGCACGCTTTCATCTCTTGCGTTTTTATTTTTTGTGCTTTTCACGGTTTTCGTTGCCATTCTCTTTTTTTTTTTTTTTTTTTTGAAACGTCGCGTTTCGTTTCTATGAATCTACATACGTGATTCTTTCATCAATTTCGAAGGTTCTTTTTACATTTGTTATATTTTGGTTAATATAGAAGAAATCGATAGATATAAATAAAAAATATAGAAATTTCGTACGTATACGTTTTAAAATAAGAAATTATTACTTTGTGACAGGATTATTAATTTTACGTGAAATAAAAATGTTTGCAAATAAATTTCGAAATCGTATATGAAAAATAAATTATGGTCAAAAGATTAATTCAAATGTTTGAATGATTATTTCATTTCGAGTAATTATTTTTAATTATTATTTAAAATAATAATAATAATGAAAAGAAATAATAAAGTTGTTGATATATGAAAAATATATATTAAGTGAAGAAAATATAAATGTAAAAAGATGTTAATTCTAATTTTTTAAAATCTATTAGTTATATAATAGTTGATTTTTGTAAAATTATTTCGTATATAAATTCAAGTGAAATCTTACAGTGAATTTTTCAATGATTAAAATATATTGATCTTGAGATAAAGATAAAAAACCTCCTTAAGATAAAAGTCTAATTTTGTTGAAAAGTTGTTGCTATTCAACTTCAATTTCATTTAAGGTTTTATTCTATACTTTGATCCATTTAATTTCGTAGAAAGGAGAATGCAATTTAGAATCTTACTGTTATCCTGTAAGCCAAAAAACGAACAACTTCGCAAATAAATTGGATTTTAAATTATGCTTATTTAGTATCCTAAATTTTTAAAAAATTTTTTGTTGAAAAAGTTTTTCACAAGAATAAAAAAAGGTAAGATTTCTTATAAATATAAGAAATGAATTAATTATATTTGCCTTTAATTAGATAATATAACACTTATCATTAATAATTTTTTTGATATCAAAAATTATAAAAATCCATAAAAATTTATTTCTCCATTCGACACTATAATATAACCATTCAATTAATTCAGAATTACTAAGAAAGAAAATTTTCAAAAATCATTTCATTCCACGTAACAATAATATAACAATTATCAATAATATCATTCAATAACAATGATAATGACATATTTAACAAATTTTTAAAAAAATATTCACCAAAATTCTACGCTATTTAACCTTAAACTTAATTAAACACCATTAAACTTAACACCACATCTTCATCTTCGTATCAATATAATTCAAAATACAAATTTTTAATTTTTCACGAATGTGAAGTCATAAGATATTCGTTTATTTTTAAAATTTGAAGTAGCGCATAAATTATACCCAAAATAACTGAAAATAAAAAGTCCCTCTATTCCCCATCTTAAAACCGCAATATCAGAGGATGTTAATACTCGTGTCAAGGGAAGCGGATGGCAGACGGAAGTAGCAGACGGCTGCGGAGACGATGGCCTATACGAACACGGAAATACTACGTGATGTTGGCATGTGCATAGTTGAACCACGCATACATGATATACACACGTGTCTCTATGTAAAATACGGTATACTAGCCGCGTGTGTATCTTGACACGGTATAGATATTTTTGGGTGTGAGACACTGAGCTTTCTTACAGCCCGTCTTTTGACTTTATTGCATATACCGTGTGGTTCGAGTGTCGTGAGAACGAATTCGTTCCACTTCAGGATTATGGAGCATGCATACTTTTTATCGTGAATATCGAGGCCTGTTACACGATAATTTATCAAATGAATCGAAAGAAAATTTTTCTTGGGAGATACCAAAATTAAAATTGAACTTTTGAAAAAATATCTGGAGAGTGGTATATTTGGATATGTTGTAAATTTATGTGAAAATGATAAATTAAAGTGAAAAATTCTTTATGAAAGTGTGTCTCTATTTACACAGGATAAATGAATTGCAAAAATTATAATATATATTATAAATAAAAATGTGTAATAAAGGAAGAAAAATAATTATACTCATTAGAAATAAATAATTATTAACTATTTAAAATGCTTTGTATGTAAATATTCATTAAAATCAATCAAATTAAATAAATTTTTCTTAAAAAATTATCATAGTAGTTTTTCATCTCAAATCTATAAAGATATCGAATATTTTTATAAAAAAGATTTATTTCTTTTTTATCCTTTCTTGAATATTTGAACAATTAATTATACTTTAATATAAAATTTATATTACTTTATGTATGTTTATTCTACAATATATAGGCATCAAAATTAAAATAGAAATTATAACATGTAAAAATCAACAATAAAAGAATAGTTGAAAGGATAATGAATTCTGTGATGCAGATCAAATTATTTTTTTATAAATATATTTTCCTTTAAAAGCATTCCACTTTTCACAATCAATAGCTAACTTTATTTAAATGTAAGAATAATTGTTACTTTTCCATAAAAAAATATTGTAAATTTTTATTCATATTTTTGTAAAATAAAAAAGAAGAAATAAAAATTCTGTTCATCCTATAATATATTAAAAGATATTAATAAATTTATGAATTAGAATTTTTCATCTATCTTTAAAATTTTATAAATTTTACAATCTATATGAATACAAAACTTTTATAATAAACTTTTATTTGAATTATAATAGATATTTTATGCGTTTGTTCAGACATCAGAGCTTTGTTATTGAAAGTTATTTTTACATTATTTGTTCACAACGTTTATAAAGAGAGCAAGAACGTATTTAGGCCACGAACGTTATCTTACTCCTTCAAATACTTCATCGATGTCGATATGTGATATAAAAATTATCCAAATCCAAAAGATTAATCTTCTATTCAATTTTAATATTAAAACTGTACTGTGATATCTATTCTAAATCACTCAAAATGGTATTATATATTAATTTTAATTCAGTAGTAAATATATTCTCATAAAATAAAGATAAAAAGTACATAGATATGCATCTCGATCGAATATAAAGAATTTTTAAACTTTTAAGCAATCAAATCTAATGCAGTAACATGAACTTCTATAAAAATTTCAATAACCTCTATAATTTTATCTATTCCCTTTCATTTCATAATAAAAACTTTTATAAATATCATAAATCGAATTATTTGCTATATATTGATATATCTTTTGTTCCTATAACTCGAATTCAAAAAAAAATAAAATGTTTACAAATGAAAGTTTATTTTTGTAAGTCAAACATCATGAAACATTATTATATTTCTATATATTATGTCATTATTCTATGTAATTCGAAATATATAATAATATATTACAACATATATATTATTAAATTATTATCATTATATTTTTTTTTTAATTGTATAATTGTTTCGAATATTCGAAAACAAAATAGATATTCACGACATTTTCTTCTCTTAAATTTTTATAATTAGAAAAATATTAATCCTTGTGTAATGTATAATTGTATATCGACTTTGAATTTTATTGAATCTCTTTAAATAAATCGAAATTTAAATAATTCGAAGATTAATTGTATATATTGAAATTTAAATCATCAATGTTCAATTATATCAATATAATAAATGATTTCTTGGTTATAATATTTTAATATTAGTATAAATAATATTATAATAAAATATAAAAAAAAAACTTTCTACAGATACAATATAAAAGGTAACGAAAATATTCGAATACTTTTTTTATTTTTAACATGTGTTTGTGAATACACAGAATCTTTTAAAAGAATAAAATCAATGTTTAAAATTTCAATGCGTTTTCAATTAAAAAATTTTTAGACAAAATATTATTTAGAACTTGGTGAAATTCTGAAATTTTAAAATTTAATTTGTAATTTGATTTGAAAAATTATTCGTAAATTATGTGTAAGTTACATTACATTCTGCACATATACAATTTTTTAAAAGAATAAAATCAATGTTTAAAATTTCAATGCTTCTTCATTTAAAAAGCGAAATATTATTTAGAATTTGCCAAAATTCTGAAATTTTAGGATTTTGATTTGTGATTTTATTTGAAAAATTATTCGTGTAAAAATTATGTGTAAATTATATCACATTAAATTATATATTATTTAAATCATAATTTAAATCATAATTTTTGAGTTAAATAAATTATCTTGTAAAATACTTTCATGGATTATCATATATACTATCTTGAAAAAAATTGAGAAACGTGTCATTTTCACGGATTGACATTCTATCATGCGTTTCTCAAGAAACGAGCAGATGGGATGCAAACAATTTCGATCGAGATTCGATTAAACAAAAAACGAAATAGACAATTTTATGCATACGCGATCAACCAGAAATAAAGCTGTATCAGTTTTCACTACACATTTTGATTCGTGCTATTCACGAGTTATTACTTATTTATTTAGCATAGAATTAATTTAGACTACTTCCGGTTGCGAAAATAACAGATTGCACGATTCGATTTTTAACCCTTTCTAACAAAAATTTTTTCAATTTCAAAAATTGGAATGATTTAAATATTTTTCTATGATTTCAATTGGTGTCAATATGTTTCTAAAATTATAAAATGATAAATGGATTCTTTGCTATTGAAATCATATGTAATTTTATAATAATAATTTGATAATAAATTAATAATTTTATGATAATATTATAATAATTTGAAATCTAAAATATAAAATTTATTTGTAATTATTTCCATTACTAAAAAAATATTATAAAATATTATTTTAAACGTTAAATTTAGAAATTTTCTCAATATAATTTTTATAAAAATCATTAACATTTTCAAAAATTAAAATCATGTTCAAATTTTTCAAATATTCTATTTAATCACAAAGTTTTATCAATTTTATGTAATATTATTATTAATTATTATTAATTTATTAATTTAAAATCTCTCAACAAAAGAATGCACATTCATTTCAATATTATAGAGATTAAAAAACTGAGTAAAAAATTTTATCATATTTTATTCATTTTATCATCAATGATTAATAATAGTTATTGAATTGGTAAAATTGAATGTTTTCAATCTTGAGTTCTAATAAATTTATTAAATTTGAAACTGCCTTTGATTTACATCAAAATTAAAAAAAATAATTATTATTTTATTAACAATGAACAATTTATTTTTTTATTAATCAAAAATATTGTCTCCTATTAGAAGCAAGATATTACACAAAATAGTAATCTATATTTTTATTGCATGAAATAATCCAAAATCTATAATTAATATTATATCTGTAACTAATTTATATTACAAGATATAGAATTTCTATTTATGTAATAAATAAAAAATGAATCTATTCAACTCTCGTTTTGCTACAATATTTTCAACTATAAAGTATACATATTCAATATAAAATATGAAATCATAATCAATACGATTCACTATCATTTTTCAAAATGATATCCAACTCGAATTTCATTTACAATTTTTATATTTCTCTTAATTCCTCAATATTATGTACAATATATTTAAAATAAAAAGAAATATATAAAATTCTCTAGAAAAATCATATACTTAAATAAAAAAACTCTAGATATATATAGAAAATCATATCTCCCCAAAACAATGCACAACTCAAATTTCTTGAACGTTTCACTAATTTTATACAAAATACTACACCATTCGCTCGCAGTTTCCAGATTTCCATCAATTTTGCAAGGTCTTTCCAATTCAGGTACGCGTCCTTCGTCTCAGCTGACAAAGCGCGTCGCTCAGGTGACTCTTGCACAACAAAATCTCTTTTCTATCCACCGCGACCTGCCTTTAAATCGCAGCCAACGTTTCATAGATTTTCATTTTTTTTTCCTCGTTGCATAAAAGGGTCGCTTTAAAGCGACGCGCTTTAAAGGCCGTTCATTGTGCAACATTCGAAGCTCCAGCTTGGAATCAGCTGGGCTGAGACGCGTGGGAGGATTCTCGCAGTTGAGATTTATAGATCTTTCTTCTTACAGAAATCTTTCGACCGTGTCAATAAGCTGAAACGTCATCTAATCTTTGGAGCAAAGTGATCCAAAGGTTTTGTGAATCTAGGGACAAGAAAGATTATTGGTTAAGAATTTTGATTCGTTAATCAGAAATTGTAAATTGTTTGAGATAAGAAGAAAATTTTTCATTTTAATGGAACTTCAACAAAATAGAAAATTTTAATGAAATTTTGAATTGAATAATGAATGAAAATATTTAATATGAAGTAAATTTTATATAAAAAAAATTATTTTGCATATTTTTCATGGTTATAGAAAGGTATTAATTATGATATCTTTACTTTATAAATTTTTATTTATTTTTATTAGCTATAATTGATATTTTAATATTTTATTTAATATTAATATTTTTTAATTATACAATTCTCATAGTAATACAATTATTCTAAAGAACTCAACACTAATATCATTTTTGTAGCTAAAATAAATATACATAAAGTATTTAAAATCTTTTATAGTATAATTTAGAATACAATATAGATATTAGAAAATAGAAAACTTTTATTTATATATAAATTACATTTAATTACATTTAATAATATATAAAGAGGAATAAATTTTTATATTACAAAAGTATTTGGATTTTTGGATAAATCCGAGAAAAAATTATTTATGACAATTTTTTATATAATTTTATTTGATTTAATATTGATTTTGAAAAATAAAATATTTTTTTTAAACAATTTGATCACGATAAAAAATATTTTTTTATGAACAAGTAAAGCTTGTTTCTGCAGCAATTTTTAATTCTTCTATTTAAGTTTATTATTTTTCTTAATGATTATTTTATGGTTCATTCAATGTATAGAGATAGATACATTTTTGTAAAATATTCGTTACTTTGACAATATAAATTTATGACATGCCTAAATATTTTTGAATTCTAAATTCAAAATATATTTTCTTTAATTTATCTTATAAAATATAATAAAAACATTTTTAGAAGTAAAAACATATATTACATATAACATATATTGTATCATATCATAATATAATTTTTTCAAAGAATAAACTCAACTGCATTTTCTTCTTTTATGTTACAAAATATGAGACAGGTTGCAAAGTTTTATAGCATATTGAAACAACACTGTACAATGTTTATTTCAATTCACGATTTAAAGTTTCATTTAATTTTCTAAATGGATAAGGTAAGTCTGACACGGAAAACGTATATACTTCATCGATCATGAATCTCGAACCAACTTCTTACTTTGTTTCCACTAGAGTTTACGGTCCAGCGACCAGCTGTAAAACTTCTCGCAGTTAATAACCAAGTTTCTCGAACTTTTGTGTGCATTTAATTTCCCTTGGAAAAGTTTTCGAAACTTTTCCCAAGTATTCGCTTAAGGAAATATGAAAAATTTGCACACCTTATTAAGCGATTTCTCGTTAACGAAATGATTGCATAAATCGGAAAGAAAAGTTTGTAAATATATTTACATCAATTTTAAAATAATTATAAATATATGAACATCTCCTGACTAATTATAATGAAAATATAAAAGTTTGGAAATGATAATAATTAAAATATTACTATCTCACTATTATTATTATCTATATCGCCATCTTAATATCGCCATTTATCGACAATATATGAATCTTGAATTAAATTTAATTAAACTTATCCACATTCTATTGGCAATGTTATGAAGAATAACATTTTCTAAACTTGGTAATCTTTCTAATCTAAAATTTTTTAAATTATTCATAAATTACGTTCTATATTATTATCTAAATATAAATATAAATATTAAACTCGACTTATCCATATTTTATACTAATATAGATCATTAATTTTACAAAAAGTAATTTTAAAATTCTATTAATTCTCTGAATCATTTATAAATTAAACACTTAAATTAAATTCAACTTATCCATACTTTAATATAACCATCATCTTACACGAATAGCAACAAATTCACTCATAAATTAAAAATTCAATTTAAATTCAACTTATATATATTTAAATATCATCATCTACCAACCTTAAAAAAATTAATCTTCCTAAAATTCTTTAAAATTCTCTACACTTCTAAATTAAGTATTCAAATGAAATTATTCATATTTTAATAACGCCATCTATTAACAATCTAACCAACAATAACTTCCTCGACTCTAGAACTCCCTAGACCAAGTTAGAAAATCCAAACTAATCATTCGAATCACTCTCCAGACGTATCCAACTACGAAAAATTAATACTCATTGATACTCCTTTTTTATTCTCATTACATTATTATTGTCACTACAAAATGATCAAATGAAATTGAACTTCATATATTTTAATAGCGCCGTTTCTACCGCACTTTACCAATAACTCCCTCGATTTTAAACACAAGTTGGGAACCCCCAAACTGATTACTTGAATCACTCTCCAGACGCATCTAACTACGGAAGGTTAAAAACCCTTCTTTATTACTTATTGCTCGTCTATAAATAATCCCGTGGTGTCGAAATTACTCAGTGACCAACTGGTTTCATGCCGCGCTGTCCCCGGTCGCATCGGTCGGAATTAAATTTCCAAATTCATTAGACACCGTGCCGTGTCTCGTGACGCACGAGACGGTTCTCTTTCCTCCCTGTCTTTCATCGGCCCGCCTCGTCTCTCTCTCTCCTTCTCCCCACTCGAAAATGGCCACACGCAGCCGGCATAGCGTCTTCTAGGTATAAATACACATGAGAATTGGGTCGCTGCCCTGAACCACAGTCGCTGCATCGTCTACGAGGCTTTCCTTCGCCGCTCCCTCCCCCCGGAAGTCTTACCTTTGACCTCATCCACGTCGCCACGTTTCCACTGCTAATTAATCACACCGGCTTGCAACGGTGATATCGATTATGCCAACAAGTCTCGACCCAAGCCTCTTTAAATTCCCTCCATTCCTTTTATTTCTCGCTCTTTTTGAACCCGTTTTCTCCGATTTTTAATTCATGGGGAATTTTATTGATCACGATGATTTTCTCATGGAGAGGTGGTAATAGTGGTGATTTTAATCTCGAAATATTAAAGGAATTGTTAGAACGAATTGTTAGAGAGTTGTTTGAATTTTAATGAATTGGATTTGGATTTTTTGATGAAACGTGAAAGATTAGAGGGTAAATTTTCTTCTCGCTGTTTAAGAAAATTATTATGCAATTTTTATTTTTTTGCTCTATCCTAATATTATTTAATCCTTTTACTACGATGTTACATGAAATTATATTTCTGTCGATTTATATGAAATTATCTAACTGAAGAAATTATCTATCTAATTAGATGAAAAAATAATAAATTTGTAACTTTATGATTTTTATGTCGTATAACAAAGATATCTAACAGTAAAATGAATATATTTCATTTTTTTCTATTACGTAATAAATATACATTTTTTTATTTTATTATGTAAATAAATAAACATTTTCATATTTGTTATTAATAACAAAAACATATCTTAACCTATAAAATGAAAGTTTATTGTTTTTAATTGTTAAAAGCTGAGTGTTGCCATATATTTAACAAAAAAATAATTATTTCAAGAAACTTCAAGAAATATATAACTCAAGAAAAAAAAATGAAGTCTCAAGAAATAGAAGAGATAAGAGAAAAGAATAATTATTTATATTTTTTATAAATCTCGGGAAAATAATAAGAAGGCAAAAGAAGTTAAGAAATTATCATCGATATATTTCAAATTATTTATATGAGAAATTAAAGAATTTATGATATCAAATGATATTTTTCTTAAAAATCTTACAGAAAATCTTACATATAAATATAGATTATATAGAAGAAATAAATAAAAAGTTCTCATAAAATGAAGAACCATAAAATCCAAAAATGAATGAAATTCAATGAAAATTTTTTTCAAAAATTCGGAAAAAATTCATAATGCAAAAAAAGAAAGAAAATTTTTTCATAAATACATCTAAAATCTGAAAATTGTGTAATATCAAGAAAAAGATTACTATAATTCTTATGATATTTTCCATAAATTTACACAAATCTTTAAGAATTAATTTTTAAAAATAAAAAAGAAAGAGAAAAAATTCTTAATCTTAATCATTTAATAATTAATATCAAGAAAAAGAGTTAACTTCAAATTTGTAAACATTAACTGATGTGCAATAAATATTATCTAAGAATATTTACTATATACATATTAAATTCTAAATAGATTTATATATTTATGAAATACATTTATGAATACATTTCACGTATGAAAACCTAATATTATCTAAAAATTTATAGAAATTATCAAAAAATTAATTTAAATAAACAAAATCATTTCAATACTAAGAAAAAGATACTGTACTAATTTTCATAATATTAGCTAGTTAATTCAAAAAAACGAAAAAAAATAAAAAGTTCTCAATCGTTTCAATAATACCAAGAAAATTTTCAAAAATTAACGCAGAAAAATTAAAAAAAAATCCTTAAATTATTTCGATTAATTACTTAAGTTATACCATTTATTCTCTATATAAATACTAAGAAAAAAAATATATATATATAACTTTATATTATCTATAACTTTCATATTACCATCTAACTCAATTCACAAAAAAAGAAAAAAAAGACAAAATATTTTTAATCCTAATCGTCTACTTAAAAAGAATCATTCTCTCATAATCATTATTCTCATAATATTATTCACAAAACAAAATAAAAAAAAAAGAAAGAATAAAACATCCTTAATTTTAAATCGAATCGTTCCATTACTATGATTCTCATATTATCATCCAAATCAATTCACAAAAAAAAAACAGAAACGAAAATAAAAAGAAGACATAAAACACCCTTAACCTTAATCGTCTTGATATTTAAATCGAATTGTTCCATTAAGTCCACTCGCGTGACGTCGATTAGATAATATTACAGAACCGCGCCGGCTACCTTACCAAGGATTTGTGCGGACCTGCAGTCGCGGTTTTACGGCTATGAATCCCGAGAGCCGTGTGTCTGCCATATGACAATAACATCTGTGCCCCACGCCAAAGTATACGCGTACCTGCGCTCGAGTCCGCTACCACGTATAACACCATCTTGCAAGCCCGACCGAGCACCACCACCGTACGAAATGAAATCGAAAGGTGTTCCCTCACGGCGGGGTAAAGAAACGCAGCTGGTAAAATATTTGTACGGAAGGGAAACGTCTCGTTTCGCGATTGTCGATTAATTAACAAGGCTCGGTGATCTGTTTGCCCGAATGATTCGCGCGGACTGGCGAGTTATATGCGGTGTTGGATTCCTTTGGTTAGTGGATTATGAAAAGTAAATTGTGTTGGTGAGCTATGTTGTTCCCGATGTCGCGTCTTTTTCTCTTTTGCTCTGTGGAAGTGTTTTCCTTGGATGTTGGATAATTAGTTTTAAAATTGGAAATTTAAAGATAGGTAGAATATTGTTTTATGTAATTAAGGATAATGTAAATTAATAGAGAAATATATTTTATATATCTCTATAAAACTTCTGTTTATAGGATGTGTATATAGTGTACAAAAGTTAATAAATATTATTTTATGTAATTAATGATATGTAAAAAAAATATATTTTTAAAACTTTTGACCATATATATGGTGTACAAAAGTTGATACAAAAAAGAAATTGGTATGTAAAAATGTTCATTGTAATTTATTTTTTAAATAAGCAATTTAATTTTACATTAAACAAAGTATAATGGAAAACTTTCTTCACTTTCGCGCCATATTGCTTCTAATGCAAAATTTAAATTGCTTATAATTTAAAAAGTAGTTTTAATAGATAATTTTAAATATCAAATTTTTCGCTTCTTTTAATTTCTAGAATCTCAGTTCTAACATGTGTATATCTAAATTTCTTTTATATATATACAATTTATAATTAAATCGAAATAAAATTACGTCTTTTTTTACATGTACATGTATATAATCTAATATCAAATTATGAAAATTTATAAATATTGATGATATAATTAGATATGGAGTGATTTTACATAAATATGTCGGAAATTATTTTATTTGAGACTTCGTTTTAAAAAAAATTTCCTGTATATTATGCCATATTCCATGTACCACATATAGATCAATTATGAGAATAAATTATGTTTATAGAGATATATTATATTTTAAAAAAAAAAATCTTCCCTTTATTGCATGAAAATGTTTTATATATGAAATATAGTAAAAAATTAAAACTTTTTGTAAATATTGGTTATAAGTATTAATTTGATAGATAACAATTTTTTTCAAAAATTTTAAAAATATATAAATAAACATTTTATATATTTTAAAAATTTTTGTATATATATATTATATACAATTATTTTTTATAATTACGTATAAAACATATATACAATTTATAATTAAATAGAAATAAAATATTTCTATATATATTTTTATGAATAATCTAATATATATGAATTACACAAATTGTATAAGTATATAATATCATATAATTATAATATGAATTTATATATTTGTACTTTTTTTTCATTAAAAAAAAATGTATATTTTTAATTTTAATTAATTATTTTTTACTTTATTTACTTAAGAATATAAATTGATTAAATAATTAAAATATTTTAGAATATGTATCTTACAAACTAATCATTTTTTAAAAATTTTATTCTTATATTCAATTGATGCAATTATAAAATGTAAAAAATTAACTTAATTTATTTGAAAATTCTCTTTAAACCAATTATGTTTCTCTCTATATATCTTATTAATTGTAACTTCTTGCAATTATACAAATCATCTTATATTATATATATTGTTATTTATCATCTAATGTTTTTTATATATTTTTTAATTAGCATTAAAAAAACAGTTTTTAAAAATTATAAAAATTAATATCTTTTAACTTTATAATGCAATATTTTATAAATATTTCTTCAAAAACTTACTTTACATTGTATTTAACAAAATTTTTATATATATTTTAAAAAATTATAATGAAAAAAATTAAATTAAAATGTGATTAATAAATAATGACGTTAAATTAATAAGAAAATTAATTAATTGATATAAAGAAGTTAGGATTGAATGAAAAAAGTGTGAAATGATTTACTTATTTTTTCATATATAATTTTATATATATCTTTAATAATAATTTTTTTTCATATAAATTATTAAATTTCATTTATTAATCAGTATTTTTAATCAGATATGATTAATATAACAAATAATATAACAAATTTTTCACTGGTATAAAAATAATACTTCCTTTATTATCGATAACGTAAATTACAAATCTCCTACAGATGTCACTTATGTACAATCGATTTGGATGTTCGGTCGGTAAGAAAGGAAGTATATTTGCATCTCAATTTCGAGAATCAAATATTTTAAGAAAATGCATATGATCTAATATATTATATTATAATTATATTTAAAATTTAATTTCTTTTTTTGACAAAGTTTCATCTATATTATCTTATCTACTAAAATAATAATTAATTACTTAAACAGCTATTAATATATAATTACATAACAAAGCTTTCATATTATCTTTATTTATATTCATATTTTATAGGAAAATATAAAACTTAAAAACTATAAAACTTAAAAATTCATAATTAACAATAATAAAAAATTGTTAATTGTTCTGATTCATTTTCAAATGATTCCGATACCTATAGAACGTAAAAATTTAGATAATTCAATGGCAAGTAGAATGATTTAAACAAAAAAAACAAACAAACAATAAACATATTGTATATGAATAGAAGTTCAG
This sequence comes from Apis cerana, assembly GCF_029169275.1. Classification (NCBI taxonomy): domain Eukaryota; kingdom Metazoa; phylum Arthropoda; class Insecta; order Hymenoptera; family Apidae; genus Apis; species Apis cerana. Next base: position 1,941,683 of record NC_083863.1, on the reverse strand, counting down.
AATTTTTACAACGATAAGATACGAAAAAACTTTAACCGATCGACTGAATTTTAAAAAAAAAACGCTATGGCGATAACGATCGTTTTGCGCAGATTCAACCACTGCGGTAGTTAAATCAACAATCGATGATGGCCAAACAGTAACATCGAAACAACGAAAAAAAGTATTATAAAAAAATAAACAATACCGAACACGGAGATGTCACGTAACACGATAACACAGTAAACGAACCAAAAAGCGATTCTACAATCGCCGTGTTACATCAATGTGCCCATTGACATAACCTCAAAGGCAACGTGATCATTGTATCCTATAAGAGAAACTACCGTTGTTTCGGCGAAAACACGGCCCTGTCGAGAAGGTTCTCGTCGCAAACGACGCAATGCCACGGAAAAAGTCAACGAAACTTGCGCAGGAGCTGGCAGCAAAGTCAAGAGCCCTCGCAGTTGACACATGTCAAGCGTGCAGTGCAACTCGAAAAAACGTCGGGACGACCAACAACACACAATTACGAATACGGATGTAAAATCGACACTCACCGCTGTGTCCGGTGTTACTCGACGACTGGCCCATTATTCACACGCCAACAGCGATGGCAAGCACAAGATAAAGCACACGGCGATCGCGGCTGGCTCACGTGAAAAAGCGGATGCATGAGTGCGCGAAAGATCGACACATTTTTCGAAAAATACTATCACATCGTGTACCCGCAGTGTCGCTACGACAGAGACGGACGGCCGCTTCGAAGCAACGAGGTGATTGGCCCGTGGACCGATGCGCATGCGCGACCCGCGGAATTTTGAATTCATCCTTATTATCTCATCGTTTCTACAGATTTCAATAATTTCTCATCGAGACCGTCTACGGATATCACTGCTTCTAAGCAGCTCGTCGTACATAAAGTAAGTACAATGAATATCTCTAACAATAAATAATTATATTTTATTTAAATTCAGACACAATTAATTAGATATCTATTTCAATAATTTTGATATATATACTATTTGATATATATTTTGAATTTGTACTAAATAATTTTAATATTATTTTTATACAAGTAATCAAAAATTTTGACAAATATATAATTTATACGAATATATAATATATTGTGTATATAATTTTTAGTAATTTAAAAATTGAAACATGCTAAAATTTACATATTTATATTAAAAATTTTTTAATATAAATATTATAAATATTTAAATATACATAATAACAAAATATATAAAAAAATTATTTAATAACTTTTATTATTCTTTATAAAGTTACTATCAAAATATATTAGTATAATAAAATTTCCCTTGAGACACTTTGTTATGTAGTCACTTAATATCACTGTGCATGAATTATGTCTTAGTCAATAACCTGGCGATGCGATGAACAAGATATTCTCTATTATTTATATATCATATTTGCCCTAATTTTACTATTTTCTCACATGTCATTAAAATTTAAAATATGAACATTATAAATCTTTTTACAAAACATTTCTAATAATTAATATTAATTTTTTCTTAATTAATATTAATTATATTTATTAAATTTCTTATTTTTTTGTAAAAATTTCTTTTATGATAAATATTCTTCTATTATTATTGAATTAAAAAAGTCTTCAAAAATTTTATTCGTAGATAAATTTAGATAAAAAAAGATAAAAAAGTTTCATTAATTTTAAAATCTTAAAAATTTTATATAAAAATTTATGTTAAATTTTCGTATCTACTTAATCTACTTTTTTATACTTAATTTTAAAATCACCTAATTATTACTTTACAATCATATCCATAAGTTTCAGAAAAATTTAATAGTTTTGAAATTTTTTAAAAAATCTTCAAAAATTTAATTTAAGAAAATTATCGCATCTCCGATACGATTTTAAAAATTTCACTTACAATTAAATATCACATGTTCTTGCGAACAAAATTCGGTTCGCTAAAAGCATAATCAAAATCACATTAACCACTCTTCCCAATTAATATTATTTCCCACGATACATATTATGCAAATACACGTTTCCAATTAGAATCTACACACCTGGATGAGCTATAGTACATTCTCCATCCCCGACACGATCACCATCACCGACACGACAAATATTCAAACGCTCATTTTGCTAAAACGAGGCACCAAAATCCACGACAAGTCAACATCTTTCCACGTGAGATATCCACACACACGTAATCGCACATAATACGCACGCATCTACTGCGCCTATAATTCGCGTGTGCCAAGCTCGCATAAACAGAATCACGCAATTACCAACTGTGTTTCAGCCTTATGAAGCGTCCAACGTTATCAGTTGGGTCGTTATCAAATTCGGCAAAAGAGACTCGAGGAAAGAAAAACGAACGAGAAACTGCTGTTTTTTCCAAGCGGAAAATCATCGATCGGCATGAAATAAAGGCGGAATAAAAGTGCGGATCGACGACGTTGGAAATCATCGCCTTGGTAACCACCGACAAAACACACTTGGTCGTCGAGAGTTGGTCGTGGACACGTTGCGTGGTCGAGGAACACCACGATATCTCGAGGATTCTCTCTATATATGGATTTTTCGGTCAGATTCGATTCACGTCTAGGAAGACGTTGATCTCTCGACATCGGTTTTTTTCTTCTGTCTGACATGACAATTCTGGAGGAACTCGACTCGAGGCCTCGGGCATTCAGCAGCTGACGGCAACCAGGCGATCGTACATCCGGGGAAAAGCGCTCAACGCTTGGCCAAAGATGGATCCCCGACTCTTCTGGATCGTCTGTTTCTGTTTGATCGCGATCCTCGTTTCGAAAGGTCAGTCTTTTTAAATTAAAATGTAGATTAATTAAAGTAGAGTGCTGTTGTATGGTATTTATAGATTGTGAAAATGTTTTTTTTAAAAAAAAAGACTAGCTTAGAATATAGAATAGTAAAATAATTAATTAGAATGATTTTTGGATATTATTTTGAGTATAAATTAATTAATATAGAATAGTTCTTTGATAAATATTTATATATTGTATAATATTGTAGATTGTGAATTAGTTTTATAAATAAAAGCGTTAAACTAATTATCGTATAATAATTTTTTGAACGTTTAATATTAATATTTTAGATTGAAAAATAAATTAATTAATGTAAAATAATTTTTGGATATTATAAAATATTTTAAATTGTGAATTAATTTTTTAAATAAAAATAATTAGCGTAAAATAATATTTATTAAACAAATTTTCTAAACAAAAATAGACTAATTAACGTAAAATAATTTTCAAATCTTATATAATATTTTGAATGTAGATTAATTAGTGTAGACTTAATTAGAGAGTAGTTTTTAAGTATTGTTTGGATTAGTTTTTTAAACGAAAATGTAGGCTAATTAGTACAGAATAGTTATTAGCGCATAGTATTTCAGATTGTAGATCATTTTTTTAGATAAAAATGTAGATTAATTAAATAATGTAGAACATTATCGATGATATTTTAGATTATGAATGTTTATTTAATATCGTTTAATTGATTAAAATACTAAATTTAAATTATTTTTTATTTTTGAAAATAATAAAACATGCAATGCAACATTTTATCAAATTACATTCAATTATTCTTCTTATTATTATTATTACGTTATTATTATCTTGAAATGTAATCATTTATATACATTAGATATCACGACAAAGTTATTTTTAACAACATATTAAAGTATAAAAAGATAGAAAAATTTATAAAATATTCATTGTAACATTTTGATAATTATATGATTATATATAAAAACTTAAAGTTGTATAAATTCTTTTTTTAATTTGATATTATTCTTTTTAATATAATTCTCTCTTTTTTTAATTATTTAAATAATTGAATAATAAAATAATAAATGTTTTACTAAAACAAATTTTAAATTTTGTATGTCACATTTTCTGTATGTCACAAAAAATATTAATTATAATTAATAAAAAAATATCTTGAGAAAAAATTTTGATTTTAAAAAAGTTAGTGATATCTATTTATATTTGAATATATTGAAGTATTATAATTCTAATTATATTTAACATAATATTTAACATAGATAGATCATTACGTTTTTAACATAATTCATAAAATATAAATTTGTATAAATATTTATTTATAATAATTAGTAAATATTTAGTAGATAATTGAATAATTGAATAATATCAGATTTTATTATTATACATTTTATTATTATAGTATTTATTGATTGTGCTTTATTGAATCAAAATGATTTATTATTTCATTCTAAAGAGTTTAATTTGAAATCAAATTCTATATATTTTAAATTTTTTATTAAATATAGATAAATACAAATTGTATTAATTTTTCTATATTTTTTATAACACTTAATCACATGTATGAATTTGACTTATTAAATAAAAAAAAAAGAAATTTAATTACAAGTCTAACTTTCTGTTCTTGGATAAAAAAGAATCAATAAATACTAATTATGTATAATATTTCAACACTTTGCATCTGACACAGTGAATAGCTAAAACTCTTTTAAGTAGCTACTAAATAAATAAAGCAAAATATTAAAGATTCGTTTGAAGACGGTTCAAGTTAGTTTATGTAGAATTGTGTGTTAGATATACAGCCTCTGGCTATCGAATTTACTACTATGTAGTAAATTCAAAATCTTCAATATTTCTTTTCTTTCTTTCTTTTTCATAAAAAAAATATAGATGTAGATATTAATAATTATTTTTGTTTCACAGATTTCATAAAAAAATTTAATATTTAATACATATAATAATATATTTGATCTTCAATACAAGAAAGACTTATTAAAATTACGTACAATTCATAAAATTTTCAATTAATTTCACTTAATTCAAGAGTATAGATAATAATCTTATAGCAAATAAAGATATTTTATGCGAACATAATTGTATATATCTAATTGTAATATTCTAAAAAGCTTTTTATTATTTTTGTAATAATTTTCTAATAAGAAATTTTTTATTACAATAATTAATGATTAATAAATACAAATAAATGCAAATAATAATAAGTTATTCACAATAATTTTAAATTATGTACAATTGATTGTACATAACTAGAAACAATTTGTTGTAAAAAATTGAAATTTTTGTATGTGATTCTAATTCATGGATCAATGTTTTATATAATAGATAAAAAAATAACAATAAAAAATGAAATGAAGAGATGAAAGAGACAATGTGATCGTATCTTAAGGTGAATAATCAAAATCCCGAAATCAATGAGATAGCTTTAGAATGTGTTGAATAGTGTTGAATTTACGGTCTTCCTATCTTTCAAAGGAATTCCATGAGAAATTAAAAAAAACGAAGATGGAAAATCTACGACAGAATCTGAAATGTGAAAATTTCTGAATGAGGAAAAAATCATCAGTAAAATACTTCACGATTTTCTCTCAATTTCATAAGTTTTAGAATTTCATTAGTCTAGATGAAAATTTTCTAACATTTTAAATTCTAATATTTAAACTTTTAATATTTGAAAAAATTAATTAATAAGATAAAGAAAAAGAAATACTTAAGATACGAGAATAATTGGATTGAATTACATTAGCTTTCAATTGCTTAGAATTTTTAATTGAAAATCAACGTTATATTGAATTCTTTCTTAATTTTTTACTTTCTATTTTCGCAAATTATCGAAAGATTCAACGAAAAAGTAATATTATTTTATTTTTTCGTAAAAAAACGAAATAATTACAGGAAATGATGTATAAGACATATAATTTATCTAAAGAATTTTATTAAATTGCAATTTTTAAATATATACAAGTACAGTACAATAAAATAGAGAATGCAGATATTAAAATCAGATTTTAATATCTTAAAGCATACGAATCGTTCTATTAAAGTTCATAATTGTTAAATTACAATTTTCTCGAATTAAATTATCTATCATTTGTATTACTACTTTTTCTTCAAGTTCCTCGTGTAATAATTTTAGAATTTTTAATATCCTATCTACGATTCAAATTCTCATCTTTCAATCTCAACATAATCTTTAATTTAATATTTTAAAAAAAATTTTACATATAATAAAAAGTCAAAAAAAATCATTCTTTCTAAATTACAATTTTTTCGAATTAAATTATTTATTATTTGAATTTTTCTTTAAGTTCCTCGTGTAATTTTAGAATTTTTAATATTCTGTCTATGATATTCAAATTCTCATTTTTCAATCTCAACACGATCTTGTTTTAAATATTATAAAAAAAATTGTAGCATGTAATTGAAAATAAAAAGTCATTGTTTAATATTTTTGATATTAAATTAAATTTGAGAAATATTGAGCTGCACAAAAATTAAATTGAACAATTTTATTGAAATTAATTATTTATTTTTTTAAAGTTTATATATTTATTGATTCATTTTTTGAAAAATTATATATTTTAAAACGAAATTTAAAAATTTTTAAAAAATGAAGTTGATGAAAATTCTACATTTTGTACACAAAAAATATATGATTTTTTTAAAAAATGAAATTAATCAGTTATATAATTATAAGTGTATAAATTTTTAGAAAAAAATAATTAACCTCGTTGAAATTAATGAAAGAATTTGTTTCTTATTATGTCTTATTATGATACAATATTTTTCAAAGTTCGTTTAAAATATTAAAGAACCGTTTTTTTTTTCAAATGAATCATCAGAAAAAAATTGAAATAATTTAAAATAAAACATTAAAAAGTGAAATATTTCCATAAATAAAATATTTCTGAAAATAACATTTCATTTAAAATTAAAATCAAATATTATTTGAAAATATTATTTTATTCAATGCTTAAATCACAAGCAAATTTATTGTTTACCAAATATCATAAAAAATAAAAGATATAAATTTCAATACAATAATAAAAAATCTTATATTTAATTCATATAAATATATATTTTCCTTGTATTTATAAAATAAAATACTTATAATAATACTTAAAAAAATACTTGAAAATTATTTTTATATGTAAGTATCATTTCAAAAAAAGTTAAGATAGAAATAAAGAAATATTCTATTTTAAAAGTCTACTTCTCCTAGGCCTGTTTACAAGAATAAAAAAATATCATTATGAAAATAATAAATTACAACGATATAATTATTAACCCATTAACCTATTCGCATCATATTACCATCAATGCTCGCACGAATTTATTAATATTAAAAATAAATAATAATGACATACATTTTAAACAAAAATTATACAAAGCTACACAAATAATAACATATAATTATATGATACGTACAATTAAATGTAATTTCTCAAGGCACAAATAAAAATATGATGCGAACGAATTAAAATTTTTTAGATCGCTGGTTAATTTACTTTGGCTTTGATGCATTAGGATGGGCCATCGATTGTTTCAAGTGCGTCTCGATCGACGGCGACAATAAACCCTGCGACGATCCGTTTCACAACAACGGAAGCCTCGCCTTCTTAGAGTCGCCCTGCTTGGGAGGTCGCAAAGGGCGCGATGGTCTTTTCCCCGCGACTGCGTGCATCAAAATAGCGGGCATATATGGTAAAACTTTTCTCTTTTTTGTAATAACGAGTGGCCCTTAACCCCCTTTCGCCGCTGTCTGTTCAACGAATACACTATATGCTTTCCGGTATAGTATCTACTACTTGTTTACGGAGGTTTCACCGGTGGAAAGTTAATACATTGCTCGAATGAATCAACGGATTCAATTGTGAATAATTTCGAGAAATTTCGCAAAGTGTGTTTGTTAATTAGAGTGTTTCGAAAACGATAAAGATAAGTACTTTAAACGGTAAAAATTCTATTATAAATTTCTAATAGTGGAAAGAAATTGCCTTTCTTCGCAAGTTTTATGTACAATATGTTTTTTGTTTATTTTTTGTTATTTTTATTACATTATTAATTATAATATTTCTTCTTCGGTCTTATATAATATTATAAATTTATTGTTACTTTAAAATGAATACATAAATATATAAATTATGAATTGATGCCAATAATGAATTTTTTATATTCTATTCCAAATTTTCAATTTAAATTTCTTCCTTTAAAATTATATTGAAAAGAACATTGTGGATATATGTTGAAAATAAATAAAAAATTTTTAAATGTTTGTGTTTCTTGGTAAAATTCAGATTTAAATATTATTACAGAAAGCAACTTTTGATTTTATTATTGGAAGTCATGAATAGCGAAAAAGAATTTTATTTCTATATTCAATTTTTATATATTGAGGTAATTTTAGAAATGTATCAACAAATATATAAAATATTAAAATAATCAGCAAACTTGCGTTTAAAATAATTTCAGAAAATTTCAAAAATTATGTCTACAAAATTTCGAAAATAGAAATCAAGAAAAATATTTTTATTTAGGTTAGATTTAGATAATTTCAAAATTATTTTATTTAATATTATTTAACTGACATTTAATGTCATTATTTATATTATTACAATAAATTATAATATTATTATTCATTATTATATTGTTTTATTTTATTTTAATTAAGATTTAATTATTTATATTATGTAAATGTAATTTTTGATTAGTAATCAATATTTCTTCCCTTTAATATATTACTATTTTTAATTTAAAAAAAATATACAAAAACGATATATATAAAATTTCATCTGCATAAAGTTTTAAATTCTCTTCCACAGAACACAGAATCAAAACAAAAAGTAAATAAATATATTTATACAAATATCAACTCAGATAAAACTTCAACTCTTTCACATTTCTTCGATTTTACGGCACGTTGAAATATTATATAAATAGAAAAATACGTATAAATATTTGTAACGTGTTATTTACTAGATGAGTCCGGGATCTCTTTGACGGTGAGAAGTTGCGCGCTGGACAGCGGAACTCTAACGACCGACTCCGAAATCATAAGAATGTCTCATTGTGGAGGGTTCTACTTCGACGACAAGTAAGTATAGAGGCATACGAGAAGAAATGTAATTTGAGCTTTCCTTTGTGCCACAGCGCTAATTGCAAATGCTACATCGTTTGAAATTGACCCTTATTATAGTTGGCACGAGGTTGGCACGATTGAAAGAAAGAAAGAAAGAAGAAAAAAAGAAAAATAAGTAGTTACGTCTGTATACGTTTATTTTAATCAATACTTTGCTTCTCAGGGAATGCATGTTTCAATTAAAACGAATTATATTTATATGTTGCAATTGCAGAACAGTTTCGAATTTTTTAACTTTGTTTTTAATGTATGTTGAGAAGTATAATGAAGTAAATTGGTTTCTTAATATTTTTTATAAAATAATATTTTGTAATATTATATGAATTCAATGAAATAGGTCAACTTTTAAATATAGTAGAATGTTGATTATTCACATTATTCACATGAATTTCAATTATCCATATATTTATTAATAATGCAATAATCCATTATCCAAACGCAATAACATATGTATTTAATTATATTTATTAACATATTATTACATTATATTAATATATGTGTTTAAATTATAGTATATCTGAAAATGTTTCTAAGAGTTGTATTTTAGGTATTTAAAAATGATTAATTTATTTTTTATAATGCATTTCTTTTATTAAATATATTTTCTGATACATAACGTTTATATTTGATTGTTCAATTTTTAATTATTTTATCAGAAATTTGATTCTTCGTGATGGATTATTTAAAAAATTGTTTATTCGAAAAGATCTGTTTTCAATTAATTCTGTAAAACTGTAACATCGTTTTAAAAACTCAATTTTAATTGTAAAAATTCAATTAAAATTTAATTAATTGTTAGATTATATATTTATGATATTTATACATTTATGAAAAATTCAAAAGTGTAAAAATCTTTAAAATATTCAGAGCACAATATCTGTGCATTATATTTATAGAATATAAAAAATATAAATTTCTATAATTCATTTTTTTAATTATAATAAATATTTGAATTTCGTTTGTTATAAATTTTTTAAACAATTATTGTTACAGTAAAATAAAAAATATTAGAAAAAAATAAAAAATTTAATTAGTATTACTAATATTATATTCGTCACATTAACCAAATTACACTTTATTTTGTTCATTGTAAAATTTTATAGATAATTAAATCTTTTAATTATAACCTTTTTATAATCTTTTAAAAAAATACGTTAATTAACATTAAAGTATTTTAATTGAAAAAAAAATATTTTTTATAAAAGCTGTTATTAATAAATATAAATGTTATTATTTTTTAAATTATTATTGAAACCAGACTTTTGAAACGATTTCATTTATAAGTTGACCTATTTTTTGAAATTATGAAAAAATATTATATTCAGCACAAAATAAAGCTATAATTTAAATCCAATATAATATTTATAATTTTCATAACAATATATTTAATATATAATATTTATAATTAAAAATTAAATTATATATATTATATATAAAATATATCATATTATATATTATATTTCAAAAAAGACATTCAAATTTCAAATTCGATTACAATATAAATTTTTTCTCGAAAGAAATAATTATAGACTTTACATAAACCTTCATAGATTACAACAATGAAATTTTTGCTTTCGTGTAGATATACATATTCTCAGCTCAAGAGAATAGATTTTCCTAAATTACTAAAATTGCATATTTCATTAATTTCCAATTAAAAAGTTAATAAATTCTCAAATATAAAATTAAACGATTTAACAAAATTCCTATTTCAAACTACGTAACTCATTTTTAATAATGTATAAAAATTCTAACAATATATAGAATTTAATATTCTGATTTTAAATTACAATTTTTAGATATGTTCGAGGTTGTGTACAATCATGCAACGATGCAGACGCCTGCAATGGATCTACGCGGCAAGCAATTTCACTCATACTTTTAACCCTATCGATTTTTCTTGAACTAATTTGCATCACGTGAAACTAAACTAAGTAACATCACGTGTTAATTAAACGATAGATAATTATTGTATATATATGAAAAGGAAACGATTATCTCTATAATATTAAATTGTCCCAAAAACTCTTTTTGTTATTTGAATAATTTTGATGGCCATAACAATCTAATTTATTTTTCTTTTATAAAAATTCTTTTTAAAAATAGAGATATTTTTTGTTAAATATTTTAATTCTTTTGCAAAAATTATTAATTAATATTAACAAGTTATAAATTATCAGATTATAGATTGCCCTTTTATAATTATACATTAAATGAAATAATGATTTGATGATAAAAAAAAATTTATTCTTTCAATGATATTTAAAATTATTATCTGGAATATTAACAAATTACAAATTTATTAGATTATAGATTATTCTTTTACGATTATAATATGTCAAATAAAATAATCAAATAAATTAATGATTATTCATAAAAAATTTTATTATTTTAATAACATTGAAAATCATTTCGAGTATTTTAAATACCTAAGTCAAAATTATTGTGAAAATAGAGTAAAATCATTATTTTAAATTAAAATGGTGGATATTTTCAGAAAAATATAATTCTGACATTTTGTATATAAGATATATAAAATTTTATAAAAATTTTATTGAAATACGTAAGTATAATCCACCTCCATCACTATTTTAGAAAAATAAAATAATAACGATTTTAAAAAAATAGATAATAGTAAAAAAATAAAAAGAAGTTTTGGGACAATTTAAGAGAAACACTTCGAATTTAAATCAGTAACTTGACCAATTTAGCTGTGGACCAAAGATAAAAGAAAATGTAATATCTCGTAAGTGAAATATCGAAAGCATTTTTTTACTTTCGTTCGTAAATTATTGCATTTATTCAATATATCAAATAAAAATTTAGTATAATAAAAGGAATTTAAAGGTCCAAATATATACGAAGAAAAAATTATTTATGAAGAAAAAAATATAGAGAATCACTGTTTGATACTATTTGATAGTTTGCAGAATAGAAAGAGCAACAACTGCCATTATAATTATAATTATATAATGTAATTATTATTTTGTTAATATTCATGCATAGAATGTGTCATTTATGACTATAGTTATTTGCTTAAGAATACAATCGAATTATATATATTATATATATTACATATATGGAATTGTCGCAGATTGTATAGAATATCCAATAAAAGGAATTTTAAGTTATAAATCTGTGTATAATTTTAATAAAATATTTATAACACATAAAGAAATATTTATTTTTAAACATAGATAAAAAAAAATTTCGTGATTTTTAAAAATTATGAAGCATTTTTACAAAAAAATTAAAATTGAAACAATTTTTATCTTTAAAAACATCTTTATAATCTCTACTTTTTAGAAAAATATTTTATTTTATTAAATGATATTATTTAATCTTGTATTAGTAATTAATCAAATAAATTAAATATCATCGTTTAATTTAAATCTCTTATTTTATTATTAATTTATTAATACTTATTATTACTTATTATTAATATTAATAAAGAAACTTATATATTTTTTTTTAATTATGAAAAAATAAATTAGTTATAATTTCTATGTACAGAAATAAATATATAATATATAATAAATATACTATTAAACTTGCAAATGTTAAAAAAAAAATTAATAGTTTATACTAACCTAAATCCAAATTTTAAATGACATCATAACGAAATTAAATTAAACAAAAAGAAAACAAGAATGGCATTCAAAGAAGAACTTAGCATTCTATTTTCACTCCAAACTTCGTATTTTTTCTTTACAGTTCAAACAAAGTCGAGTTCACAGTAAATTCAAGAATATAAAGACGCTCGTTTTAATTGATCTTTGCTACATGTACGTTGAAAAAAATGTCACGAAATCTGCAAGAAATAAAGAAAGAAAAAAAAAACAAAAAACTCGAGAATAAAAATTCTCTGAATTTATCCAAAATCGAATCATTATTCTTAAAGAGTGCATCAAGTACAAAATTCGATTCGATGTGAAACGTGACAGGAAAAATCAAAGAAATTTGATAGAAGCTATGTAAATGAGATAGGAATTATCTCAAAAAATGAAAAATCGTATGTCAAATGTAACCCAAGAATTCGTTGAGTTTTTCTCGCGAATTACTTGCTGGCTATGGGAGACCATCGAAAAGTTATTCGACATCATTTTCGATTTCTTGGCAAGGATAATCGAGCTGATACTAGCGGTGATGAACCTGATTTTCCAGGTGATCTGTTTCCTAAGGGACCTAGGCATCGAATCCATGCAAACATTCGTGAACGTCTTTCGAGGTATTGTTAGAGTCATTAGCAATATCACTTGCGAAGAAGTCGAGGATTTCGCCTCTGCCTGCATTGTTGTTTTGCTTTGGATCGCGGCATTTAAGGTCGCCAAGAATATAATAAAAGTAGGAATTTTACATATTTGAAAATTTTTTATTTATCATTTTCAGAATTTTTATTTATATTTTTTTTACTTTTTAATATTTCCTATTAATATTTCAAGAGTCTAATTATAATTTTAATAACCTATAAAATATCGAATAAAATATTATTATATCTGACATATTTCCTTATAATTTTAACGTTTGATTTAAGCATTCAAATTATTCCAATAACCGGTTTTCTCAATTATTTTGAAGACTTTAATATATATTTATCTGATGATGATGCATTACATTCTTCATATTCATCGAATGTCCTTCTTACTTTCATTATTATGTTTTTTATATGATTTTTCACTTTAATTAATAAATGTACAGTGCCACATAGAAATATTGAGACATTAATTTCTTCAATAACATTTTTTATCAAAATCCTTAAAAAGATTGATAAAAAAAAATTGCAAACAATATCAAATTACATAATTATTTATATTGTAAAATAATATAACAATATACTTAGTTTCGTTAAAAATAATGTTTTTTCAATGTAATTTTTATGTATTTTTTATTATTCATCTTTATCATACATATCTAACAATAATAAAAATATATTTGTATTTTAATATATTTTATGATATATTTAAATTTTAATAAAAAATTAAAAAAAACTCTTATATTTTAGAAATTTGCGAAAAACGTAACTGAAAAAATTGAAGTGCCTCAATATATTTGTTTTGCACTTTATATATACAATTTTGAACATTTAACACTTTGAAAGCTTAAAGGATCGTTCATTACAACGGTCTACTGTACACTAATCAAAATTGTTATTGATTCACATGATAGTTCCAATGTCATACATATCTCCCAGAACTCTCGAATAGCTGCGTTCCTTAACCCAGGAAACCCGGATTCGAATAAACTAGGAGTTTGTCCGGCTCAAAGAAGAACAGGGAGAAGATTGAATCGACGTTATGGCAAACGACCTCGAGGTGATCCTATACTGGAACTCGACGATTTAGAATAAAAGAAATTACAAGGTAAAGATTTAGAGAAAAAGAAAAAAAAATTAAATAAATTTTAATGCAGAATTATGCATTAAAATATCATATTAAAATAATTTTTTTTATATTGAAAAATTTACTTTTTTGTTATATTAACATTGTTAAAAAACGTAAAAATTAATTTTATGTTAATAAATTAAATTATTATCTCACAGATTTAAAAAGGAGTGATTATACATCTAACACATGCAGTGAATAAAATCTATACCAAGAAAGCTATAAAAAATAAAATATATATTTCCTTATAAATATTATTTCTTATATTTATCATTACATCATACACTTTTCATTCGTAAAAATTGGTACAGAATTCTGACGGACGCTGCCAGAAAAGTTAAGTTCTCTATTTACAAAAATGTTTTGTATAAAATAACAATGTGTAAACTCGTATATCAAATACAAAATTACACTTTGTAATTTGTGTTCTATTATATATACATAATTAAATATAAATCTTTAACAAATATCAATTTGTAAAAGAGAGATATATAAAAAAAATTTTCATTACAAATTATTTTCTATTTCTTTTGTTGAATAAAAAAATATATTCATGATAATTTATCTCTTCTTTTACACATTGATAGATAAAGTTTCGCTAGTAATCTATCGCTTGTTCGATAACTGCAAAAACGCAATTTGATTATAAATAATTTCGTCGAAATTTTTTTGTAACGAGATTAGATAATACTTTTCTTACGTCAATTTATCCTAATTCACTTTTAACGATATTTTTAAATAATATTAATAGTATTAATTTAGTTTTTTCAGTCATTTACAACAGTAATAACCAATTTATGTTCGGGCCAAGAAAATGTCTTTGGCAACTGAATCTATAAATAAAAAATAAGTAACTTTAATTTTATATAATTTTATATAAAATATATAAAAATATTTTACTAAATTAGTATTATTAATTACCTGATTTGGTGAATTTAAAACTTGGAACTCTTGAGCCATCTTTTCAGATAAATCTTCTGGAAGCAGAACTTGTAACCATGGTCCTTGAACTACATATGGTTTTTCCCTAGAAACTAGAGTTCCGGTAACTGAAGGTGCAACTATTGTAATTGCTGTATGAGATAATATTGATTTAAATGTAAAATGCCTTCCGTGCATGACTCGACCTCTATACAAAAAATCACATTTATATATATTAATATATATTGCTAATAAGATTATTAAAATAATATTAAAAATGTTTACTTTATTGCTAATGGTAACAAAGATCCAGCTTCAAGATTAAAAGTCAAATGAAGACCTGGTAAAACTTTAATAAAATTTTCATTTGGTAAGTTTGTATCTTGTTCACAAGGAGACAATCTTTCTGATTTTATTATTGGTTTTATATCTTCATCTTCCTCATCTGATTCGTTTCTTGTTTCTCTATATTTTTCTGTACTTTTATCACTATTTACTTGGACCCACCTATAAATTGTGTATAATATATTTAATATAATAAATATTTTATATTTTAATTTTTCATAAATAAATGAAAAACACTTACCAACATTTTGCAGATACACCACTTAAATTAGAACCCTCTTTTTCTATACCAGTTTGTATTTTCTCTGCTATAGAAGGATCATCTTCCATAATAGAATACATTCTTCTCATGTCTGTCACTAACCATGGTCCACAACCACGACTAGATTTTAATAAATTTACAAGACCTAGACCATTCCAATGTTGTGCAGCTTGTAGTTCTTCAGAAGTAACTCCTACAATTTGAACAAATGAAACCTGTAACATTGTACATGGACCATTAAAAATATTTTATTCTGATTTTATTATTTGAAAATGATTTTTATTCAAAATTAATATTAAAAAAACTTACATCTCCATGTGGTGTAGATATGGATGCTGGTAACTGTGGATCTTTGCCCATTAAAATTTGGGTAATACGACCATTGCCGTTGTCCAGAGGTGCATGCCACGAGACATGGTCTCCCGGCAACAGCATATTACCAGAATTAAAAACATATTTTGCTAATTGTTGCATTACATTTGCTGGCCAAGTGGGAGGAGTCATTTCATTTCTTTCTCTGACTAATCTAAAGGTTAATTCAAATCCAAAGCCACTAGCACGACCAGGACCACTTTTTGGATGTATTCGTCCATCTCCATGTAAATCCGATAAACCCAAACTTGAATTAAGAAATTTTATTATGATATTGTTCTAAGAAGAAAATAACTAAAGTAAAATTAAAATTAAAGAATGATAATAAATAATTGAAATATCGAGATTCTTGAATAATTCTAGAATAGACAAACAAAAACTTTTGATAGAACTAAAATAATTCTAGACTTTCTAATCTACAAAAAATAGATTTAATCAATGATGAAACATATTTAGATAAGACAGACAGAAAAAGGTAAAACCCACGGATCTATTTCCGATGCGTCGCGCTTCAAACAACTTTATCTTCCTGTACCCTATACTTTCTATATATAGAAAAAGAGGGAACTATTGGAACAGCTGCTTCAGACTGAAGAAGGAAGGGTCACCCATTGAAAATGAGAAAAAACAAATGAACACCCTTTCGCGGTAGACCATTCGTCATTCGGCGCCTAGTTTTTAATGAGGAATTCCTGAAACGAGCATTCATTTATCTTTCCACAATGTGAATTGTTAAATATAGAAAGTTGTATACTATATTTTAATAATTTTTAATAACTTAAATTAATTAAATAATATTAATACGACAAAAAAGATATTATTTTAAATTTTTAATATTATTTATAAATATATAAAAAAGTAATAAAAAACCGCTAATATTTTTAAAGTTCATGTTTAGATTTAATGTATCAAAACGATAAATGAAATTCCCGAATGACAGAAATGGATGCCGCATACACATGTCATCAAGGGTGTGTCGGAAAAATAACATGCGCTCACATCAAACAGAGGCACACTCCTACTACACAGTGACACTGACGAATACCCGACTTCCCGTTTTTTTTTAACACTCTGATTCTTCCTTCTTCACCATATATATATATAGAAAAAAAACTTTTTTTCTGAATGAATGATGCGAAGTAGTATTTCACTTCAACGATCGCGTGCGTAGTAAGAAATCATTAATAGATCATTATTAAAAATTTATATTATAAACTTATAACAAAGTACAAGCAATAAATATAAAAATGATTATTATATAAACAATTGTAATAATGATTTGTTAAGCATTTTATATTTTTTAAATTTTAAAATATAGAATATTTTCATAAATAAATATTATAGATAATTAGTTGAGAATATTTGGAAATGATAAAACTCACCTAATATAATGCCAATGTGGTGGTATGCCTAATTCCGGACAACCTGAATTTTCATACATACTTATGTAGTCTAGAGGATCCGGACCTCCCAACCTAAGCAAAGGTACATAGAAAATCTCAGTTATTTGGTTTTACATCCGGTTAAATTCACGTACGACTAAGGGTGGCTAAATATAAATCGTCCTTTCTTCTGTATAAGAGTTCCATACTTAAACTTAATAGAAACCACCTTTTCGATATAGAACTTTACAATATCGTATCAATCAAAAAATATGTAAATTATTTATGAAAATATATATTCAATGAATAATTAAAATATTATTTAATGATATAATGATATTTTTATATTATAAGATATATGTATATTTAATTCATAAAAAAAATTCTATAAAAAAATACAAAAAAAATATTAAATGTAATAATTCTTTTTTAAGAAATATTAATTTAATATTAATAAATTATTTTTCATTTAATATATTTAATATCAATAATTATTATTTTTATTATTTATATAATTTTATATTATTTTATACAGAAAAATTATAACATAAAATTAATTAAATGTAACCAAAATAAAATAAAATTGATATTAATTTTTAATTTTAATTATTTAATTTTATTTTAAAAATCAAATAATTTTTTAATTTTTTTAATTTTTAATAAAACACGAATATTAAAAATTGATATGTATGATAGCTAAGAAATAATTAAGAAATAAAACAATAATTTTTAATAAATCCACACTTTAAAAATACATAAATACGTAAATAATTTCTAAAATATTTTTAAAATTGTATAATATAAAAAATAAATTAAAATGTGTAATTAATTAAAAGTGCAAATATTAATATTTCTATTTTATCTAATATTTTTTTTTTCTCATTCTGACATAAACAGTAAATATGCAATTTAAATCTTATACATTCTAGCGCTAAAAAATCATTTTTGTTGCTACGCAAAATTAATATGCAAAATTCTTACCAATATTTTACAACTGCAGTGACAGTGAGTGGATTGCTTTGGTCCGGATAGATCTCTTTACAAAGATTGTGAAGAGCGTCAAGGCCCAGAGCTCGTGCCGTCGGTGTCTGGATCGGTTGTCCCGGTGGAAAACTTCGGCAAAATTCCTCCCTTTCACGCATATTTCCGTACATATACGTAGATTTCAAACCACAAAGTATATTGCTTTGAAAATATTAAGAATATATGATACACGATCACTTTGTTTACTCTTTTACAACCACTATGTATACCTTCCACCAAACACGAAACATACGTCTCTGATTCCTGACAAAACTAAATTCTTTTAGAGAGGACGATCGAGTAATTCCGAAATCACTGCGCGTCTTTAAAAGTCACTTTAGGCAATAAGAGAAGATACTTTATCATTGGTTCTTATAATTCGAAGCGTCTTTCTATTGGATCATTCCGATGGAGTTAAATTACTCTTCGTCCAATTGAATAATTCCTGTACACAACTATATTTTCTATATATGATTCTGTATACGATACATCATATATGATTGAAAATGCTTTCTATCTATATGTCCTCGTAAACTTTGAATATCAGAAGTTAAGCGTTTAAACATGTCAGACTCGGCAAGATGAGGTTACAATACGCGGTTTTATTTCTTCTTTATCTTTTGCGGAATTCACAAATATGTTCAACAATTATGGTAATAAATAATACCACAGATTCTCAACAAGAATACAGACCTGAAGGTCCATTAGTAATGTGTAAATTTTTGTGAGTATTCATAAATTTAATCACATTTATTGATTAAAAGTTGTCTTAAATAATGAATAGATTACTGTTTTTTTTTTATTTCAATAAATTATTTATTTTTATAGCATGAATGTACATTTTACAGGCCAAAAGAATTTATAGAATGTGAAGAACCAATTGATCACAAAGGTAATAAAACTGCCAAAGAAGAAACTGGATTTGGTTGTGTAAAGGTATAACATTGTATATTATAAATATAAATATTTTATCAAAATAGTAATTTTTTAAACATTTTATTTTTAGTTTGGAGGCTCCAGATATGAAGATGTTGAAAAAACTAAAGTATCATGTACTGTGTTGCCATATATAGAGTGTTATGGACCTAGAACATTTAATCGTGAAGGAGTTCCTTGCATAAAATATAGTGATCATTATTTTGCTACTACTTTATTGTACAGTATTCTGTTAGGTTTTTTGGGTATGGATCGATTTTGTTTAGGGCAAACTGGTACTGCTGTTGGCAAACTATTGACGTTAGGAGGAGTAGGAGTATGGTGGATTTTTGATGTGATTCTATTAGTCACAGGTTCTTTACAACCTGAAGATGGCAGCAATTGGAATCCTTATGTATAGTATATCAAACGTGGATACATTCCAGAAATGTAAAGTAACATTTAAGTATTTTATATGTTACTTTTTTAAATCAATATTTAATAATTTCGAATTTATAAGATTATTAGTGTAATATCTTTTATAAAAACAAATTTATATTTACTTGTATATATATACATATATATATATATGTATATATATATATATATCTTAATATGTAAATAAATATTCCTACTAAGAGAAGTTGTTTTTAAATATCAATAGTTTCTATTTTCTCTTTTTATTAAAAACATTTCTTTAGAAAGATTAAATGTTTTGATAGTTATCTGAAAAAGGAAAATTATAAATATATAACTATAAATATGTTTTAATATTTATCTATTATAATTCATAATCATCTGGATGATACAATTCACTGAGTAATCTGTAAATATATGATGGTGCATTTCCACCCCTAAAATAAAAATTGTTAATATTGTAAATATTGTTACATATTGATTTTACAAAATTAAGTAATATAAAGAATAAAAATCCTTAAATCATTAATCTTACGTGTTTGAAATAAATAATGTAACTAATTCTGGTGGCACATAATCAAAAACTGGGTTATATACATGAATTCTTTCTAATAAAGTTACATTTGCATCATCAATTACACCTTCCAATGGTGAAACATGTTTGTTAAAACCATCTTGTTCATGAGAGTACAGGTACAGCGGAGAAAGTTTATACAATGGTAATAAAACCATTACTGGGACAGAATAATGTTTTGCAGCTTGAGCAACTGTGTGTGAACCTGAAATCGCTCTCAATCCTCCATTTGCCATAACTGTATGTGTAGCAATTATTACTTTATTTACACGTGACATCATTGCAAAAATTGCTACATCTGATATTAAAGTAGTTTTAATTTTTGCTTTTGCAAGATTTACTGCCATTTCATGGCCCTAAAATAATAAAATATAAATTAAAAAAATTAAATGAAAATCAAATATAAATTATTTAGAAATTTTTATATACTTTAATTTAATATATATTTAAATAACATACACTTAATGATGGTCCCCCTTCAGCTACTACAACTTCAAAAGCTCTTGTTTCAGCAGCTCTTTTGAAAAATTCTTCTACTAATTTTGATGTACCGATTGTCATAATAATTTCATCAGAATGAATGTGTTCAGAAGCTTGCTGTGTAATATTTTCTGCACTAAAACACATATTATAACATAGTATAATACAGAACTCTTTGTATTTTCATTTCTTATTAGAACTAACCAGGTTTCCAACTCAACTTCAAATTCATTAATGTGTTCTATAATAGCTGATTTTAAAGAAGGTACAGAAATATTGAAATCAACTTGTTGATCACCTTCAGCAGTGAGAATTTTATGTAAAGATTCTTGTGGATCTGTTTCATCATTTTTATTTTTTAATTCAGAAGTATATTCTTCTCTAATTATTTGTAATATTCTTCGAACCATATTTCCAATAGAAAATTCAAGAGGATTAGCTTCTACTAAATATTTTCCATTTGTTCTAATTATACTCATCAAATTTCTAAAATAAATAATTATTTTTTGTTATCCTTATTTTTAATAAAATTTATATATGTATATATATCTAAGAAACACAAATAAAATATCTACTTATTATTAGCTATTGTAAATTGTAATCTAATTTTTAGTTTTTAATTTTCAAGAAAAATTTAAATTTATTATTTTAAAAAAATACCTAAAATAAAAATTTTTAATAATCAATTATTAATTATATACAAATATATTTTTTCTAATAATCAATTATTGATTATTGTGATTATGTATGTAGCAATTACACATACATCATATAATATTATCAATAGATATTAATTTTTATTGAAATTTATATTCTTTCTATTAATGTTTCTTAAATTTATGTTAAGTTGTATTAAATAAAAAAAATATATAATTACTCTGCAGTAGTCCATTCTGTATTATTTATAATTTCTTTTAAAGCTACTACAGTAGCAACTACGATATTATATATACCTTTAATATCACTGAAACATTATAAATAATATAAATATAAAACATTATAAATAATTCATTTTACTTAGGTTAGATTATTTACAATTCTCACCCGTAATGAATGTCATCTATTAATTTTAACATTTTTTCATTAATTTCCTTATCTTTTATGCTAACCATTTCGATCAAAAAGTTAGAAATTTTTCTTAAATATTAAATATTTTTTTACAAAATATATATGAAAGATCGAAACATTTCTACAAATATTATTAAAATTATCGACATTAAAATGCCAGCTGTTAGAAGGCTAGACCAATGATTGGTTCTGCTTTCCTCTCATTATCCTATTCTATTGTATTGCACGTGTATTTTAACCGCGTGACATGTGCACTATACATTTGATTTTTGATCTTCAACATTTATAACGTTATTTAATGTTTTAATATTATTTTAAATACTTTAAACAATATTTGAGAATTTATCGGTATTAATTTACTTTTAAGACACTACAAGTATGGCTCGTATTGGAGATGTTGTAAGTATAATAAATGATTTTATATATTTTTTCATATGAAAATGATCCTTAACCTACCATGTATATCTTTCCGCCTGAAAATTACCGCAAATTTGATTGAAATTAAAGAATTAAAAACTTTACTTCAAATATAAGGTATGTTATTTAATAATTATTATATTATTGTAGCAAACAATTCTTAACTTTAATTCATTAAAATATTTTAATATTTAATTATTATTTCTTTTTGTTTATTTCTAATTTATTTTGATATTGATATACTTATTAATTTAAAATCATTTATTATGATTTCAAGACCGCAGATCAATTGATAGCTGGTACTAGTGTATTGTCTAGACCTGCAGAAGAATTTGATAATGATGTAAGTCACAAATAAAGCCAAAAAAAAATAAATTTATTAAAATAATAATTATAATAATTTATTTAGCCTTCAGTTGAAGCAATGTGGGCAATGAAAGCTATGGAACATGCTGAAGTATACTTTAATGTAAAAAATATTTTAATAAAATTGATTTAATGTTATTTGAAAAAGTATATAGAATCTTAAATCAAAAATTTTTTATTTTAGATATTATGCTCAGTTGATCCGAAATTTCTAAAACTTACACCTCACGACGAACAAATATATAAAACTTTTCGTGATGTTTTTCCTGATCTCAAACTAGATAAAATAAATGAAGATGAATTAAAATCACCCGAAGGAAAGATAAAATGGAGACCATTCTGTGAACAATTTAAAGGACTTGTTGAAGATTACAGTTTTGGTACATTATTAAGAGCAGATTGTGAAGGAGATTATTCAGAAGAAAATAGTATACTCACAACTAGAATACAATTTTATGCCATTGAACTTGCCAGAAATAGAGAGGGATTCAATGATGGTATTAGGCAAAAGTATAAACCAAAGCGGACTACAGAAAAATCATAAATTATGATAAATATTAATATTGTAATAATTCTATATTATATATCATTTGAATAGTGTGTAATTTTTCATCTACAATTTTTTACAATTTATAAAATCTTATAAAATGTTATTTATAATGAATAATATCATAAATGAGTTTAAAAAAAATATTTTATTATTAATACAAAATATTCATTTTTTCAAGTTTTGTAATTGTAAACTCATTAAAGGATTTGATGCACGAGCTCGATATTTTGATTGTGTGGCAGTAGGTTTAGATGTTGCAGCTTCCCTATTAAACTTTTTCTTTTTCTTGCCAGTATTAACAAGTCTTTTTAAAGTTGGTGGAATTATATAATCTGGTACATCTTTTAAATGTGGTTGTAATTTTACAGTATGTAATGCTTTATCTTGTCTCAATGATTGCAAATCTCTTGGATTATCTTTAAAATAACTTTTTAATTTTTGACAATTGAGTACTTCTTGTTTTATTTCTTTTAAACGAGCTTCACGAACAGCAATTCGAGTTACTGCTTTCCAAGCATCTTTTGCTCGATATCTGAAAATAAACGATGACAAAATCGAAAATATAATATAATAATATAATATAATATAAATTTTTATGCAACATACCGAAAACCTTCAACTTCTTCTAATTTAAATTCATATGTTTTTAATAATTTATCGCAATTATAACATTGTTTTAATTCGACTTCAACATCTTCAAGAATTGGTCTTTCTTTTATTGATACAAGACTCAACACTGTTCCGTCATTTTTACCTCGAGCAGTACGTCCAGCTCTATGAATATAAGAATTTATATCTGGAGGAAAGTCAAAATTAAACACATTAGATACAAATTGAAAGTCAATTCCCCGGGCTATACCAGATTCTTTATCTTTTTTTCGCTTTCCTCTTTTAACTTTTGCTATATGTGGCTGTAAAAGATAAAAGTTGTGAATTTAAAACAAAAAAATCAATAATATGTAAATATATATTGATATATAGATACAAAATATTTACTTCTTCTAAAGATTTTTCATCTGATGCTATTATAATATCATATGTTCCAGAATTAAATTGAGTAACTGCTCTACATCGCGAAACTGCTGGCAATTCAGAATTTAATACACAAGTTGCTATTCCAAATTGTTCTAAAAACAATTTTAATTTATAACATTTATCTACAGTATTTACAAATATAATAGTCTTTCCCCTAAAAAAAAATATAAATAATAAATTACATATTTTTATTAATACATTAAATATATAATTATACTATATTTATATAATTTACCTAATTAAACGTAATTTTAACAAAGTACATAAAATGGCAGCTTTATCATTTTCCTCTGCTGCAAGACTATAATGCGATAATTGTGATAGTGGAGCCAATGGAGGTTCCTCCAATTTTAAAATCACAGGATGACGAAGTACCAATTTTTTAAGTGTTACCACATCTTCAGATAATGTTGCAGAAGCTAAAACTGCTTGATATAATATTGGTAAATAATTCAATATATCTTTTATTTCATTTTCATATCCAAATGAAAATATCTGAAATAAAATACAATCATTGTCACATACAGAAATATCTATTTAAATTACTTAATTAAAGTATTTAAATTTGCTTACCAAGTCAGCTTCATCAATTATTAATGTTTCAAGTGATTGCTTTAATTTCATATTTTTTGCTTTTAAATGTTGTAATAATCTACTTGGAGTGCTTATAACTATATCAGGTTTTTCTACTAATAGTAGTTTCTGTGCATTAAGATCTATTTGAGGACTGATATCAATAGCTTTTACTTCTCTGCTACATTTTATTGTTAGACTAATTATAACATCATGTATTTGTTTACATAATTCTTTGCTTGGAGCTATAATAAGACCTTTAATTTCTTGTTGTTTTTGTGTTCGTTTATTTGATAATATTTTTTGAATAAGTGGTATAGTAAATGCAGCTGTTTTTCCAGATCCTGTACGAGCTCGAATTAAAATATCTTTTCCTTCGATCATTAACGGTATCGTTTTTTCTTGTATTAATGTTGGTTCTAACCAACCTAATTTTGCAACAGCCTAAAATATTTTATTTTAAAATTATTTATAAAATGTTTCATTTTAAATATATTACATAAAAAATTAATTTTATAATAATATAAAAAAGTTAGAAAACAATTTATTAATTCTAATAAAACAATAATTTTTATTTTGAAACATAACCTCTCTTAAATGATAATGAAAATTTATTTAAAAAAAAATACCTTTAAAATTCTATCATCTAATTCTAATTCATGAAAAGATTTTGCTTTTGTTTCATTATCTTCATCCACTTCCACTTCATTCGAAATCATTTTAAATGCAAATTATGATTAAAATTAAAAAGCACGTGTTAATATGTTTTTAAAGATTTGTATAATTCTATCGATTTTGATTCTCGACCAACGCCATTTATGTTTTATTTAGATATCTATATCATCTAGATACTTTTTTCATCTTTATTTCATTTTAAAACTTCTAAATATATATACAGGACTTATGTATAATGAATATGTATATAAATATATATATTCATATATACATAAAAACTTTATTAATTTTATTTTTTAATTTTTTAATTTCTTTCTAATTTTAAATATAATCTAAAAAAATAAAAATAATCTAAAAAAAAATAATTTAAAAATTTTATGATCTAATTTAAATAAATGTAATTTTAAATATTTTTACAGTATATATAAGATATATATATATATGTTAATGTATGCAATCTACAAATATTAAAATATATTGCAATTAATTCAAATGGACTAAAGTCATGATTGAACAATACTAAATATTTCTAATATAATTATATAAATATAATATAATAAAATAAATAACTTAAAATAAAATAGATAACAATCTAATTTTAAATCAATGTTTATCATAACATACATAGGCCATTTAAATATTTGCAAATAAAATATAATCAAATATTAAAACTTATTAAAAATTTAGTTGAAATTTAATTTAGAAAACCATTAATTTTTTTTATGTATCAATAATTTTTAATTTTTAAAAATATAGTAGAATTCAAAAATATAGTTTTAAAAATTCATATTAAAAATGAATTATGAATATTTAAATATAATCCAATATCGATTATTTCACCAAAAGATAAAGTTAATAAAATTAAAATAAGACATTTTAAACAAATGAAAATTTAATTAGCAATTAATATTTTATTAGAAATGGGAAAAACTAGAAACTTATATTACACAGTTTTCATCAACAAATCAGTGTAGAGCATTTATTTTTTATCATTTATATATATAATTATATATTTTTTAGATAATAAATTTTGTTTGTAAGTATTGATTTATCTCATATGTGCGTATGTATTTTCATTATGAATTTTTGTTATGAATTTTAAAAATTAAAATTTTTAAATTCTACATTAAAATCTAAAAAATAGATAAAAACTAAATAATCTTTTAATATAAATTTTTGTTAAAATTATGTTATAAAATCAAAAATTTTTATTATTTATTTTGTGTTAAATCATACAAATGATAAAATATAAATGCAAATTTAGTTATAAATAAAAATATTTTATAAAAGCAGTTACATTTTAAATATTATGAAAATTAATGCAACAATAAGATAATATTCATACGAAAACATACTACTATAAACTAAATAAAATAATACTGATTTCCATAATTTAATAAAGAAATTTTAATAAAAAAAAAGAATAATTTAAAAAATAATAATATAAATAAAAAATATATGATATTAAATACAACACAAGAAGAAGTACGTTAAAAAAAATACAGATTTTTTTAAAAATTATCTATAAATTTATCATAAAAAAGAAATTTTTGGAAGGTAGAGATTTGAGAGAGACCATTTCTAGAATATATTACTATATACACACTTTAATAACCAAAAACAAACATTACAGTAATAATATTGTTATTAATATAATATTATGTAATAATAGAATCGTTTATCAATTGTAGTGTAAACACTAAAAATCTTGCTTCTTCTTTTATTGGAAAGAACAATGCATTCGCTTTGTCTCTTTAT
This sequence comes from Apis cerana, assembly GCF_029169275.1. Lineage (NCBI taxonomy): Eukaryota > Metazoa > Arthropoda > Insecta > Hymenoptera > Apidae > Apis > Apis cerana. Next base: position 1,914,237 of record NC_083863.1, on the reverse strand, counting down.
TAATTAATATTAATTTATGATCGTCGCGAAGTAGCCGCGCTTGCGACTAGGCGTCGATCGCGACTGAAGAAATTACCATATCTCGCACGGAACATTTTCGCGCGGAAGCGATCGATAGTTCGTCGCTATTGATCCCGGGCATCGATTCTCGATGCGATCGAGGCCATAAGAAGTGAGGGTTGGAGGGAGGGGGAAGGGGGGAAGATATCGCGAGCGCGGCGAATCGCGACCGTCTCGTTACCTTAGAATAATAAATATTATAGTGCAATATCTAAAAAATCTGTCTTTTTTATGCAACTTACACATTCAAATACAGTGTACTCGAAAAATTTACAATCGTTATTGCCCTTACAAACATTAAATCTTTATTCGAATGGTGGTAAATCCGCGATCCCTCTCTCTGACCGCTAAAAAAGAATGTTTGATTCAAGATCGTGTGAGTGCGTGTGTGAGAATCAAAAAAGAGGTGCAGCTGCTGCTGTAGTAATACGAAAACTGTCGTATTTTTTCTTTCTTTTTTTTTCTTTTCTTGTTATATATGTATATGCGCGTGTACGCGTACATGAGCACTGCCCATACATGTATGTATCTATGCTCGTGCTTTACGTACGCACGATCGTAGATTCGATATCCTGACCGTGCGTTTTACGATCCGGAATAATATATGTATACTTTTTTGCTTATATTTTTTTCATTTGTTTTCGATTTTTTCGCCAATGTTTCGGCACTTTTTGGTCATGGTTAACTGTGCGGGCTACATATCCCTGTATACGATACATAATATACATATTATATGTATACGTTATAATACGTGTATTATATATTCCGAAAGTATATATCTGTCAGAACGAGTAATTCATCGCTCGGCAGTCCTAGTTGACACTCGAGTTTTAACACTGATGACAAATTACAATTGCGTGTGCACGTTTTATATATATGTACAATCGCTTACATGACCGAACATGTGAAGTAGTAAAACAATAACACAAAACATAACGAGTCACGTGATGATTTTACGCGGGAAACCGTCGTTTATCGACCACTTTTGCGCTGTCTGTGTAATAAAAACGGCAATAAAAATTCACGTACGTATACAATGCTCGTGGTAAAACGCGGATTTTATCTCCCGCGGAGAAATCAGATATTGTGATATCGCCGAAGCAAAAGGAAAAAATTTATTTTTTTTTTATGTGTATATAGGCTATCTTGTCTCGTTTCTAAAGTAGAAACGAATCGATCGACAAATTTTTCAATTATTATTTAACAAGAAACATTCTCCATAGTGGTGGAGAGGGAATTTTTGAGCAACTGAGAAAAGAAAAATGAAAAGGTAGAACGAAAATCATCGTGAAAAATTAACATTCGTAACTATACATTTTTTTTTCAATGTACGGTCTGTTTTTTTTTAAGTTGCATAAGATGATTCTTTTTATTTTATAACATTTAACTCTTTCGCTTTTATATAATTTTAATTTAGATAATTGTAATTTCAATAATTAATTATTCGATTTTTTTATTAGGACATCTATATCTTTTAAAATTGTGCACAAAGTGAAAATAAATAGAAATAATTACTTGTTTAATTAATTACTATCAATAATCACACGCAATTTTTATTGTTAAAAATTTTCGATAAATTATGCATTTATTTCACGAATAATTTGTAAAAAAAAATTTATGTATGCTTATTTAATTACACGATTGAATATTTGTTTACATAGCGAAAGAGTTAAGATAACTCACGGAAGTCGCACGATGAATATTCGTTCATCTACGTATAGCAACTAATCAACAACATATAAATTATGTAAAAATACGCATCGTAATTTACGTAAAATGATATTAATACGTAACAACACAGATTGCTATGAGAGAGCATTGCTTCTGAATTCAGTTCGCAAGATGGAAGAATATAATTGTATTAATCAAATAAGATCAATTAATATTTATATTTCGAAAAATTTGTTTCCTGAATTTTGTCTATGTTAATTAACTTCCACCAATTGCATGTCTTACAGTTATCACAATACAATTTTACGACTTCTACAGAATAATTTTCGATTTCTGAGAGATTTCAAAATGAAATGGATATTGAAATGGATGCAGGGCTGTACGCTGAGAGAAAGCTGTAAATACTATGCAATAAAAATTATACACATATATGCACATATAGATATATATTTTCATTATCAGATGCATATTTTTAAAAAAATTATCGAAAAATTGGATAAATAATATAAAATAATTTTGAAATTTTTAATTACATGTTTCGAAATAATTAATATCGTGAAATTTTTATTTTTCGAGATTTTATAATTATTAATTATTTTTTTTAGCTAGACGTGCTTTGTAAAGAAAAATTAAGCTTTGAAGCCATAATAACGATACTACATTACTACATTTAGAATATCACTTTATGAAAGTTTTAATGCTATATTTTTTATCAGTTCTATAGTATGAAAATTCTAAATGCCAATTTGAGCATATACCTTCCTATCTCACTTTTGTACATATAATTGTACAATTTTTATTAACTTTTTATTATAATGTATTGTCTCTTCTTATAAAATTATAATTTTTTTTCAATTCCTCGATAGTTAATTATTAATTACTATATTATCAACCACTAATTAAAATAATAGGTGTATTTAAAATCTCGAAAAATGTTTATCATTTATGATTTTTTAACAATGTTTCGAAACAACTATCAAGTCTCAAAAAACACACACAATAATGATTGTTTTCAAAGATGTAACAACTTGCATTACATATTACAATTTTCTCTCAGTCCACCACGATCGAAGGATGGCAATGATGCCAAAAATCAAAACAAGGAAACAAGGAAGAGATGAGATGAAGAAATACGATTACAATATATCGTGTAAAAATATATCTAAAGTTTCGATCTTTCTACGAAAAAAAGTATCAATGATTAAATGTCCTTTCGAAAGAATCTCTAGCCTCTCGTTACAGTCCTCGAATTTTAATCAAAATCGAATTAAAATTTCGAGGATTTGTAAATTTCTCATCAAACTAATTATCGGTAAGCGAAATGGGACGATTAACGATTTTGATCGCGGTAATTGGATAACGGGGCGATATAGTAGCGGTATTAATGCCGGTTACAGTTAGGTAGCATTGGTAAATAGAGTAATAGCAGTAACTGACGATACGAATAAGTTTTTCTAAATCTAGGATGTAGCTTGATTTTCAAGGAAAGAAGGAAAAATCCCAGACGAAGATCCTTGAGGAGGATGACTATGATCGACCTTGACAACTGGAGAGCCGGTCGACTCGAAATCACCATGGAGAAGGTGAGCATATCATGATTCAGGAAGGAGAGATCGATGGATTTGAAGTTCGATAAACTGTCTGATTCACCGACTTCGTTCCTTTTTCGTTTCAGCAGGTTCTGCTATGTGTCACGCATATACACATGAGATCTTATCTTTGAGATAATCTCATCGACGAATAAAAGGCGGAGCCGTGAATCGGAAAAAATACACCAAAAAATTCGAAGAAACGATTGGAATCTGAGAAGGGGACCTGATGCTAAACTAGAGTCTGATATGTAGACTGACTTTTGGGCCAGGTCTGGGTCGTCTGTGCGTCATATCCCACGGGTCTATCGTATCGATTCCCATATAATAATCAATCGCACAGTCGACCAGCGACGCCTTTTCTAAGATTGGATTGTTCGAATCGCGCGATTGGTCTTGCCTTTGGATTAAACAGACACGTAATATTATAATTCGCTGGGGCGTCGCTGAATCGCCTAACAGACAATTTCTTTATGCTCTCTAACGAATGAATTGCAAAGATATGTAACGTCGACTACAAGGTATAGTGTATTTTTCTCTCTTTTTCTCTCCCTCTTTCGGTATCTTTCTCTTTCTCTCTATCTATTTATTATTATATATACCTTTTTTTCTTTTAATATTTATATATATATATATATATATATATAATATCTCTCTCACTCACACAGTCTCTAAATTTTAAAGCACTCTCACGCCGGCTGAGACGATGATCACATGTGAACACTCGCAAGCCTGTCCTACATGTACTGATGACGTAGAATACAGCTATATAAATTATATTTCTTATATGCTTATAGTAATTGTATATCGTTTATATATACACATATGGCTATATGTATATATACGTATATATACGTTACCAGTTCAAGATTAATAGGTTGAAAGCTGTTCCAAGTTGCAATTTAACGTTATTTCACGGATACTTCATCCGTGTATCTATCTTCTCGTGCTCACTAGCACGACGAAAAGATTGCTTACAACCATCGATCATTTTCAAGATATTATTCTTGCATGGCACCGTATGCACCGTCTACTTACAGCATGTGTCTTATTTCGCTTATCTCCATGCTTGCTCGCGTTATCTCTATACTTCTAAAAAAAAAATCTCCCCTTTTGGCGTAAGTTAATCGCCCTACTATTCTTATCATGCACTTCTAATGTACGTATTTGTCTCTCTGTACGTCTCCTTTTATTTTTTAATACAAATATCGCGTGCATCAAAGGATTTTACAAAACGTATTTTATATATATATATATTGTATATATATATATATATATAATCTCTGATCGATCGCGATACGATCGAATATCCTCAATAATTGATTACTCCTAACAGCTGATTCACTTGGAAGATTAATATAACTGCAAAAATCTATCATTTCTTAAAATCCTTTCATTATTTCGATTCTAAATTTATTTCGCACTGTTCAAAGCAATCTTGTCGCCTCTCTGCAAAGAGGTATAGCAAGATATACCTCTAGTACATCTTGTGCCGAAAAGATTAACCTGAAAGCTCGACAAATAAGTTGAAAAGAACTGACAAATCGGCGAGGATTCGATCGAATTAGCACGATTGATCGGTCGACGAATAGATACCGCGATCAAGTACGGTGCCCATCCTATTTCCTGTGTTCGCAGACCTCGCTAGTTTGCATCTGCACATGCGATACAGTATGCAGCTCTATGCGCACATATATATACATATATATTTTCGCAGCAACACGTTATAAAAAGCGACGCTTTGTTCTTTTATCCAACGAGAACGCTTTGAAAGACGCAGTCGCAACGTTTTTTTCTCTATATACGCATTTCCTTTCGTGGCACTACATCTTTCTCTCTCCCTCTCTCTCTCTTTCTTTGTCTATCTCTCGCTCGCTCACGCTCTCCCTCTCTTTCTTTCACTCAACATTTTCAAGCTTTTTTTTTTTGTAAAAATTTTTATTCATCTTTTTTTTTTTTGTTTATTTTTGTTTACATCTCCTATTTAGTTTGTTCACGTTATACGTTGCACACCACTACGTTTGCTTTTTTGTTTCTTCTTTCATCGCTTACATCGCTTTTTGTTCCTTTTTTTTTTTCTTTTTTCACATTTTCATCTTTTTTTTTCTTTTTTTTTTCTTAATCTCCTTTCTTGTCTCTTTAACCGCGATTTAAAAATTTAAAATACTCGTATTACACGTAAGTATTTGTATGACCCTGTTTTCGTAAAGGCTTTCTAACATAAGTCGATATCGGCCGAGGAAGATAAAAAGGAAAGGCGTCGAACGTGAAGGAAGAGAAGGAATCATCAGCTTGAAGAATGATTATTAATGGTAATACGGATTTATCCATCGTTGAGTGCGGATGTGATGTGCAAAGGAAACAGGAAAGGATGTCTTTTTCTAAGTGTTTATAATATCTCTTTTCTTTTTTCCTTAATGTGCTTTTTTTTTTCGACTTTTCGTATAGAATGTTTCTCCTTCGTTTCTTCGATCTGTTAGAAGAGCCAACATAATAATGTAGAATAACGTCGTTTAAAATATTGACACAAATATTGATTTTCCATTGCGTTGCTTTACTATGATCCATGATTGTTCTTTTGAACAAGTTTTTATTCGAAAATTCGTTATATATTTTGTTAAATTCTCTGACACATGTTCAGCGCCATGTTTAATAGTAAAAAAGTATTATTGAAATTTTTTAATAATTTATCAACTGTCTCAACGATATTTAACTATTATACCGTAGAAAAAATTCACTATTTAATGATGTGTCTTAATTTTGTGTAATTTTTAATATGTAATTACAGTACAATAATTAGGATCATAGATGATTTCTAAATTATTACATTTTAAAAGTACGCCTAGTTCAAAAAATAATTTTCATTGGCATTATCCAGTGTGAAATTACAAAGCTTGAAATATACATATTCCATTTTTGTTATTCAAATATAAAAAGGCTAGTGTTACGTTATACATTGGGTATGATTGTTTCTCACAAAAATCTCGACTTCTTTCTGATTCACAAAGAATTTCAGAATTTCTATATCAGATATCTTCTACTGGAGTAATTTTGTGTGTTAAAAAACTTGCATAAATCTTCTTACTTTAAATTGTCTACATTTTACAAAATACTCGTGAGATCAATTCCTAACATCGTTACAATCATCTTATCTATACGATAACACGAGATACTTTTTTTTTCCCTAAAAAATTGATATGCAATGAGATACGATGAAGCAATTTCTAAAGAACAATTATTTCTAATTATTAATCAGACTTTTTTTTTTTTTTTTTTTTAGTTCAGAAATTACATTTCTCCTTTTGATCATGGATCAACAAGCAACGCTGGAAATTCGTCAATGTATCGAACGTGAATTCGTGTAATTATCGAAGAAGATGAGCACAAATAAAAAGGAAGACAAGGTGAAAAATCACATAAATGGGAGGAAGTGTATCAACTTGCTTGATTCGTGTAACGGAAGCACGTTACCCCGTTATCTCCATTAGACGAGACGATCTTTCGAATGGATCGTGAACATCGATGCAAACAATTAAAGATCCCAACGGTAGAAGATCGTACCATCGTATATTTTTTTATATAATCCCTGTCCTTCGAGACCCATTTTTGGGCCTTTCTTAATTTACGTATGATTCGATAAAATTCTTTATTTTTTTGATCGATTGCAACTGATGAAATGTTCTTTCGAAGATTCTTATAAGATATTTACCTGTTATATAAAATTGTGTTTTTTTACTTTGTAATTTTATAATTATTTACTTAGAAACTTAAAAATATTAAAAGAAATATTCTCTTTTATTAGCGTATAATTTTTAATTTTATTTTAAAGAGGTTATAATGATCGTTAATGCAATTCGATAATAATTTATCCTAAGATTCTGTAATAAAATTATATAATGATATAAATTGCGTAAGGAAGACTAGATATAATGATAATTATATTGTTTGGCACAAATATTATTGATAGCTTTCATATTGAAAATTCATAAAAAAAATGTATTAATTAATTGAATTAAAAAAATATCATGTAACAGGATTAATAAAAATTTCTATAAATTTTTCTCCACCAAGTATTTAAGAAGTATTATTTAAGAAGAATATAATCGCATCAGAGAAAAATCTACAAAAATTCTTCCAAAGGAACATTTTATAAGTCGCAATCCAACCAAATCTCTTCCCTCGCTCGATGCCGATTTTTCCTGTCTTTCCCTATCGAAGCCACTATTTACGTACAAATCCTACTTCATTTTTGCACAAAAATCTATCACTCTCTTTCCGCATAAAACGCATAAAACATTGGGAAAGAAAGAAAATCTATCTACCGTACAAATATATCTACAAATAAGATCCATACACAGATCCAAGAATAATTCTTACCTCCTCAATTAAAATATTTTATCAAGCATTTTCTAATATACGAAGAACGGAAGATATTCTTGCTAAGAATAATAATATCAGATCTGATTTTATATCTCTAAAGAACAATCAAATAGAACTTTTTAACTTTATTTGAAAGTAGTTAAGGAATATTTCTATTGAAAAATTTTAAAAAAATGCAAGACAGAAAATTTTAATTAAGGAAGGCAGAATTATTTTAAGCGCGAACGAAGAAGCACGGAGAACGAAGAACAACGGCTGGCTCTCTTTAAATACGCGAACAAAAGGGAACACGAAAAATCGGCAGGCAAAGAGTTCGCTATTCGAGAACAGCTGCAGCGGTATGACAATTGTATATACGTATATGTGTAATGTCTCTATATATGTGTGTATATATATATATGCATGTATATACGTACGTATGTGTCTGTGTAACGACGATTTGGCACACGTAATTAATCAGTCCGCGATTTTATCTCTTCCTCTTCTTTTTTTTTTTTTTTTATATAAGCTTGGCACACGGTTTGAGCCGTTCGCCAGATGATTTTCATGATCTCAATATATATTCTCTCTCTCTCTCTCTCTTTCTTTCTTTTTCTCTTGCATCTATCTCGTTTCATTCGATTTTACTTTTTGGCACACGTAAAATGGAAAACAATTACACATATATCTCGCGCGCATCCATGCATCTCTGCGATTCAATTAATTTCGAGTGTGCTATTCTTTCTTTTCATATTTTTGTTAGGGATGGGACGTTCGTACCTTCGAAACTACAAAAGTTTCGAATTAATTGAATTTAAAATTTTTGCTATTCTTATAACTTGAAATTCTTAAAAATTATTGTATTAAAACAAATAATATTTATATTTAAACAAATATTGAACTTATATTAATTGATATAATTTCATTAATTCATTGTAATAATTTATATAAAGAAAGAATAAAATAATTCAATTTTTTATAAATTGGCTAAGATCTTTATATTTTCTTGACAAAATCTTCATAAAAAAAAAAAGAAAAAAAAACAAAAAAGAATATAAAAAAATATATATTTTGGATTTCGAAAGTTTCGAATTCCAATTTTACGGATTAAAAATCAGCCTTCATTTCTAATTTTTATTCTTCGCGTATTCTCTCGAGGTCTTCCCGATCCCTCGCTTTCTTTCATTACATTTAACCATTTCTCTCCCATGAATACTACTTGTTCATATATTTCCGTTTGTTTTCACACGCACACGCACACACACATACATGCACGCGCGCACACACACAAATCTCTCTTTTCTTCTTTTTCTCTCTTTATCTCTCGTGTTTCTCTCTTTTTTTTTTTTCTTATTTTCGCTTAATCGTTACAGAAAAATATGCCACTGAGTAAATCTTCGCGCGGCCGTTCAAAATCGCGCTCGAGTCTTTTTTTCTTCTTCCACGCGCCCTTCAGACGAGAGAACTAAAAGGTCCTTTATTTTTTTTTTTTAAATTCTTGCCCTTAATTCCGCGCCCCTTAATTAATAGGGCGCATGCGCTTCAATATCCTATAAAAACTAAGTTATTTCTTAGCTGATTGCCTTGCGTTACGGTTAAGGTTGGGCAACTGATACGGGTCATCGCGGACCCATGTCTACATTCGCCTTTACACGCGTCGATCCTCTCGTCGATCGAGAAATCAACTTTCTATTGGCATTAAGGATTCTAATTATCGTTATTTTATTGTTCTATGTCTATTTCATATTGTACAAAATTTCTGTTAATATTTTTAATAATTCAATTTGCTTATCATATAATTCAATTTTGGTTTTATAATGTATTGTTTTTGAAAGATTTGAAAAATTATGATTTTAATAGAAAATGATTTTTTATTTTTTTTAAGTATATTCTATATTGAGCAAATATAATCTTTTTACGTTTATGTGATATGTGAGATTAAATGTATTTAAAATGTTTCAAAAACTATTGATTCTATGCTTATTGAATATAATACATATAAAAGAATAAATTACTAAGTCATTTTTTTTTAGATGAAAAAAGATGAAAATATAAATAATACTGTTTGGATAATATATATATATATATTTAAAAATTTTATCGAAAATTTTATTAGTTTGGGCATTATGTCTCTATTATGATCTTAATAACATTCGATCTTTGTTGGTTTTGAAAATATAATCAATAAAACGATTAAAAATAAAAACATAAAAATTCGTATAATAATAAAAAATATTGCACATTTGTTAGTTAATTGATTTATTGTGCTTGCCTTGTCACAATAATCCTATTTCTTCTAAAGATTGTTCTTCTAAAAATTTAAAAAAAAACAAGCTTATAAATAATTTAATTGCAAAGTTATAAAATTTGAATAATTATTCTATTTAAAATATTTTTATACTTTGTAATCATAATGTAATAATATAATCATAAAGATATTAAAATTCATAAACGCAACATTAAATTCAATTTTTCAATGTTTCCAAACAATACATTATAAAAGTTATTCCTGATTGGCAAAAATATCGTCGAATAAAATCCTTTATAACACCTTCACTGTGCAAGTCTCAATCGGAATCAGTAATTAATCTTGCATGCAATACTGATCCAGATATAAGACACAATAAGACACAAATAAAAATTATTAAATTTTAAAAATAACTTTTATAATATTCACATGTAAAGCACGTATTATGTATTTCTATATTAAGTAAAGCCTTACAATAGAATATCTTATATATTATAATATATTCTATATATTCTACAATATATGTATATTATATTGTAATATAATTCTATTTTTATATTACAATATTATATTGTAATTATATATCATATTCTGTAGAAATATCTTTCATAATAAAAATCATTTGTTAGCATATATAATGAATAAAATACTAATTCAATCAGTGAAAATGTTTTGTGTTAGTTTCGACTCGAAACAAGTGATCGCCATGATACAAGGTAATGGTCACATGGTACCGCGATAACAACCAATCAGAACCCGCGCAGTTAGGATAAGGCCCCTGCACTAACAGATTGCTCTACGCCACAACGATACGATCGCGTTTCCTATCGACGTTGACGCGTGCAACGTTCTCGCTTTGTTTCAATAAATTTTGTTCGTCGAGGGCAAATTGCGAGACGAATAAGGAGGATTATATATTATTGAAGAGAATTGGGATCGAGAAAAATCTACGATTAATAACTCTTCTTATTATACTTTGTGGAGAAACAAAAGACCGATACGCGATATATGTTTTTCTGATCAAACTGCTCGTAACTGGAATATAGCTGGAATCGTGTAAATAATGGAATCATGAAAAAAGAAACAAGGATTCAAAATACAATGATTTGTTCTGCACGAAAGATTATTTGACGAATAATTTGTGTCTTCATAGGTTTTTGTAATGAGAACGTTGAAATAATCCAATTTTTATTTAGAATAATATCGAAAAATTTACGAATCAATTTCAATTGATAACCTAACCTATACCATTTCATTTGTAGTATAGTTGACATTAGCTGAAGATATCTTATAACTTGTCAGGAATTCTACGAATCATATTGAATATTCGAGAATAAAAATGTTAAATAATTTCGTAGAAATCCTGATCAGAAATCAGAATTCGTAAAATATATAATCTACAAATTTTGAAGGAGCTTGAGATTCTAGAGGTATAGGCTGTTCCAAGTGTCCATGATTTATTTTATATTTTCCTTTTTTTCTCAATCTTTTCTTTCTACTTCTTTATCCTGTTTTATTTTTTTGTTTCAGAAACATCTTTACATACATTATTATAGAATCAATAATTAAACAAGAATTAAATAAAATTTGTTGATAGTATTTTATAATTTTCATTCAAAGTTTTAGATTATTCAAAATTTATGGATTTCAGTCAGTAATAATAACCTATTTCACTCTATTTTTATAAATCTAACTTATATAAAATATACTTGATATTAGAGGTATTGTATAATTTTTCATTTTGTTGAATATTTGATTCTATATAAGAACCAGAATTATTGTAATAAATCAAAATTCATAATTCAACCTATAATTTTAAAACAAGATTAAGATTCTAAGAATACAGATTTCATGTATTATGACTTATGAAGTTTTTTTTTTGCATTCTTTATTCTGATTTATTTTTCTGTTTTAGCAATCATTTTTACACGAATAATCATAAATAATAGCAGCAATTTGAAAAGGATTAAATGAAACACTTGACATTATTTTGAACGCCTCTGGATAAATTGTATATCATTATTCCGTTGACTAACCCCTTAAAGACCATACTTGAATCATTTCATTTTTTTTCAATTATATTTATCTCAAGTTAATTTGGTTTTTCATTTTAAATGTATACAAAATTGAGTATAATTATATCATAATCATGAGTTAGATTAAGTCTCTCTCTCTTTTATTTTGAATTTGAAATAATTTTGAATTTGAACTTTAAGATAAAATTATGTATTTTTATCGAATTTTGTAAAATAATTTGACCTTTAAGAAGCTAATGGAATTATTATTTTTATTTGTTCTGATCTCTTTAGAAATGTGGCTCCTTTTCATTGTAGATCAAAAGAAATTAAGTTATGGCAAACGAGCTATAGCAGTTACTATATACTACGAAAGAATCGGCTGATTCGAAAATATATGCTACGAGCTAGAAACGTCTCGAATAATTAGTTACGATTAGTCTACAGATTTTCCATTTCACGAGATAATACACGCTGAATAAATATATGGAGCTTGATTATTATTGGAGCAGAAGAGAGATTAATTATTTCGTAACCTAGTCATATGTGTCACCGGATATGCTTCTGGTGTACATCAGCCTCGATGATGGTTCCTTAATTATATAATGGAAATCACGGGCATAAAAATGATTTTATGTTAATCAGACGATTGAATGAGAAAAACCATCAACGAAGTTTGATAAAGTGAATTTTTCTTCATTTTTTTATGTTTTTCTTTTTTCTTTTTTAAGTATTTGGTTTGATTGAAGCACAATGGATAGTGACGATACCTCGTTCATTCGAGAATATACAACGAGATTAAAAAGAAATGACGAAATATCGCATTAGCCATCGTTCTTCGCGCGAAGTATCAACTATCCAAACTCACTAGGACAGTTTAGAACACAAATAGCTCTTTCTTTCGTCACAATGAACTTTTCACTCAAATCATAATTTTTTGTGATATTTGTGATTATTTGAAAAATAAATTTGTTTTTTCTTAATCTTCAAAAACAATTTATAGTCTTTCTTCAAAAATATCGAGTCAATAATTATTTGTTTTCTTTAAATTATTTCACGTTGTATTATTATTAGTAATTGGAACACTTAAGGGTGATTTAAAATACACTGCAAAAAAATATTATACTTATCCAAGTATATTATATATACTTGGATAATACAAGAATATTAACATTGAATGTATGGTATTAGTTTACATTGAGCATACGCATTAATACTATATATAATTTAAAATTAAATAATATATTGTATATAATACATTAAACTTGTAGAAATGTATATAATATTTTTAATGAACATTTTTCCTCACAGCCTTCTAAGTAAAAACACTTATCTAACTAAAGACACAAGTGATTATTAAATATCATATTTTATCTCAAATATCAAAATATTTTGAAAGTACTTATTACTTATTAGCTAAGAAAATTTTAATTAAACTTGACTATTTTTTTTGACATAGCTTTTAATGCACCCTTAAGATCCAAATAATACAATGTTATTTATTACTTTAATTAACTAGTTTTTTGTCGAATCATGAAATTTATAAAATTTATTATTAAATTTTTGTAATATTTATAAGATTATATGAATATGAATTAGCAAGAAAAAGATGTTTAAATATAATAAAGTATTTTTAAAAAAATCTTTTATGCTAAATTTTATTGAGAAAATTCAGCATAAATTTCAAAATAAATTATTTTGTTGATGGAACTAATAAAATGAAATCATAAATTAAAGCTTATTTAGTAACATTGATTTATACAATCATGTTTTATAAAAAGCTACTTAAATTTTATGCACCTCTATATTAAGCACCTTTAATTTCAAGATTTAAATCATTTATATTGGTATTTAAAATTTCTGTATAAAAATATGCATTGTATAAAACAAAATAAATAAATAGTGAATATATTTAAATAAATTTTATTTAAATATATTCACTATAAAAAAAATTCAAATCAAAATAATAATAATCCAAACTTATATTATAAGATTTATAACTGGATTAGATATATATAACTATTTTATTACAATTAGAAATTGCTTTTTATACATATTAGCTATTAATATAAATAAATAAATTTTAAATTTTTTGAATGAGAAACAAATATTTTAAATAAATAAAATTCAATTCTAATTTTACAATATCAGTTTCATCATCATTTCAATTCCACCAACAATACAATAATCTATCCAATATATTTTAATTTCGAAAAAAAAAAAATTACATTTTACTTTTCATATAAAACCTGTCGAGAATTAAATCAGATCTCTGTAATCGTCGAAGAGAATGAGTTGAGTGAAAAGATCACAATATACCTGTGTATATATAACTTTTCTATATAAATGCGCGCGGCAACCGCCTCTCTTATTTTTCTTCTATAAAACATCGATCTGGATCTCTATATCCCTGAAACACACGGATCATCGTGAGGAGGATTACACGCACGCGCGCACATATTTCATTCTTTGAAAAATAGGAGAAAAAAAAAATAATAAATAAATAAAACGTATTACCCTCTTCTTTAGAGCTTTTTATCTTTTTTCTTGTTTTTTCACCTTTTCTTCGCGTCTGAGTCACTTTTTGCACAATTTGCTTCATCCGTCGATCACTATCTTCTCCAATTTTTATCCTCTCATGTAGATTATTTCTTTTGCATTCACGCATATACATCCACGAATACACGCATACTCACTCAACATTTGTCGAATTACTACGATGATCGTATACAAGCATTCGTTATTTTTATCATCTTTTTTCTTCCATCTTTTTTTCCCCCGTTTTTTGTTCTTCTCTCTGCGATCTCTGTGCCTTAAAAATTGTTCTTAACTACTTACTAATATAATCGATTCTAATCACAGCAATTATTTATTGTTGATATACACAATCATACAGCGTCTCTCTCGCTAATTTTTTTTTTCTTCAGCTTGTTCTTTTCGATATATACTATATATATTATATATATATTTATATGTAATTCACGTGTGTGTGTGTTTCTCGAATTGTTTGCTTCAGAAACCTGCTTTACATTCCCTCTGTCGTTTTTGCATTCTGATTTTTTAAGTTTCAGTTGAGCAGAGGTTGCTTCTATAGGTGCGCGAGCGACGATGTCGTCGCCATATTGTTTCTAATCTTACTTTTTCTTCTTTTTCTTTTTATTCCACCATTTTTCTTGCGGTTTTCTGTTATTTTTCTTTTCGCACGTTTAACGTCGTCATCGTACGTTTAACGATACGTTGTCATCATACGTTCGACGATAGAGAGCGAAGGGACAAGGGGTGCGACGGGTTGCGAAGAGAATCATGTGAAATCGCGAAGACGAAGAGGATAACGAGAAGATCCAGCAGAGTAAAAATTATTTGTTGTATTTTTTTTTTCTTCATTTCTTAATTTCGGTCTTTCTTCTTTTGTTACTATTTTTTCTTATTTTGGCCATGGCCTCGGTGTATACGTGTGCGAGTGCAAGTGAGGTTATAATCGGTGAGAAAAGAGAAAATTACTTCGTCGAGAACGTCGATGCATGATCAAATATCATCTTTTTACAATCGTAACCGTTATTAACATTATAATATAAATAATATTACATTATTTATAACGATGTTATAGATAATATTACAATGAATAATTTAGTTTTAGTTAACATATAAACGTAAAAAGTGAATGAATTTCAATTTAACGTGTTGATATTTTCTTTTCACACATTTTTTCTTGAAAATAAAATTGCGATTAATATATAATAATATATATTATAATGAACATATAGATATATAATATTTCGAATAAATGACAATGTTCGATTGAAAATTTTGTTTTCGAACATTATCTGAGCAAATTATCGATGAATTACCGATTATATTAACCTCTTGCATAATCAATATGATTTAAATGAATGATTAAAATATTTTCGATTTTTTTCTTTTTTTTATAATGAATTCATATTTTAATTTTATTCAAAATTATTGTAATTGGTTATTGAAAAAATAAAAAAAATTAAATCAAAATCATAAATGTAATATCTATTCAAATTTATATACAGTTTTTCTATTTTAAAAATTATCAATGATTACAATAAATTGTTTCCTGCAATATAATAATGATAAATAAAATAAAATTTAAAAAACATAAATATATGTAACTTCTAAGGAATAATTCTTTTTGATTTTCTTATAACTCTTCCTTTTTTTAGAATGATAATGACTATCATGGATTGATCATGTAAGGGGCTAAAAGTATAATAAAAATAAGATTATAAATAGAAAAACAAATGCTAATCCGATTGATGAAATTAATGAAATAATATCATTTAAAAAATGATATTAAAGAACATGAATAAATTGATAAATATATACAACGACATGAATATAAATATTTACAAAAAGATTTCAAATTTTGAGCGATCGAAGAAGATAAAGCTAGAAAAAAATTTTCGATCGCTGAACTAGCTAACTTCAGTTAGCTACATACTTGATACCATATTGCACATCATTCTCGCGTCCTCGACATTAAAACGAAGAAAAGAAAAATGTGATTTAATGTCAATCTTTCTAATTATTTTTTTAAGATGACACAATCAAGAATCTTTTTCTTCGCTAAAAAGTCAATAACTGCAATGACGCACGCAATTAAGAAAAATAATCGTCTAAAAAATAGTCCAAATTTCGCGAGGGAAATACGCTGATTATGTAAAGAGGACGAGGAAGAACATGAAAAGATCCGCGGAAGGCGAATATTCTCTAAGCGAGAACGACGAGCTTTATCGAGGATTTCGCGCGGATCATGAATCTTTGGCACACATTGGAAGATTCCATCGAAAACCCATCAAAGATTCAGTCGAAGATTCATCGACGATTTATCGAACGATCGATTGATCGATATAGAAATAATGTTTTCTGAGTTAGTGTAACATTTTTATTTTTCTTTCAAAAATATCAACATTTATGTTCTTAATGAATAATTAACCTTTTCAATATGCTCGATGCTTTAATACAAATTATTGTTACAAATGGACTTACTTTTTATATTTTTATTTATTTTTTAGCGATGTTATTTTGACATGTTTATGTTTTCTGGCAATAAAATTTAAATTGTTAAATTCCGATCGATAATAATAATTATGAATAATTAAGGATCCATTAAAAGATTTGCAAAAATCTGACTTAAATTAATAGTGTCAGAAATTATTGTTAAACATTAATAAGTAAATATCAAGAGAACATTATAAATGATTTTTCAATTATAGATAAACATTTATATTAACGAAACGGTTAATTATTTAAAAATGTTTAATTGCTGATTTATTTTGCTATCTAAGTAAGATAACATCGGCACCTAATCATTAATAGATTAACTCAGGAAACATTGTTCGACAGTCTTGCTTCGAATATCATCATCGAACATCATTACAATCATCTAAAAAATGGACACCGAACGAAACGCACGCTTATGCATATATGCATGTGTACTGACCATCGTGCACCGTGTATTGAAACACATATTGTAGTGGGAATTAATATTGAACTCTGGATATATATATACGAACAACGATCAAGATAAAGATCAAGAAAAATTCCATTTACCATTCTTATCTTTCTTTCTTGATTTCACTATTTTCATTTCGTTCTCAGAGCTCGTCGATTCTAGAAGACACTGAATTTACCCTGCAATGAATATACACACAGAGAATAATTGAGAAATCTGAATCTGATTTTGCTCGCCAGATGTCATTGAAGCGAATTATAAAAGCACGCTCTAGTTTAAAAATGATGAACTAATAATACATCCTTGGTCTGCAGAGTCATTTATATGTACCAATTTGACTCTTACAATCTATGTTATAGATTTCATAATTTATATTGAAATTTTATAGTTTCTTTTTTTTTTCTCATTCTTAACATTACTAACGTTTCATTGTGTACTATTAATTGATTAACAGTTCGTGCAATCCAACATTGAAGAAATTCATTTATAGTTCCCTATTCTAGGTTATGACAAACGAAGTTTCTATATGAAAAAAGATCTAATAAACGGCGGAAGAATAGCTTGAATTGAAGATTGAAGATGAAGAAAAGAATATAAAGAAGAAAATACTTCTTGATGAAAACTAAGTTTTCAACTCGCACATCTTTTCATTATTTAATCTCCTCTAATTTTTTATTTTTCTCTTTACTTCTGTTTTTTATATAGTATAATTTATATTCCACATAATTTTATTTTTGTTCTTTCAATAGAAGAACGCCTATCATCAATTCGATATTTTATAATATTATCGAATATTATCATCGATTAATGAATCGAATTGATGATATTTTTTTCTTTTTTTCGACAATTTTGTCGTTTATATTTTTTTTGTTTATTTTTTTCTTTAAAGATATGCCACACTGGATTCGAGACCGGTTCCAAACTCTGGCTTTGAGGCTTTTTAAGATGTTTTCAAAGAGGAACTCGACGAGAGATCCAGCTACGGCCATGGTCATTTCGAGATAAAAGAAAACGAATGCTTTCTTTTCTTTTTAATATTAATTTTCAAATCTTTATATGTAATATGATATAATATATTTCAATTTATTAAAATTAAATTTTAATCATTGGATTTGATAAATAATTAAAATATTTTTTTTAGATCTCATTTGTTTGAGAATTCATCAAAAATACTAGAAAATATTAATATTTTTAATAAATGAACTCATTTCTTTTTATTACGATTTTAAGTAAATTTTATCAATGGAAAATGATAAAGATTTAATGATTGGAAAGCATCGGTGGTTACGAAAATTGATGATTTGTTCAAAATTTAACAAATCTATCGTATATTATTTTTATATTTCATAAAATATAAAAAACAATGTGAAGAAAATAAAAATCAATAAAAATGTTCTAATGCATGTTAAATTAAAACTTTATTGACTAAATATGATTAATATAATATATATATATATATATATATAAATTTATATTTATATTTTCTTTTTTATATAGATTATATAACAAATTGAATATTGGAAGAAATTATTTAAAGTTATTATCATTAGATGAAATTTAATGAAAATATTCGAACCTGAAATAAATAAATAATTTATGATTATGATATTGCAGAAAATATAATAAATAAAGGATTCATTTGAATGAAACATGCAAGATGAATTGAATGGCGCGCGCATAACTAATGGTTGCTTAGTCTACTTCTTCGAATGAATTACCGAGCATCGTAAAAGATTTTATGATGCATTATGTTTGGCGAAATACTTCAGCCATACTAGAGAGCTAAATTATGCATTGAATGCATCAATTTATCAATTATTATGCAACAAAAATGAATAGAAAGTTGCTTTGTACTAAAGACAAAAGGTAATAATTATAATATTTAAAATTTAATATTAATTATATATTTTACAATTAGTTATGTTAAATTACTTCTTTATAATTCTCTGCTAATTCTTTATTTCCTTTAAATTATTATAAAATTTATATAAAATTAAAATACATATTTTAAAGTTTATATTCTTTCCTAATGTAATCATCTAATTTTCAATTATTTTTACTAAAACCCTTAATATTTTATTAGTTAATTATAGGGTTTTATTTTTTAATTATTATTTTTATTATTTTTTTCTTTCTAAATAAGAACAAATAAATTTAATAATAAGAAGAATAAAGTATCTTTATTCTTATGTTAACGAAAACAAAATATTGTTTGCAATGCACATAAATTTATCTATTGATAAATTAATAAATACAACAATAGATACACAAACATTTTAATTTCTATTACAAAATAACAATATGCAAAACAAATTTAATTATAATATGTTAATATGTTAAATTTAAAGAATTTCTACTTTCACCGAGGCTTTCCAAAAAAAATTGAATTAATTATCATTATGGATGATAGTAATGAAATAAGATTTTAAAAAATGGCACAAAATTTTAATAATTATAAGAATCTTGTTTTTAAATTGATCAAACTCTACTTAATAAGGTCTTTGATAATTTGAACACATTAAAACAGCATATTGATTTTATTCTAGATCTCCTCTTAATCTCTGTCGAGTCTCCATTATGGCTTCAAGCAGATGAAGAACTTATATTGAATCTCCTAAAAGATGTCAATTTTGAAAGGGGACAAGATTTTTAAGACTATTGTCTTAAAAATTAATTAATTATCAAATGAAAGACCCCTCTACTTCGTCTCGATCGACGCAGAAAACCAACAGAATTATAGAAAATAACACTTGGGCGTTATTTGATGGTGAACTAGAGCTTCCCAAGTGATAATTTCTTTTTCTTATGATGTAGCATATTATTGAAGTACAATCTTTTCGCAAGCATACTTTTGTTGGAAAATAAAATTCTCCAATTGTGGAGAATTTTATTTTTCAAACAAAAGATGGATTATCTATATTCTAGGGCAAAAAGTTAATAAGAAATCTGATCTCTTCTAAAGATAGAATCTGAAAGTTATTTCTTTCATTTCACATCTGTAGTGAGAAATATCGAGTAACAATTATCTTCTACTCTTCACTGATACTCTGAATGTTTATATGAAATCAATATGCCTTTAATGATATTTATTAATGATTCTAAAAGAATTTATTGAAAGATTTCTTTATCCAAAAAAATAAAAATATCAATAATAGAAAATTCTATTAAATTGGAAATCTAAGTTCTGCTGGATATTTTCATACTGGAGATTTCAATGTCCAAAGAGGGGTCATTATCCCATTGGGGTGGCTTTATGTTTTAAATTAGCTAAATGGGTGAAAAGAATCCCATCAGTCTCCATTCCTTAAAATAGCCAGCAATAGAAAAAATGCTAACAATCGACCTAATATTATATAGTTATTCAGCGTCTTTTTTTCATACATTCATGATTAATAATAATTATAATAATAATTTTTTCGTACTATGCTGGCCGAAAATATAAGATCATCTTTTCTCTCATTGAATTTCTGTTTCCACTTGATACCATGAATTGTATAACGTCATATTTTATATTTTCGAAGCTCTATCAATTTTATTTTATAAAAAATTTCATTAATATCGTAGTATTAGATTATTCTTAATAAATAATAAATTCATATATTAAATAACAAATAATAGTTTAAAAATTACTTTATTTACTTTATTTAAGAATTTAAATGAAAATTGAATCTTTGAAATAATTGTTAAAGACTAAAAATCTAATAGAATAATGTTAAATTAAAAATGTAATGAAATTATAAATGTAATTAATTAAATAATTAAGCGAAAGTAAGTAATTAAACATTAATAGATTTTTAAAGAAAAATTAGGATATTTATATGATAAATATGGCGCTATATAATTTCATATATGCTCTTTCAGAAATAGCATTTAATACGCAAATCCATGAAAACAAAGATCCAATCATTGAAATATGAGGTGATCGAAAATTTTCGGCCATTATAGTATTTTTCTTCCGCCTCTCTCGTATTTTCATTTTGTTTTTTTTCTCTCGTTTTTTTAAATATAAAAATGAAAACTAACATATCTTTGGCTTGTTCCCTTTACCAATCGGCAGCAGCCACCGTGTATGTATAACGGGCTGCGGCGTGCATCGTTATTATTTGTTTCTTCTTTTTTTTGTTTGTTTAAATATCTTTTGTACATTTTTGTACACTTGAGTATATATATATATATAATATATTCGTGTACGCACATGCGTGTCTTCTTCGTCTCTACTTGCATGTATTTTTTTTCTTAATTTTTTTTTCTTTTTATAATTATTATTATTAAGCGCGTGCTCGATTTAATCCCTTTTCTCCCTGCATTCTTGCCACTTATGTACACCTCTGTTATTCTCTTATCGAGAGCGCGCACAATATTCTCACGTATATATATATATATATATGTATATGTTTGTATGTTATATGCTATACCTCTGTGTGTATACGTGTGTATGCGTACAATATGTATTTAAATTCGTAACGTGTATCCACGCGTACTTCCCTCTGGTTTAACCATTTTTATAACATGTATATGTATATACTTGTATATTTGCAGATGTACGTGTATATTATGTGTATGCATGATGTGTGTACTTTTCCTTTTCCATCGTTGATGTGTTCCATTTTTGTTCACCTTTTGTTCTTTATCATGTATATTGTGTATGCGTAAGTATGTGTAAGTATATTAATGTTTCTTCTTGATCAAGTGTATAATTATCATGTATATGTGGTTATATATCGTGTACATATGTATTAAACTTGAGTATATATGTGATCTGTCTGTGTGTGTATGCTGTGTATGTATGTATGTATGTGTTGAAAAATGTGTTATGTGTCGATTAGCAAGCTGGTTGAACACAGTACGTGGCCCAGCCCCAGATGCCATTGACAGCTTCGCGTGCGTCGTGACGCCCCGCGTCCTTTCGACGACAACGACATACGTATGTGTCTCACCACATTTAGTGGATCGGCGACTTAACGATGTGGTCCGGTGGGATGAAGTGGTACGCGGGTATCGAGAGTCCCGTCGTTTCTTGTGATATCCTGAAACAGAATTGGCCGTGTCTGTCAGACCGGATGTGAACTGTGAGTTCGCCGCGATGCGCCGGTTCTGCTCGAGCTTGCGAGCCGGGCATGAGAGCGGTTAAGTATTATCGTATGTTCATTTTGTTTTTTTGGTCATTATTAATTTAACATTTTTTTAAATATATTTTGAAAAATTTTCTAGTGAATATTTTTTGTTGCTTTATTGGAAATTTTTTCTACAACTGATATTTCATATAATTAATATTTATATAAATATAAAACAGTATAATTTATGAAAAAAGTACGGAATAGTAAAGAACAGTATATTTTGATAAATAATAAGGAATAATAATAAATATTTAATAAGAAAAATTTTATAAAATAAATAGAAAAAAGAATTTTTGTTGCATTTTCTTGAAACTGTATATTCTTTTTTGTTTCATTTTATTTGAAAAAATTTGTTATTATTTTTATATAAATACAAAAACAATTAATTTATATTATTATTATAGTTTTTAATTTTCTATATAAAGAAATATAGAAATAATGAAAACTGTTACATTTTTTCAAATTGAAATTTTCCATTAATTTTGATTTTATATATATATAGAAAATAAAATTGGAGATCATATAAGAAATTTAATATATTTCATAATAAAAAAATATATTTTATTATAATAAATTTGAGAATTTTTTACGAGTTTCAAGCAACGAATTTCAAAATGTCCGATAAAATTTTTTAATAATTGTAAATATTTAAATACTGATATTTGAATAATAAAAAAATTAATTTAAAAAAAAATTAAACTAAAAATTTAAACTAAAAAAAAAAAAATATTTAAAAAGTTTTGATTTCCTTTAATCAATAATTCTCATAAAAATTTCCAAAAATTTAAAATAAAAATTTAAAATCAAAAATTCAAAGGATTTCGATTTTTTATTAATGAACAAAATTTTATTTTTCCAAAATGAACAACGAATGCACTTAACCATCGTTCTCCAGGTAACATGCGATGGATCTACAGAAAAACATCCTCGATTATCGAGGTATAGGTTACCCTCTTGATCTGCATAATCTGATCGAACATTTTTTGGGGAACTATTCGAAATCTAAAAAAAAAAAAAATATATAAAAAATAAAAAAAATCATATTCTATAACAATATTATTGATACGATTTCGAGCTCAATGAGCAGTTCTTAAAAAATGTTCGAACGAAATCGTGCAACGAAAGAGTGCATCGAGTCGACAGCAATCATTCACGTGGAATGATTCCTGAAAAGATTTGGATGATCTGATCGATAATATCGCTTTTAATTGGCAACTTGATTGGTCGCGATCATTGTATGGTTTACAATCAAAAAATTAAATTAAAAAAAAAAAGAAAAAACAAAAGATTAAAAAATATAGGAAACTATAAAAATAATAAAATAACAAAAATAAAAATAGGAATATTAACTCTTAAAGACTACTATGGGTGAAATTTCATTCTATAAAAATCTTATTTTTATTTTTTATATAATTTATTTCAATGATAGCTTTTAAGAGTTAAACAACCAAAATATTGAAAAACAAAAAATTAACGAAAATGAAGAAAAAGAAATAATTACGAAAGAAAGAAATTGTATAATAGTAATAAGATCGCTAGTTGCCGAAAATACAGTTTGTAAAAATTGGGAAGAAGAGTGTGTGTCGATTAACAGGACTACAAAGGAGCGGATGGTGCTTACCAAAGACGGGCAGGAGCCTGGGTCAAGTTGTTTGGATGTATACATCTTCTCTCTCTCTCTCCTCTCTTTTTCTACATCTGAACGAGTCTCTCCACTCTTGGTACGTACTTTTTTTTTCGTAAAACATATATGCACGTATGTATACATAATATTATGTATGTGTATATATGTACACTTTTTGTATCGTGTTTGCTATACATAGAAAATTTTCATCTGTATGCTACACGCGGAAATGGTTGCAATCAATATGAATCGCAACTTAGATAAGAATAAAATTTGCATGAACACAAAATAGCGATAGGTACGTCTTTTTTTATTTTTTTTTTATTGACTCGTTCTTCTTTTATTTTCCGATAATGCAATAAAAAAAATATAAGTAAAGAAAAAAAGATTCATCGCTTATTATGATAATTTGTATATAAGTTATGTTATATTGCAATGCTACACTCCATAATTGATCCCAGTTAAATTAATAAACGAGGAAGGGATTTTGAGACTCTGTTGTTAATAGGATAATGATCGAAAAATTTCAAGTCGAATTTTTAAAGTCGATTTTGATGATGAAAGAATGTTGCAGTTTTTTTAAAAATAGAATTGATTGATGAAAGGAGATTAATTTAACAATTATATTATACAATCTCATATATTTTTTATAAATAATTAATACTTTTGATGAAATTGTAAATCATTTATTAAAAAATATTTTTATTTATTTTTTTATTTTATTTTAATGAAATAGAAAATTAGTGTTAATGATTTTTAATATAATATTTTAAAATTTTAATTCTTCAATATTGATTTTTAAGTTTAATTATTTCCATCTAAAATAATATAATTTGTATCTTTATCATTTTTTTATTACAATTAATTCAGTTTCTTATAAAATATATTAGTATTATTATTGTTTTGATGCTAATATATTCATATATTTTTTTTTAAATTTTGCAAGGAACATAATATTCTCTTATTCTTCATTAATAATATAAAATATTCAAAATTAAATAATTACAATTCTTGCAATAAGAATCATAAATATTCAAATATGAAAGAATTGAAAATATTCAAATTCTTTCAAAAACTGCAACTAATCATTCACAAGTATAATAAAAAAATTTGAATACATTACAATAATATTATGACAAAAACAATCTAATCAAAACAAAATTGCAAAAAATTATAAAATTTTCATGAAAGCAGATATCTATTTCTCAAATTAATTTCCATTTCATTAATTTCCTCTTAAAAAGAAATTTTTCTTCATTAATACAAAGAGTCTCTTTTCATATTATTTGACTTGACGCAGATTTAAGGAATTCGTTCCACGAAATTCTAAAAGGAGGTAGCAACAATTAAAATGCAGTACATGAAAAACGTGGTCGCGCAAGGTACTACAGAATTAGTTACTTTCAGAGAAGCTGGATCGATAAAAATGTATAAATAACAGCAGAACTCGACAGAACAGTGCGTATTTCCAGTTAAAATTACAGAAGTAATAACTCATTAAAACAATTTAATTTTTTTGATAATATAATTATTGTAAATAACTATTGAAATAATAATATAATATAATTATTTCAATAGTATAGATTTTAATAATTATCATTATAACAAGTTAAACTTTGTTTTGAAACATCATTTTTTTTTCAATTTTTTTTTTTTTTTTTTTGTATTATCCGATAATATTCAATGAATAGTAATGAAATATACTAATTAGATTAGGATACGTTAAGTAACCTTTTATTATCCTAATCAATATATTTTAAGACTCAAAATTGATTTTGATTCCTTTCGTTCTATTTCATTTCTAACTATCGAATATTATTAGATAAAAACAAAATAAATTCAGAACAAAATGATGCAAAAAAACGAAGTTTAATCTAATAAAGTTATAGTGCATTGCGAGACCTCGTTCAAAGGAAAACTAAAATAATCGATACTATTTTTCATATATGATCAATTTTCATCAAAGTATACTTATTTTTGACAATGGTATTTTTTTTTGTTTTTTTTTTGTTTTTTTTTTTGTTTTTTTTGTATTAAACACGCCTAGCTTTATTTAACAAGGTGAGATACAGGATAGTAGCTAATGTCTTGTTAAGCACACAAGCTCTGCGACATCGTTTATAAGAGACCAATATACAGTTGAAGTTACTAACATTACCTACAAAATTCTGTGTGTGTATACACTTTGTATCTTGATATTTTTCTCATCAACCTCCCTTCTCGCCTTGACGATGAGAAAGAAAAAGAAAAAGATCGCTTTAATCTCATCGTTTTCTCTCGTTCATATTTTATCCCTTTCATTCTTCTTCTCACACGCTCTCTCTCTCTCTCTCTTTCTCTTTTTTTCTTTTTTTTTTCGCTTATGGAATCTTTGTTTGATAGATTTTTCACGAAAATCGCCGCCAACGTGAGAAAATCATTATTGTCTCCAAGAGAGAACCAAATATATGAGGCGAGCTACATATGGGTGTATAAAATGTAAAACGCAATATGAAGTACTATTTATTCTACAGATTACGCAATTGTGTTCACGAATCATCTGATTAAATATTATACATAAATTAATTATTAATTAATTTTCAAAATTTTAATCAAATAAACGGATATATCGAAATGAAAAAAAATCAATTAAAAAAATTTAAAGAATTTACTATAAACTTTTTTCTCAAATTTGTTTAAACAAGCAAGAAAATTTTAACTTGATATTTCATAAAAATTTTTAAAATTCCAAAAAAAGAAAAAAAAAAGAAAAAAAAATCATAGAAAATAAATCATAGATTTGGATGATTCGTGATCACAAAAATCGCGATAAAAATTGATATATGAGCGATCTATCACTCGACAATCATAAATCTACACCTGTTCGATCTATGCATGGTATATCTTCTCTCTCTCTCTTCCTCTTTCTCTCGCTACAAACTAGAAATTGAGCACACAACATTGATCTGGGAGCTCCTATGCAGTCGATCATCATTAAAAATCGATGTACATTCGCCGTGTCTTTTCTTCTTTTTCTTCCTTGATTCTCCGCTTTCAGCCATTATAATCGATTAAATCGATTTATATTCCCATCTCGAATAAATAAAATTCATTCTCCGTTCGTCACTTCTCAGTTTTTTTATTCTATCTCCTGAGGTTCTGATCGAGAAGAAAAGACGATCGATTCTTACAGCGAATAATTCGATATTTCTTCGATAAAACACGATCTCTTATTTTTTATTTTCATCCTTGTATGTACCTGTATACGTGTGTATATAGTGTGTAAGTGTGTAAATAAGTAAATGTATACGTATACGTATCTAAAATGTTAGTTAATGCTAATTAATTCTGAACTCGCATAGGGAATCGTTACTTTCTTCTCTATTTCCATATTAATATGTAAATATATATATACACATATATATATTATATATATATATATGTAATATATATATATATATATATGCATATATGTAATATATACGTATTTATATCTATACATATATAAATCGAGCGTGATCTCGTGAAATATGATTACGTTCTGCTTTATTTGTATATAATTACCATCATTATTGTTACAATAAAACGACCACTATCGTAAATCGATTGATTACTTTGTATGTGTTCTATTTTTTCTTTCTCTCTCATCTAGCGAATACAATGTTTAATGTTCATCGACAACATTCGATGAAGTGCGCCACCTCATATAAGCAGAGGTACAGATAAGCTCTCTGTGATTATTCTCTTCTTTCTTCCTTTTTTCTTTTACCATTCTTTCTCATTCGGTCGCGATAGACCATATTCTATTTCCGGAGAAAATGTCCGGCATTGATTTTAAAGCACGGTTACATGATTACGGGACACGATGTATATCTGAACATTCTATTTCGTTTCGCTTAATCATTTTATCTTCTTTCATTCCAATCGTCATTCATATCCACGCACACTCTCTTTCTTTCTGCATTTTTACGTTCATTTCTCGTGTAAAGATAAAGATATAATCGAAAAAAAAAAAGAAATCATAATTATGTATAATTAATCTCGTACACGCCTTTCTAAATTTTTTTTTTTTTTTTTTAATCATTTTTTTTCATTTCATTGCTAAAAATCTTCTGCTCGCACATTCATACTATCTCGCTCTCTCTCCCTTTCTCTCAATTCAAAAGTGGTCGACTATACAACTACAAGAAAAAATTACATCGGAATTACCTAAATCTAATAAGAAGAGCCTTTTTTTGCTTCAAACATTAATCAATTAATAATTCATCGTAATTATATTATATATATATATGTATACATATACATATAAAAAAGGCTGTCTTGCGACGGTGCACAAGCGGTCGCGTCCTCCGAGTCGCCATCTGGCAGATACACGGGATACTAACATCATTATTTTCAATTGTCCATATCGTACGATATTACAGTTCTCGAAAACTAAATATATATTATATTTATGAAAACAGCAAAAATATAAGAAACAAAAAAAGAAAAAAAAAAATTAAAATCAGTTCCTTAGCAATAAAAGTACGCGATAAGAGAAGATAAAAGATTCATCAAACTCGGAGGGCGTGTCGCACTTAGTGTGAAGGTCCGAAGACTTAGCATCGGATCTCGCCTCGTATTATTTTCAAATTTCTCTTTGAAAAATAATTAGAAAGAGCCAAAAAAACTACGGATCAAAGAAAAAGATTATGACAAATATTAAAAAAAAAAAAAAAAAAAAAGGGAATCCGTAATCGAACCGACCGTCGCGCGTCTTACCCCTACGAATATGTACGCATTGTTATATCAGCGTAGCAACGCTGTATAAATCCTGTGAGAAACTAGCATATGTTGGTCCGATCCTTAGCCAAGTCTTGAATATCCGGACTCGCGCTACCCTGGCGTCCGTACGCACTTTTCTCCGATGTAAATCTCGTGTTCCGTGTACATATCATGATCTTGGTGGGTGTGGTTGTGATTATAGTGGTATTGGTAATAATTGTGGCGGTAGTAGTGATGAGTAATGCGTGTACGTGTAATGATCTCCCTGATCTCGCGTCTCTCCACCTGTTGTCCATCACTTGCTCAGTACGGGTTGTACTTGGTGCGCTCGGATTTGAATTTTCCGCTGTCAGTGGGCCCGGGTGCGCCTGGGCTACGTAGCCTCGGCGTGAACTTGTGCGACCGGTGCACGCCGGTTGTCTGGACAGGTAGCGCGGATGCAGCCGCGCCAGCAGCGCCACCTAGCAATTCCGTGAGTCCGCCGAGGGCGGTGAGGCTAGAGAGGGCGTTGAGGGCGCCTGGCTTGCTTAGCAGCTGAGCCAAGGGAATGGCGCTGGCCAAGGGAGAGGCAGTGGTAGTGGTGGTAGAGGGAGAAGCACTGGCCCCGGATGCCCCGGGAGTGGTACCGCTGCCAGGGGTTTGGGTATTTTGGGCCTCTAGGTTAGCTTTCTGCAGTTCAACACTGGGGAAAAGACACAAAATGTAAAAAGGTGAGGGTGGGAACGTTTCTCTCGTATAAAAACAGTATGTATGTAGTTTATGTAAATGTATGACGTGATACATGTTTCTTTCTTTTTCTTTTCTCATTGTTTTAGAGTGTTTAAACGAAGAGAGAAGATAAAAGAAAAAGAAAAAAAAGAGCGATATATGAAACGGGTAAGAAAATGAAACGCTAATTGATTGGTGAATGAGATATGGTAAAAGACGAAAAAAAAAGACGGATTGCTAGAATTGTTATATTGATTAAATAGAGTCGTGGTGTAAGTATGGTTGCTAATGTGATATATGAAAAGAAGAGGAAAAAAAAAAAAGATATGAAAAAAAAAAGAGAAAAATAGAAAAAAAGAAAGAAATTGAGTCGCAAGGTTTTCAATAGGCTTCAGAAAGTTATGCCACAGGTATGTTCTATGGAGCGTGATATTCTCACGTACACCGGCTACGTGGTTGTTCGTGGGGGGTGGGGGACAGTTTTTCCAGCATCGAAATGCGTTTTATCATCCTCTAGATACCATAGACCGACGAATCATCAGTATCTGTCTGTATCGTCTTTGATCGGACAACACAGAGCAGTCATGTTTCGTTGATCTCAAGATAGAAACTTGAGGACCTCTAAAAACGACATTCCGATGCGGAGGACGCGCTGCAAGGAGTACTTACCATCGAAAGAGACGTACAAGTTTGAATTACGAATATAATAATCTTGCAAATTAATTACAAATATTTTTTTTTTTTAATTTTCAAAAACGAAAAAATGATGATTTACAAATATATAGCGTCCCTTTTTCCGGTGTAGCACAGAGCCATAGTCCGTTGCATATGACGCAAAAAATGCTGAGTATTGAAATGACTAGATGAATGAACATGTTCGAATTATATTAGTCAAAACTTTGGAATCACTATGGATAAAAAAAGTATATTCATAAGCTTGATCAAAGATCTTTTTTAATTAAAAAATAAAATTTCATAAAAAGATCTGTCAAAAGGAATTATTTAATCGGTAGAAAATTAGTGAATATAAATGGAATTATTTGGAAAGTGATTCCAAATTTTTGACAGATATTTTACGATTTTTTTCAAAGTAGTATCGTATTACAGATACATTATCAATGGATGAAACGTAGCATGGCTCTGCGAGTCACTGAAAAGCGGAAATCAAACTAAATGGGGCTCAGCACTTGCACTCTGCGACGATATTATCGGGAACGACATTACCGATAGTTCACCATTCGTGACGTTAA
This sequence comes from Apis cerana, assembly GCF_029169275.1. Classification (NCBI taxonomy): domain Eukaryota; kingdom Metazoa; phylum Arthropoda; class Insecta; order Hymenoptera; family Apidae; genus Apis; species Apis cerana. The sequence continues at coordinate 1,883,374 of NC_083863.1, read as the reverse complement.
TGCAGCAAATCGCTTCGCGATAATTGGCTCGTACGTCACTTCCAGGTACGTCAGTAAAAGGAATTGAACGCGGCAGAGTGCAGATCTTGGCCACGGGATTGTGCTTAGAAGGATGATAACACGATACTTAATAATCATGACGACCAAGTGGTATTGAGGCTAAGGTGTACAAGAAGTAATAATCGGGAATATATGATGAGATATATTTTCGGTTGCTATTTTAAATGCAGTAAGTATAAAAATATATATGAGTGACAATCTGGAATAAAATATAATATGGATTATAATTCGTAAAAAGGGGGAAGAAATAGAGTGTGAAGAATAGGTTTTACGATCCGCGCGTTAACGACGGTTAAATATATAATATATTGGACACTTGTGGTACTCGTGCTATTTCGAGGAGCAGCAAATAAGGGGATAGTTGCTCGTTTCCAGAGGGGTTCTCGTTCGAATATACGCGCTATCGGAATGATGTTTCACTTGTCTCGAATCTCGTCGACAACTACGTCAGTATCCGTATTCTTTTTTTTTTATTTCTTGAAATTCGAGACATTGTCATAAAAAAATACAAAGAGATTTATTAGTCCCATAATACGATGTTATATAAGTATTTATAAATATTTTAGGATTATAAATATTATATCTGCATCCGTAAACTTTTTTTTTTAATAAAACGTAATGATCAGTGAAGAAACGTAAAAAATTAAGACATAAAAGATGCGATTGCATGATACTTTTGGCGAAAGCAATATTGTATGAAATATTGAATTATGTATTTTGATTTGACTAAAGATTTAATTAGAATTCATTTAGATTGATATTTTCATTTTTAACTCTCCTATTTTATTTGAATTTTTATACAATTCTTATATTAAATTTTATTGAAATTAATATCTTTTTAAAAATTCATAGCTATGACGCAATTGAAAGACTTTTTTACACAATAGGAGAATTAACTTGAGTAATATGTATTTTGATGATCATGTGGTAAGATTTTATTTGCAACAATTGTAATAATGGTTTGTATAATGATTAATGTGCAAAATAATTTATAAAAAAAATATATAATTACAGAAATGGTTTATAAAAATAAATTAACTATAAGTTATTAAATGCGACAGGATTGAATTAAAAATTCAAAAAGAAAAAAATCAAATTTAATTAATATTTCATGTAAATCTTAAGCTTTTCAATTTAATCAATTATGTATCAATTTATTCAATATTAAGAATATTTAAATGATCAATAAGGGTTTATTTATATAAAAAAAATTAGAATTAAGTATCGAATAAACTCATTAATAAAAAAGAAAAAAACAAGCCTTCGCCAAAAGCTTTTTACCGACCGAAAAGAAACTCTGGATTATCGAGAACCGAACAATCAATAGGATAAAATAAAAAATTTTTAAAAAATTAAAAAAAAAAAAAGGAACTGTAGTGATGCATAGTTCTTTTTTCGCAGGACTCTTCAGGAAAAAATTGTCTAATTAACAGAAACAATATATTACTGGAATACGTTCGACTACGTGTCGTATTTGTTATCGTGATTGTATATATACTCTTCTTAAAAAAAAAAAAAAAAAAAAGAAAAAAGAAAAAAAGAAAATCCTTAATCTTTTTTTTTTTTTGCTTGAAAGGACAGCCAGCGACAAATGGGAAACAAATGTTGAGCGGAGTTGTGTCTGCAGGATACTCAGGGTACTGGACCTGGAAAGCAGGACCTGGAAACAAAGGATTAAGATATCCTCTTCCATCGTGGTAGACGAAGATGTCCTCCGGCGACTCCACGTTGACGTCGATCCCTTGGTACGCTGAGGTTTTCTTCACTGGCTGTCTAACCTTACTTCACTACGAGAATATCTCACCTGTATCGCTAGAGAGACCGAGGTGGCGGTACACATCACACGTTGCACTGATGATAAACCTCGAGGCATTCGAGGATACTCTTCCTTTTTACACAGGTGCAACTCTATCTCTTATAGAGAAAAACTTTCATTGCTGCACCACCACCTCTTTCATAATACTTTTCTGGCGTCGACGTACCGGAAGAACGATCATCAGATCCTTATTTATTACACTTAAATTATATAATTTATTCTGCTGATAATATAAATAGAGATTATAGAGATTATATATATAAAAGAGAGATTAAAATGTGATATTAGGTATGTGATATAAGTAATGTGATAATGTGATAAGAAAAGATTTCAAAAATGTTTATTAATTTAAAATTATATCGGTTGGTTCGTTAAAACCAGCGCGTCGCCGCCAGAGGCAACAGAGTAACAGTAACAAACATGATGGGAGGTGTCGCGATGACGGCAATTCGACTATTCCCCTTAGTCTCACTTGATCACCTTCAAGACACCAAGGCTAAGAAAGGTCAATTATAGGAGGAACGAGTGTAACACAAAAAACGCTGTGAGTCAAAAGGGTTTTTGTTTTTGGTGGTGAGGTGTTGAAGAGTCTCTTTTCTTCAAAGTCAGGGCCCAGAGGGTTTGCGTTCAAAAATTCTACACCGGCGACATAATACATATAAGTCGAGGTTTGATCCGACGAATATTAAACGTCAGATCCAGAGAAGGAAAGAAAACTAGAAAGTTAAAAGGGTTTTTTTGGGGGGGGGCGGGGCGTTGGTGATATGTCGCGATATATCGCAAAACGTAGCCGGGACGAGTTTGACATGTACCGACAGGAATAATGGAAGAATTCTCAAACAATTTTTTCTTCCTTAAACGGAGAGAGAAAAAAACGAATCAGATATAAGAAACGTTGGATGATCGATGGAAGATTGGTCTATACTCGTTCGGATATAAGTATACTATATATATGATGATATCTGTCAAGTGAAAAATTTATCAGTTTATATCCAAATAAAGCATTTATTCATGTATTTTTAATAGATTTATTTAGCATAATATTATTGTTAGAAAAATATTATTATATTTAGCAAACAAAAAATATAGAATATTGGATCTTTACTCTGATTTTAATTTTCAGGATAACGTATTTTACATGTTGAAATTTTTTCATTAACAATGTGAGAAAATTTATTTATACAGTAACTATTTCTTATTTTATTTTTATATTAAATTTGTAATTAAATATGTTTATAAATGTACTATTAAATAATAAATATAATAAATATAATATATTTAGACTGAATTTATTAATATATAAATACTGTTTGTAGTTATTATATTATAGGTAAAATATTTAATTATTTATTGAATATATGTAAAAATTTAATAAAATTTATTAATGATTTAATAACTGAACATGATTATGTATAAATATGTATATATAAAAATATATTATATATAAATATTCATATGTATTCAATGCTTGTTTAACAATATCATCTATAAGAGATACTTCTGAGAGAACAATATAAACCAATCTTAAATTCAATCCAAATTATATCCAATATGAATTCCATTTAATGAATTCATTAAAATAATCCAACGTTCCCCATGAATCATTGTTTTCCTTTCAACATGGTGGGCAAATCAAAGTGACATCTAGAGCTCTAGAGTCATGGTACTCACCTCATACTGATGAGATATTGTGCCAATGACACAGCGTCCGGATTTCCAGTAATCGTGATTGTACGATCCGTAGCGCCACCCTCCCTTTCCTCGCAGTTGCTGATTCTGATCATGGCACCGGAGATTTGACGAATCTCAGCGATCTTGGTGCCACCTTTGCCGATGATACAACCAATCAGCTCGTTTGGCACGGTCATCTCGTGCGTCTGATTGTTTGCTGCTGGTTGTTGCCTATTTGTATTGCTGGTACGTAGTTGACTACCAGCAAGTGCTGCTAATGCTGTAAAAATATGATAAATATTTTATATATTTGAGCAATATGAAAATTGCTTTAATATTATTCTGTTTTATCTTTTTAGAATAATTTTGAATATTTTCAGTTTTGTTTAAATTGATTTTTATATTAAATTTTGTAGATTTATGAAATATATATGTTTATGAAATATAATGGATTGATAAATGTTATAAAGTTGTATATGATATATTTAGGAAATGATATTGTATAGGAATATTTTAACATAACTTAAATTTTTAATTTTTGTGAAACAATCTTATATTTTTTATAAATAAATAAATATAGATAAATAATATCTATTTGTAATTTCTAATGCAGTATTATAAAAATTATATAAAAATATTTTTCATTAATAAAGAAACATATTTTATGAATTGAAATTATATATATATAATTTATATTATAAATTATATATATATATATATAGAATGATGATGAAACTATCAAAATTCAGGAATTCAGAAACTATTAAAAATGAAAATATTTTTAAATATTGAAACAGATAAGAATAAAAAATTAAAATAGAAAAAAGATTGGACTATACATTTCTTACTTTAATACATATTATATAAAATTTTTAGATAAGTATATAATATACAATTATGAAACTTTATTATGAAACTTATTTTTATTTAATCTTTTTCACTTTCATTGATAAAAAGTTACTTATTTTAATTGTTTCTTTTACTTATAAAGTATATTTATGAGAAAAAATCAATTTTTAAAATTTTACTATTCTTATAAAAAATTAACTCAAATTTTCTAAGTTTCCATTTACTATAAAATTACTATAAATTTATTATTATTATAAATTATTAATTAACCAAGAAAGTTATATCCTTATTTTTACAATAGAAACATATATATGTATAAAATAAAAATAAGTGATCATTTATATAACTACAACACTATTCTACAGATAGTACTAAGAAATTGAATGTATATTAAATCATATACTTAATGTATTTTACATATGTTTAACTTTAATTATAGTGAATTCATACTATCATAAGATTCATGAAAATTTGTTGTTTAATTTCTATTTTTTAAAGAATTCTTTTAAGTTTAAAACAACATTTGAAACAGTCAAACTTGAATTAGTTACAATTTTAAATCGGAACAATCATTCATCTCTAGAAGCAAAAATAGAAAATTTTTGAATAATTTCTAATTTTCTAAAATCAATATTTATAAATTCTTTTCTTATTAAGAAAAGTAAGAATAGTGATTTTAATAAATAAATATTTTTTTCCATATTTCTTACATTATTTTTCTTTTAATCACGAAGAAACAAGAAAATCTTCTAGATTACTTAATAATTCAACGTCGCAAAAGCAACATTATATTACACTAAATATTTCACATACCTGCAGGGTTTAGTCCACCAGTGTTGGCAGGAGTGGCAAGGCCTCCAAGGCCAAGAGCTGCGAGCCCAGCCAATGGATTGCTACCAAGTTTGCCCATCTGTAACAACGACGAACAAAATCCAACGCTCAACAAAAACACATGTTGCTGGTTGAGGTTAATCAGTTAAAGAAGTGCTTTTGATCAAAGGGGTATATACGATAGACACCGATATAAAATAATATCTAAAAAAGGAAGGTATCAATCTGCCTGCTTTCCTCGCGCGTCTCACATTCGAGGATCGTCGATTAAACAAAACAAAATAATAATAATAGTAATAATAATAATATAAATCTAAATCTGTATAATTACTAAAAAATGAAGAAAAAACAATGATAGAAATAAAAAAAAAAAAAAGTAAAATGACAAGGTATATCATTCTTTGGATAAAATTGTAAAAGAAAGAAAGAAAGACAGAGAAAGAGAGAAAAATAAAGAATTCTCTATATTGATCCATTGTCAATGATCCATCGATCGTCTTGGATTTTACAGTCAATTTTTAAAAGTCTGTTTCTTCATGGTCTCTTCGATCTTCGACCAATAGGATGTCCCGACTTCCTGAGACTTGATCCAAAAAAAAAATTCCTTGTCTTTTGTGATATGTTTTTTAGAGTTTCTTGATATTTTTTTTCTATTATTTTCTTTTTTTTTCTTTTCATCGTTGTTCTGAAAAACGTTATGTTCATTCAAAACCACGCATAGTAATATACTCACAGTCGATAACTACACGCAAAGAAAAACTAAAAATACGTTAAAATATTCGAAGAAACGCAAGAGAAATGCACGATGATACGTATGTAGACAAGATGAAACTAAACGAATTAACGTTGAAATTCAAACACATGATCTCGTTTGAATTTCCCGCCAATTGGATGTGTAGTTTGAAAAATTGTCCAGCGTAATCATTCGTGGCTCTTATTGGACGGATTTATTATCATATATATATATATAGTTTAATAAAAATAAAATATATTTTAAATCAATGAATAAATTGAATTTTATAGTAACAAAAATATTGTTTTTTTTTTAAATTGCTACGAAGAAAGAAATTGGTTTAAAAAGAAAGACAGAGAAGAAGAAAAGAATTTTTAATAGTCAGATAAATCGAATGTTAATAATAATCTAATGAAAGATGATTTTTCGAAATAAAGAAGAAATTAAATTAACCCTCTGTAACTGGAGACAGATTATGATTCATTATAGAAAATAATAATTATTCAATAATAATTATTGAAGATTTGATTCTTTGTTAAATAAAATTTAATTATAATTATTTTAAAAATATTTTTATTATATATTTCAATTATAGAAATAGATTAGAGAAAAAATTAAATAAATTATTTATTTCAAAATTTTTGAATAATTGAAATATATTTTAATAACAACTAGTATATATATTGAAAAATAAATATTTTAGATAGGAATTTATATATATATATATAGGAGAAAAAAGAAAATAATAATTTTGTAACTACTCAACAAATATACTTCTACTAAAATATATAAGTTTATATTTCTATGAAGGCTACTAATTAATGAAATTTAAATTTAAATCAATATTTCACTTTCTAAATATTTTTTTTTATTAAATGATTATTTATAATATAATTAAATAAATATAATATAATAATAAATTGAAATGAATTGATAAAATAATTAAAAAATATAAATATATATATATTAATTTCATTGATATATATTTTCTGAAAAAAAAAAAAAAAACAATTTGGGAGACAATTATACAAATTTTCATGAAAATAAAGTTTATAAATATACCATGCAATTTCTCAATCAAATATTGTTACAGAGGGTTTCAAGAAATACAAATAACTGAAATAAAAAAAATACAACTACTGTTCACTAATAATAGAAGAATACATCGATGTTTCTCGAAGATCCTTCTCTATTACACAAGGTGATTCAATAATACATGTCGATATTTCAGAAATAAGTAAAAAATAAATACTAACATACACATGAAAAATAGTAGAACATTAAATCTCAAATTTTGTATTCTTTCTCACAAAACATTTTATTTATTTACACAATTTTAAATATTCCAGAAATAAAGATCCAATGCATTAAAACTTCATTGTATTCATCTTACTGGATTTACCAAAACAATATAACAACATTAATGCATTTACTTTAATCATTAAATTACGAATATTTCTTTATTTATGCAAAATTTGAATATACAAAATTATACACGATGCATTTTAATATTTGAAGAATAAAGAAAATGTGTAAGTTCTATTTCGTTAATTATATTCATACAAATTTGATTTTGCATTAAAATGCATTAATTTCAATAATCATTCAAAAAAACTAAAAAATTAAAATAATATGACATATTGTTCATGTGACACTATCTCTATTTATTTCAGTACACTCTATATATTCATTCATATTATTCATGTATATTTTCTCTGAAGTATCGACACATATTTCATTCTGTAGCTATCGATACTAGCATAATGGTTACGAATAAGTTACGTATAGTACAGTTCGATATTCTGAAGATTGCTTTGCGCTATTAGGGATCGGAAGCCGAGGAATCCAGGACACTTTGCGACCCAGTCGAAGAATACGTCTACAATGTACGACATTATTATACGTCGAATCGAATTCGATTCTGGCCATAAAAATTCTCTGAAATTAATCGAGACTAATCGACTATGATACTCGACGAAAATTATTATTGCTAGGGACGAACGACCTCGAGGGAAATGGATCATAGAAAGAGATGAATGAGGAGAAAAGAAAAAACGTTATGATGTTGTATGTTGCATGCATCTACGTATCTTTTCCAATTTTGGATATATTTTTTTTTTTACAATGACTTACTTTTTGGTCGTTATGTACAATAATATTTATTATTGATAAATATTCGACTGATTTCAATATATAATTTTAAATATTTTATATTCTTATATTATATCTTTGTAGTTAATTTCGTTTATTGTTTTAAGAATAGAATTTTAATAATTTATGTTAATAATTTGTTCAAAATGGAAGGGAAATTAATATTGAAATTGATTTATTTATTATTATAGATTTATAGAAATCTCAAAAGATGTATTTCTTATATTACTTTGCTTCAATTATAATTTTCATCTCTTTTGGTAAAATAGATCAAGATAAATTTATTTATTTATATTTTTGTTTTAAATAGAAGTTACATTCGATATCGATGCTTCAAAGTTGGAATCAGTCGACCTATTTCTCTATTTTTACTGTTCGTATATTAATTACTAAAAACACTTGGCCGGGCGGAATTATTAACAGGATCGATGAGTTTGCTCAAGTTGCTTCGAAACTTTAACAGTTTATAACTTCTCGAAAAAAACTTGACGAATTTTCATAAAGTTTTTGATATACTGCGAATAAGTAGTCATTTGAACAAACTTATAACTTCGTTCGAAAAATATCTTCAAAAAATTTAGATATAATAATTGACTAATAAATAATTAATTGATTAAACAAATTAAATAAGAAATTAGGTTTAGATTTTTATTAAAACTTTTATTGTTGTTATTTTCATTTTCAATTATTAATGAATAATTAATATACTTGTTCATAATTTATATTTTTTTTAAATTCTTAATACGTAATTAAAAAAGATTTATTAAGAATTTATTAATTTTGAATTATTAACTGAATAAACTAATAAATTAAATTAAATTATATTCAATAATATTTAAAAAAATTTTATCTTAAAGCTTTATGATAATATTTATTAAAAATGTAGATCATTGAATTATAAGAATTTAAAAAAGTAGTTTCAATTTATAAATTCTTTGATAATAATTCTCTAATAAATGTTTTGAGGATAATAACTCTTTATTTTATTCAATTTGTGTTTAAGAAAAAAATAATAGTCTTAAAATAATTTTTGCTGAATAAATATTTTGAAATGAGAATTAGAAATTGTTATAATAAATATATTTCTAATGAATTATATAATTTCTAAGAAAAATATGAAAGTAGAAGATTATTTTAAATTTCAATGAAAAAATCAAATAAAAATCAAATAAAAATGGAAACAAATATATATATATGTATATATATATGTATGAATAATAACTCGAAAATCATATAATATTACAAAGAATTAAGAATTTTGCAAAAATATAAATAAATTTCCATGAATATATATGATATTAATATGTATGTACTAATACTCATTAATAATATTAATTATAGAATCATAAAATAATTCGTATAGAATTTGTTAAATCTTACGAAATAAAATTTTTTAAAAATTAGAAAAAAAAATTTTTTTATAAGTCTTTATTTGAATTTCTATAATTTTTCTATTATTTCTATTTTTCAAATGCTATTTCTATTTAACTTTATTTAGATCTTTATAAAGAATAAATTACTGCAAATCATTGTAATGTATAATTATTTTTCTAATTGATTAAAAAATAATTTGTCTCTGAAAAGAATAATTTATTTTTTCGAATTGTTTCCGTTTCTACTTTACCGTATGAGGATAAAAAAATCCCGTTCATTACGCGTGGTGTAATTTCGAAATCATTCGGATTCCAATTCGCCAGCGAACTCATCGACCGTTCCGCAAACTACACAAACATCATCTCTAGTCAGAATGTAGCGAATCAATGTAAAACCCGCTAATTACAACAGAATCTCTCCATGTCCGAGTTCGACGGATAAAACAGAAATTGTAATGTCTAGGTTGTAAAATTTGTATACGTAAATGCATACTCATAATAAAATATACACGTATAATACAGAATGTTAATATATTCGTAGAATACTTTTAAATATCTCTAGAGAGATCCAGAGATTCAAATAAATGCAAAAGTTGATATACGAAAATGTAGATTGAGACTTATTTATTAAGTTATAAGCAATTTAAGTTTGCATTAAATGAAGCAAAACGTAGATAGAATGAGACAACAGATAGAATATGTGACGATAGAATAATCTCATTTTTTTCCTTCGCTTTATTTATTGCAAACTTAAATTATTAATAATCTTTTGTCATATAATATTGAATCAAACAATAACTCGATTATATATTTGATATAATTGATATAATTACAGATTTTGTGTCAAATGTTAAAAACACAAATTATAGTTTATTAATTTTCATTTTTTTTATTTTTTTAATTTGAAATTTTTTGTTGTTATACGATTTTATTTAATAGAAAATTTATTTAAATAATTTAATATTTCTTGTTTTTAGGCATAAAATTATTGCAAAATTATATTATAGACGAGCTATATTTTTCTATTACATTGTTTGTTTCATTAAATTATATTATTATATAAAGTTTATGAAAAAATATCTAAGAAAAGAAATCACATTTGACTATTATAAAAAAATTTATATATGAAAATTCCTCATTATCTTGCATAAAATCGATCAAATAGATCAATAATATAATCACCAAATATGTCACCAAATGTTTTTTGTCTCATCATGCATATTTCTTTCGATTTCAATATGATACATCATGAATTAATTTATAAGATAAGAAGTTAATAAATAAGATTTAATCATTTTTGTATATCAATTTTTGTGTTTATTCTGATTTTTAGAATCGATTTTTTAAAGATTCATGAATATATTAACCCTGTATAATGTTATGATGACTGAAATTAAAAATGATTGAAATAAAAAAAAAAGAAAAGGAATAAAAAAATTAATAAATAAAATATTATTAATTGTGGTGAAACAAAATATAGAAGCAAAATCCTTTTTTGCGGTTAATAATTTTCAATAAGCAAATAAGAGTTATTTTTCATATAGTAATATTTGTAATAATTAAAATCTAATAAATTTGCAAAGTCATAAAATCTATAAATGATTATTTTTATTGACTTTATATATTTTCCTTTAATAATTAAAAACAATTTAGTTATAATAATTAAAAACAATTTGTTAAAAATAAATTTTAAATAATTTTTAAATGAATATATGTCAATTAAATTTAGAATAAGATGAAGATTTAAAATAAAAAGAATTTAGAATTAAAAAAATAAATAAAAAAAATATATTTAAAAATATATGAAAAAAAACAAAATAATAAAATTTCAAAATTCTTGCAGCACTTCAAAGATTAATTTTACAAAAAATTTTGTATATTAGATTTAAAAGATGAAACGATTTTTTATAAAAAATAATCATACAATTTTAATTTTTTCATTCTATCTTAATATATACAAAGTATTCACTCATGATTTTTCAGCTTGTAATGATGCAATGAAAAAACAATTTCTAAATATTGTAAACTTATTTGATGAATAAAAACGTGAATTTTTATTATTTTGCTCGTATTAACATTCTCCATAATATTATAGAAATAAATTATATGATTCGTTTATATATTTAAATTTAATAATTACCATATTTAAATTTATGATAATTTGTACTTACTGTAAATAAAATAAAATAAAATAAAAATGTTCCTGAAATTTTTATTATTGTTATATTGTATATTATCTATAAATAAATTTTTATTATCTATTAAAAATTTTTTTTTTTGAATTGGTACACGGCTGAAAAATTGACACAAATAATGTGAACACCCTGTATACGTTTGTATGTTTCAACTAATTTTTTTGTCATATGAAATATTTTATCATATTTGAAATTTTATAAAAATATTGCATGATTGTTTGTAAATAATAGAATAAATTTTTAATGACAAATTTATTCTAATAGATAATAATGATAGATAATAATGAATTAATATGATTTATTTGTATAATCTTAATAATTTTGAAGAATTTACTACTATATAATTAAATTTCTTTTTAAAATAATCATTGAAAAAAAGAAAATATTTTTAAATTTTTATTCTTTTGATATATAAAAAATTTATAGCAAATTATATAAAATAGCAAATTATTTTATATAATTTCATATAAAATATTTTTATGAAATTTTATACATAGTAAAAATATTTCAAATGACAAAATTAAATGAGACATCCTGTACGCACTATATAAAAAAGAAAAAAAAGAAAAAAAAAAGAAAAAAAAAGAAAAAAAAGAAAAAAAAGGAAAGAAATAAAAAGTGCATTCTCTCTTGCTCCTTGTCGTAATCAGGACGAGATGCTGGGGAGATTAAAGATCTAGAATTCTCTTCATATATTATACATGTATATATGTATAACTGTATCCTAAAACATGAAAACCGCAAATATGATTGGTCTTCTATCTGCAACATCATCTATACTAGCCTACGGAGCATATGTTAAAAAAATAAATAAATAAATAAATAAATAAATAAAAATAAAAAAATAAGAAAAGAAAAAAGAAAAAATAAAAAATAATAAATATAAAAATATATAAATAATATGTTTTATCGAATGTTGCGAACATCGTTTTTTTTTTATTTCCATCGTTCTACGAGAAGAATCATCGACGACTCTTAACATCGAATGACTCTTATCTTTTTTAAAAATATATATGCTAAAAAATACATGTGAATAGTGTTCGCAATCGATTGTATCATATGTAAACGAAACAGAGAGAAAGAGAAAGAGATAGGCAGAGATAAAAATTAAAAAAAAAAAAAATTATAAAAAAAATAATAATAATAAAAAATTAGGCATGATGTATCGTCACAATATTTGAGAAACTTCTACCCTGCTTAAGATGGTGGAAACGTGATGTCAGGGCAGCCCACCCTCGCGCGAACTTTCTTGATTCGTATCTAAAGAGTGCTTGGAAGCCATGCTGTTCTAAAATAGGACGGCGAGTGGACAATGGACAACTAAGGACTGAGGCGAATAGAAACGAAAAAATGAAAAGAAAGAGAGAGAGAGAAAGATTAAGACTTATAGATAGAATAGAAAGAAACAAAATAAAAAAAAGGAAGAAAATTAAAAAAAAAAATTACAGAATAAACGTTGTAAAGTTTTGATCTTGTTCCATATTGTTGTATCGATTTTTCTTCGTTTATTTTATTCGAAAATCGAAACAATGTTGAAGGAAACAAGGTCCTTACAGTCTGACCTGAACAAGAGGGGATTCAGAGACAAAGATAGAGATATATCGAGAGCGTGTAAAGATGTACGAAGAGGGATCAGAAGAGGGAAAAGGAAATCTCTTGCGAAGCTGTGAAAATAAGCGAAAGCATGTGAGTACGTAGCATATACGTACTCTAGAGGTCGGTTTTGTTGTTACCATACCTTTCGCTGGTGGAACGGATCAAATTACATAACTTTGCTTCGATTTATATTTTTATAGAAGCGTTTAAAATGTGTTCTTTATGGTTAAAATACAATATAAGTTGGATAAGTGATCGAAGATTGAAATTCAAGCCGAACATTTATGAAATATATAATAAATATTGGATAATTGCTGAAATAATCTATAACATAAATGTATAATTTAATAGTCATTCCCATTTTTGGAAGAGGATTCCTTTTGGTGTATCATAAACTTATTATGATATATTATATTTATTTTGATGCTTGGTATTTTTTTTTTTATTTTTCCATCTCTTTTCCTATGTTGACAAAATACAAAGGAATTAAATTTCAGTACTATTCCATGTAATGTACATGAATTTGAATTCATCCAATATTTAGAGCTCTTTTACAACATATAAGATTAAATATTCAGATCATCCAAACAATGTTATTTATTTTTTATTATGTTATTAATTTTGTATTTATATTGTACAATGATATCCATTATACTATGACAATAATTATTATATTGTTTTAAAAGAAGCTTTATTGTACTGAAATTTTTAATTTTAATATGATTCAACCAAATTTTGAAATTTCCTTTATATTTACTAAACATAGATAGTAGATGAAAAGACAGCCAAAAAGAGTCAGAATAAATATATCGTCTGCGCCAAAGGGAATTTTTCTTACAATTAATGGGCATGAGTAATGGACATTTATGTAAATAGACTTTTGTAATTATCCAAATTTTACTATATATACGTTAACTCTCGTTTTGAATATCGCTAAGAATAATATGAAAAATAAATTGAACAGAAATTGATAAATTTTGCTAAACTCGCGGTGCATCTGTGAGATAAATATAAAACGCGAAATTTTTGTTGATTGATAAGCAATAAATTCTTTTAGTCTTTAGTTCTGCAGTGATTTTTAAGTTTTTTCGATACAATCAGTGTCTTGTTTTATTATAAAATTTTATTATAACTTTTTATGAAAATAATTTATGAAAAAACTGTAACTTAATAAGTAAATTTCAACTTTGACATTTTTGTATCAAGTTTTGTATTTAGTTTGGTTTCTAAAATCAATTTTCCAATTCTCCATGAATACATACATATATATATATATGTGTATGTGTAGAATATCCTTTAATATTGTCATATCTTTAGAAGATCAATTTTAAAAGCCAAAACAAACACAATAATTAGTATACAAAAATGTTTTTCTATTAAATTGTAAGCAACTAATTTATATTAGATGAAACGAAACAAAATGAGACAGTTGTGCAACAAAAATGAATATAACATTTAATATATTTGAATTCACTTTTAATAATTTTGCTAACGTTTTTCAAGAAATAAATATTTCGTATTTTGTTTCTTACACTCTGAAAAGTTTTGCAAGAATTTCTAAATCGTGTTATTTTCGAATATTTTTCATTCTTAATTTTACAATACAGTAGAGTGTTTACAGATGACTATAATTTGAATAATTTGAATAATATTTATTAATATAAATATTTATATATATTTACATAACTTCATCGCTATTTTTCCTAAAATTTAAAATTGTTTTGAAATTAAATAATTAAAATTGTTTTTCATCACCTATAACCCAACGATATGAATTGAAGATTAATAATTTTTCGACAAAAAAGACACATAATTGAATTGAAAACATAAAAACCATAGCAGGTTAATTTACAGCTTCGTCATAGTCGCATGGGCATGAGATACAAGAGCAAGCACGGTGAAATTTGACCGTGGCGAAACACGATTAGAAGCGTGGAATGGAAAGCAAGTGCACATATAAAAGGTGGTCCATGCAACTGGGACAAGTCATACCTCTTTTCTGGTTGCTATTAAAAAAATGTTAAAAGGAAAAATATGAATGATTCAAAGAGGACTTTTCAGGACTGTAATCTTTTCGCAAGTATAACGAGGTGTGTATATCTTGCATAATTTTTTTTTTTAATAGAATTGTATAATTTTTTGTATAGATCGTATCAAAAGTGTAGATCATATCATTTTTTTATTCTGTAAAAAAAATATTGAATATTTATAAAATGTTTTTATAAATAAATAATATTCAAATATTCTATTTTCTTTATAAATATTTCATATTTATTAATAATTTATTTTTTAATAATTTATATGAGTATTTGTGATAATTAGAAATCAAGTTTTTTGATAATGTATAATTGAACATTTTGATTAATGAAAAAAATTATTTAAAATATTTTATTATATTTTATAATTATTTTTTAATTATATTATACAGAATAATAATGTAATTTTATATTATATTCATTAAGAAAAATTGTGCAACTAAGTAATATAAATGCATCTTTAGATTGTACAAAATATAATTCTGAAAAGGTCTCTTTCAACTATTCATCTTTTTCTTGCAGTATTTTTCTTTAATTGCAACCAGAAAAAAATTTTGTCCTAGTTACATAGACCATTTTGTATATATGCTTCTGGTCATTTTGCGCTCTGATAAATTAATGATGATAAATGATAACTTAACCCCTTAACGATGATATTTAAAATGTGAAAAAGAATGATTTTTTTTTTTATAAAAAGTATACATATAGTTTTGATTTTTATTTTTTAAATTATTAAAACTCTTTACATTTTTTATATTTTTTGGTTTGATTTTATATCATTATATCACTCCAAGCAATTTGAAAAATTTTAATCCTGTAATTACAATTTTTTCTAATTAAATATGGTTTTATAATGATTATATTTAAAAAAATTATTTTTAAATTTTCAAAATAATTTTATTTGAAAAGATACTTTATAAGAATTCACGAAAATTTAATTTTCTTAATTTCATTTCAAAAAGTAATAATATAAAAATTTAAATATTTCTCTTCACAAAAAATTTAATCCAACAAAATGCACATAATTATTCATCATGAATTTATCATCATCAGGAGGTTATTTTTTTTTACAAAAAAATTTAAATTCATCTTATTTATTCATTTAACAAAATATACTTTCAGAAAAAAGGATTATGAAGGAATGAGAAGGCGTATTAGAAATATGGTTTCTGATCAGACTTTGTCAAAAAGAACGTAAACAAGAGATTATAGATATAGTATATCTTAGAAACAAGAAAGCCACGAATAAAATCGTATCTGTAAGCTGAGAGAAAGAAAGAGAGAGATAGTAACATAATAGATAAAATAGAAAAATAAAGAAGAAAAAAGAAAAAAAATGATATATATTTTATATCAGGCAGATATAAATTTAGAAACTTATAAAAACAGAGATAGATAGATAGAGAGAGATAGAAAGAATATATTATAGATGGCAGTGGGATCGTGTAGAGAAAAAGAGAAAGAGAGAGATTTAAGCGCAATGTATTAAATAATATACCTATGTAAATCTACCTTTTCTCGTGCCACGCATGCATACTGGTCTTTGTTTTGTTGTACAAAACGCTTATTTGTTCACATTGTTGTTGTCCAAGACCAACCCGCCCCCAATTAGATCAGCTATAGCGTGTCTCCCGTAGAGTGACATACTTCGCAAGGAAAAGAAATGGAAGTAGACACAGAACGCAAATATAGAAAACAAGACAAATGTAAAAAAAAAAAAAGAAGGAAACTAAATAGAAACGTATATGAACGAAAAGAATAAATAGAGAGAATAATATGTAGAAAGTTATTCGTGTAAAGTATTACAAGTTGTTTCCTTTGAAATTATTACAAATATTAATATGATTAGTTTTAATCAAATTAAATGATACATAGAAAACAATCGTTTAGAGCGAAAAAATTTTACAGAAATGGAAGAAATTATTGACTTTTTAAATAATAAATAAAAATAATATATTAATTATTTGTTATTTCAATAGTTGCCTTTAAATACATAATAACATTTAGTTGAAATATTTTATTTTGTTTTAATAATTTGAAAGTTACGATGAAAAATATCCTAAATAAAAGAATATAGAGAAAAAAATTTACATAAATTGGAAACATGCAACGTAAATTCCTTTTCTCATATTTTAAGAAGAATATTCTCACTACAAAACTATCTATATGCAAAACAGGAAAAAATATTTTAAGTAAATTTTATTAGATTTGATGATCAGCTATTTAAATAACAAAAAATTAATGTCATTCTATTAAATAAAAAAAATAATAAAATAATAATAATATTTTTTCTATTTTCAAAAAATTTTTTATACTATAAAATATTACGTGATATGAATTTTTTTGAAATTATCACATATTTGACATAAAAATTATAGAAGTCAATATCTGCAGTATTTTCAAAAAAATCAACTTGCAACAGAACACTTTATACAAAACACTTTATACAAAACACTCTCTACAAGAGTAATCAGAATTATGAAACGGAAAAGGAAATGGCTAGAGATAAGTAACGTAAGTAAATAAAGAAGGAAGTCGTCCGGGCCGCGTGTAATACGTGAAAGAGGCAAAATGAGCCGTGTGTGCAGTGAGACCTGTCGGCCACCTTTTCTCTCATTTACATTTTTTTTTATTCTTGAAGCGGATTTTCCGATTTGTATCTTTTTTTTAATAACGTTCATTTTTTTCTGTTTTTTTCTTTTTCTATATTGATTTTTTTTGTCATTCGCATCTTGAAACCGAAAATCGTGGAAGTCGGGCTCCGTGTCAGTCGTCGGTTGTCGAAAAGCACAGAGAAACAGAAGGCAGGACAGATGATGAGACACGATACACGTCATCTTGATTGAAGTTTTATTTACATTCAATTTTTGTATGGATCGTTTTTAAAATTTTCTACAATGCACTGGAAAAATTGTGAATATTTTATTTTGCATTTTAAATATTCCGAATCACTTTGAAAATTTATATATTTCAAAAAATTTAATTTTTCGTTGAATATAAGCAATTCAATATCTAGATTTTTAAAAAATTAGAATAATTCATGAAATTCAAGTCGTCAAAATTCGAAAATTCTTTTGAGAATATGGTTTAATAGTTTAAATTTTTGAAAGAAATCGAGTCTTTAAAATTTCGAAAATTTTCATCTATTTTGAAAGTTTGGTGGAAAAATATTTAAGAAAACTTAATATTGAATACTCACCAAAACTTTCAAGAAACCTATCAAGATTTTTGAGATCCATCAGGATTAATGAAAACTTTGAAAACTTTTCGAAACTTTGAAAACTCCACAATTCAACACTTTCATAACCCATCGTGATTTCCAAAACTCATCAAAACTTTCAATTATTCACGTTCCAAGCGATCATAATTTTTATAATTCTTACTGAGAAACTTTAAGAATTTTCTAAAAAAAAAAAAAAAAAATTTCCATATTTACATTCTCAGTGAAATTACAAAGGAACGAACAATAAAAACTCGTGGTATGGAAATTACGAAAACTTCAGAGAAAACTTTCTTCATCCGTAAATAAAGAATTCCACGCGCTCGTTTGTCCAGCCAAGATAAGAGATCTTTCCTTCATCCCTCCAGCGAGTTTCTTTGTGGATTTCTTTCTTTTTTCTACTTTTTCTTTTCTTTTTTTTTTTTTTTTCGGCAGTCAGACATGAATTAAAAATTCTGACGCAAACCGAATATGGGGAGTTTGTATGGACGATAGCCAGGCCGAAACGCACCCTTTTAATAATTCAATCTGTCAACAGGGAACCAAGAGCGTTGCGTCGATGTGTTTGCCCTCCGTCCACGCACAAAAAGAGTTCCTAATTAGCAAACGTCGCTGTTAAAGCCGGTAATTATGTTTGCCGGGCGGCGTTCGCGCCGACACTGCGCTGACAGATAGAAAATTCAGAATCAATTGCTTCGGTAAACGTGACCCGTGTGCTCTTTCGCTGCGTTTTCGTTTGTTGATGTAGCCATCATCGAGAGAAAAACGCGTTTCAGGTCTGACATGTTAAATTTCTTCTTTTTTTTCTATTTTGTTTTTCTTTCCTGGATAATCGATTGCTTATTTTGATAAATAATATTGTTTAAAATTATTGCTATTGATAAAAATTTTTGTGATAGTATTTATATCAAATTATTGAGTTTAATAATATAGATTTGATTGAAATATAAATGTTTATACAAATATTTAATTTTTGGAGAAATTGGTTATGTTACTGAGTTTTTATTTTATTAAGCGATTTTTAATAATTTTGTCTATTTCAATTATTTTTATAGTACATGATAAAATTAGCGCGACAAACTAATAAAAAGAAATATAAATTGTTATAATAAACAATTGAATTTACACATATTATTTAAAAATATTAGTATGATAACAAATATCTAATATGATATTCATTTCGTTAAAAATATCAATTATTAAATAATTATTGTAAAAATGTTTTATTATTGTAATTATTAGTAAAAACGATAAAAATCTCAATATCCATTGTTCGATCGATATATCCAGGAAAGGGATAATTTTAATAACTACGAAATTTATTCTATTATAAACATCCCAATTCCCGTTATTTGATTCATTATATTTAGAAAAAGAAACGATTTAAATAATTACTATTCATTACTCAGAATCACAATTTTCCAGTGCATTTACTTTTCTATCATAACATAACCTATAAATTCTCACTTTCATCAAAATGACGATTCATGGCGTCTGCCGATCGACCGGCCGAACGGGTCGAATTGGAGATCTTATTAATCAGCTAGAAACTAATCGACAGACATTTTAAAAATATCGTGTTACATCCACAATCGCTGCCTATCCGCGTTTGACCGAATCCAACGACAGGCCATGACGAAGAATCCATCGTGCGACCCGTGAGTAAGCGTTCATGCTAAAGCAGGCTCGATCAATTGAAAAGAAACCTCGTGAAACACGTGTATTTTGAATAAATCTTAACCACGTTTAATCTTAAACGCATTTCATTCAGGTCCTTTCCACGTGGGTGTAAATGTTCCCACAATGATCGTATTTGACTCGAACCAGGAATATATAGCTCGATCATACTGATTATCATACGTAAACACATCGAAATCATAGGCAAATAAAGAGAAAACGAAACAACACGGTGATGAATCCCATAGAAAGAACAAAAAGAAATTTCGTCCTTTTTTGGTGTATCTGGTGATTTTTATTTGTGTGGATCGTCGTTGAATAACCTCGTGAAATATACAGTATATATTCGTTACAAATTCATAAGAATAACTATTATGGATACGAAATTCTAACCTTGATTTATTTTTGGATCGTGGATCTAAAGGATAGTGTCTAGTTTTGTAGATTGAAATTGAACACGAAAGAGAACACTAGAATTTCAATGATATTAATGGCAAACGAATGGTGAAAAAACCACGCTAAACTTTAAATAATAAAGCATGTCACTGTTAATGATTAAACATGCCTACAGAGCGCACCACCAACTTGGCATAAAAAGATGACTATATGGCTTTCTCTTTTCTTTTAGTTTCGCTTCTCGCCTCTAGGAGTTTATTTTATATACCATCCTTTAGATTCATAATTTTTTGCGATAATGTCAATCGTAAAAAAATGATATCTAATGAATAACAAAGAGGGATTAAAAGTTCAAGCATTTAAAGAAATTTACGACATATAGCGTGAAATTACTTTATTGGATTTAAGTACATTTAGATTTCTTTCTAGTGGTGGGGATAATTTTCGAGCATGTAACGAATAAATACTGTATTCACGATCTGTGTCGACGGAACGCGCGATAAGTAATTTTTGAAATTATTTTACGTTATTCTTATTCTTGACTTTCATTGTTTTCGGTTTGAAATAAATAAATAATTCCTTTAAATAAAGAGGGATTCTCGTAACGAAGATCAAGTTTTGATATTTATTGAATGATTTAAGCTCGATTTGAATAGTTAGAACTCGAAGCTTTGAAACTGGTCAAACGGTTGAAGTAGAGTCGTTAAACTTCAAGCTCGATAAACTGGTTTCGATCGACCACTTGACGCTTCGTGACGACGATTTGCATAATACTCGCGGTAATGGCGATCTTGCTATGGCACAAAGGGGAAAACAGTTCAACTGTGAAAATTATCATACCGATCATGAGTTTGAGACCACACCTTGTTCTACAGATAAAATTTATGATAGTTGAGAGACAGGTTGTTTTCGTTTGTTCAGAAATAGATTAATTTACTTTTACCGTTATAGAATGACATTTTGTGAAAGTATATGATAAGTTAAATATATTGCTTTTATCTACTTTATTTTTTTTATGTAGCTACTTTAATTTGTGTATCTTTTTTTAATGTATTTTTTTCAAAATATATAATATAATTATCGTATCATTTTATTAATTTTTAATTATTAAATATGTATAAATGAATTAATTAATAATTTTTTTGTAAAATTTTATAGTATGAAAAATATTCTTATCTAAAGTTGAATATTTTTATTGAATAACTTTTCGAATGAAAAATTATGAATGAATTGATTAATATGAATATACTTTTTTGTAAAATTTAAATGTATTAAATAGAAAATAAATATAATAAAAAATCTCTTGATATTTATTAATAAAAATATAAATTTTAGAAGTTATAATAAATCGTATTTTTCACATTTTCTGTTTCAGGAAATATTTACAATATATCTGACTACAAATAGCTTTTTTGTATTTTTTTTTTTTACTTGTTTATTTTTTTTCATAAAATTTAAAAAGAAAAAAATATTTTTTACAGTTTTTCACAGAAAAATAATTTTTTTATCTAGATATTTTTCTATATTAATTGAAAATTGAATAGGAAATTAAAATTTTAGAAAAACGTACAATTTTAATGAATATTTTTAAGATCTTTCATTAGCTAAATTAAGTTTTAATTTAATAAAAATTTACATTCATCATAAGAAATGATCATAAAAGAAAGAAAATAAATTTTTAGCTATTTTAGAAACAAATTTTTGTGAAAATTTAATTGCAATTGCAATAAATCTAGTTTAATATTTTAATAGATAAAAAAAATGTTCTCCCATTACAAAATTTCAAAGTTTAATAATTTATTTGCAAACAACCTGATTCATACTAATGATACGGATGTCTTTGCAATTCATATTTTTATAAATTCAAATAAAGAGATAAAATTTTAATAAATGTTTTGCTCTAAATATTTTATATATTTAGATTCATTTTGTCTATTTTAAATTTTCTATATATTTAAAAAAATGATATTTAAAAAAACTCACAATTACTAACTTCTTGATTATTTAATAAAATTTTTTAACTAATAATTGAAAGATTAATTATTATTATTTTCATTCTATAATAATCTAAATAAGAATGAAAAATGAAATTTCATTTTTTATTCAAATTTTCTATAAATGCATGGATATCCAAAGTATATCAAGAATATAAACTAAACCAATTAAAAATTTAAAATCACATATTGGAAGAACATCATTCCATTAGAATTATTAAAATTCCAAGAATTTAAAAAATAGAGGATTGAAATTCCATTTCCTTAAAATTTTTTTTTTTTGAAAATTAGAAAACATGAGAAGAAAAAAAAATGATTTCAAATTTTCCGCCAAGTAAAAAGGTGTGAATCCTCAAACGCATCATCGATCAATAATAAAAAACATAATTCTATATTTTTCACTATTTATACTATTTAAAAAGAAAAAAAAATTGAAATTCGATAAAAATATCCAAATAGCAACAAGTGAATTTCGTAATTTTTTTTACCTATAATATACACGAGTATATAATCGTTGAATATATAATGATTATTTATCGCGCGCACCGTACGGACGTGTATCACCTCATGTCGGCATGCAACGAGAAAAATAAAATTCTCTCTGTGCACCGTGAAGGACGGCAAGCGGTTTAACAAAGGCGACATCAACCCACTATCAATCGCAAGCACAAGAAAAAAAGGGGGGAGAGAGAGAGAGAAAGAGAGAGAGAGAGTCAAGAGAGTGAGAGAGACACACACCGAGACCATGGAATAGGACGTAATAAGAGAATAAACGTAAGAGAAGCATCGGTGAAAGATATTTGTCAAGAGAAAAAAAAAACGGAACGGAGAAAACAAATGAAACGAACGAAGAACAAGAAAATAAATAATCCATAGACGGCCGATACACGTAACAGACACGTGCGGATCACATAGAAAGCAAAAGCACATAACCGGCGCGATACTTCGACGAGCAACGATCTCTTAAATTTTTTATCGCCGATTCTTAAAGTATAGATATTTATTCGAGGGCAAGGTGTTTTCTACAAACAAGTATAGTCGTATTTGTATGATGAATACTGATCGTGTGTGTAGTTATTATATAGTGAAATTAAGTGTACATTTATATTATTTATATTGATAATGAAAATTGGCGAATAAAGAGTAAATATAGAATATATACAAAAGTATATATTGTGGCTTTTACTGTTGAATATGTCCCTTTTTATTCATTTAATTGTCAATTTTTATTATCAATGTAGATTTATAGTGAATTTTATGAGTAACTTTGCAAACTCGATAAGATTTTTTTTAAAGTAATTGCCATTTGTCTTATTGAGTTATTTGTTGAACTTATTTATTTATAAGCAATTTAATTTTATATTAGATAAAGCGACAGAAATGTCTCATTCTATTGTCTCATTTTACTTCATCTAACAAACTTAAATTGCTCATCACTTAATAAATAAGTCTTAATCAATGTTTTTTTTTTTATATCAACTTTTGTTTTGTTTTTAGCTTCTAATATTAAAAAAGATGTTTCACAAAAATATTCATCTTGTATATGATCAGTATTCCATTGACGATACTTGTATTGATGTGTGAAAAAAAATTAAGAATGTGAATACATTTAAAAATAAAATTCTCGAGAATTGCTTTTGCAAATATTTTTCTCAAGTGAATACATATATTGACAGTAACTGTCCAATAAATAATTTTCATTCTCAACACAATGTCCACGTGTTAAAAAATATTCTCCAGTGTAACTCTTGAGAGTTTCATTCTCAAATGTATTTGCATCCTAAGAATACTCGGTGAGAATAAAACTCTCGAGAATATTTTAATGAGCATATGCATCGAGAGTTCAATGACAATCACACTCGATGCAATACATATACTAATGAAAAATTACTATCGTAAATAAGTCTTTTATACTTAAATATATACTTAAAAATTTTCAAGAATTGCTCTAAAGAGTTATCTACTTATTATTCGTTAGTGGACACTGCGTTGAGAGTGAAAGTTACGTTCTTAACACGATATACACTCGTGAAATAAAAAAAATATTCTCGAAAGTGATTCATGAGAATATACTCTCAAATGGATTCACATACTTATATTTGTAAATAGATTTTTCGATCGATTGATAAAAAAAAATTTTTGAAATAAAAGATTTTGATAGATAAGAAAAGTGGAAATTAGAGAGACGGTTTCTCGTGAAGTCACGCGATTGGGAGAAACACAGTGGCGTGAAGTGCAGCTTCGAGTTCCTTTTACTAATTTTTCGACATTTTTCAATTGTGTTCGATATTCTTTCATCTATTCCAGAACAAAAAAATAGCACGTATTATTTACTTTTTAAAAGAACGAGATCTAATCTTATTTTTCAATTTTTGTAATTTATTCTACGAGATTCAGGTTTAATAAAAAGTTTGGTGATAAATTATAAAAAAATATGAATTTAAAAATTTTTAGAACGAGTTTGAAACCATTGAAACTATTTTCAAGAATTATTAGAATTAATCGAGTAATTTTATTTTTTGACGATTTTTCAATAATTTTTTCAAAATTTTTTGTTTTTTAATTTTTGATAATAAAAAAAATTTACAATGATTCGTATTAATATTTGGATATCTTATCGTTCTACACGCATATATATATTGATATGTATTTAATTGTGTTTTAATATATTGAAACTTGTTAATAGAAACATAATTCCATTTATTTAATGCACATAATCTTTCGTGTAATAAACGATATAATAAATAATGGCGAAAAAATAAATTAACGTCGCAAAAATATTAAAACAATGAACAAGTTACGATTTTATTTCTACGATTTTATATGTATATATGTTCATGACATAACATTGTACACTAGCAATAAAATCAACTGAATACAATAACTCATTATGGCGAGTAAACCATTATGTTTGAATAGTTTCGTGATATTAAATTTCGCCATTGTTTAATTTATTGTTTATCGCGCAAGAAATTATATTTACCAAATAAAGAAAATTTATATTTCTATTAAAAATATTAATTAACATTATATAAAAAACAATCGATCCAATAACAAATAAATAAATGTAAAAATGTAAAATAAATAAATATATTCGTGATAATATTGAAGAATCAATTTTAAAAGTCAAAACAGACATAAAAATGTCAGTCGAGACTTATTTATTTAAGTTATAAATAATTTAAGTTTGCATTAGATAATGTGGAACGAAAATAAAGGTGCGACGAAGATAGAGCGATCTAACTCTCTTTCCTTCTCTGATGCGAACTTTTAATTGTTTACAACTTAATAAATAAGGCTCAAACACGACGTTTCTGAAATTAATTTTTGTATTAGTTTCGATTCTCTAAAATAGTATCTCGATAATTTTTGAATAATAATTTCAATTATAATGAATTTCAATTTCGAATAAAGAAATAATCATATTTTTGTTGGAAATTTAAAAAAAATTCGTGCATATCTGAATTTGTCCTTTTTATTATAGGGATAATGTATAATATTAATTAGAAATTCGTGAAAGAGCAAAAATTTTGATATGAGGTATACTAAATTCATGTTTATTTTAATAAAACGAATTTATTTTATATTTTCGATTTATTTTCGCTCGTAGAATCATCCCGTGCGCGGATATACCATCCTTATTTACTCAAGAACTTATATTTGATAAGTTTTCAAGTTTGATTCTCTTGAAAAATTTCACCTCAAACGATAAAATATTATTTTTCACTTTCAACGTATTTTTGCTTATCATCGTGTTTGTATCACTCGTTCTATAACAAATTATATTTATTAATTTGTAAAAATAATTCGTAAAAATGCAAAGAAAAATATTACGTACACTTGTGATTCTTAATTAATAAATTACAATTGCTTTGAACGAGATTATAGATTACCATAAAAATTATTTATAAACTTCGTTAAAATTAACGATTGAAAAATATTCACCCATTTCACAAATTCTTGTTACACTTTTTTTTAAACGAAATATTTTAATCGTATCTTTCCTTCTGTTCTGGAGTTCGATAAAGAGAAGAAGGTAAGCTTGAATTTTGTTTTGGAAGGAAAATTGATTCGAAGCTGCACACGGGAACAGAGTCGAGCAGAAAGCCAAGGTGTGTTCAGGGTGGCGATGCATGTGGATTGGAGTATGTGGACTTGTGGGCTTTTCCAGGATGGGGACCAGGTGGCCTATACAACAGTGGAGCATTCCGGTACACGTGGGCAAACATTCTACGGCATTTGGTGAAAATTGGATATCGAATGGTTGGATGGTAACCGAGCGAACCGCGTACTATTGACTGTTTCCGAGTTGGCTGTTTCTCGTCGTCCATGAAGCACTGTATGCTGTGAACCGTAGAGCTGGCTCGTATTTGAAAAAAAAAATCTCAAAACCGTTAAGTTTATCTAGTTTTTTTTTATAATAGTAAGAAACGTAATATAATAAGAATCCTTCTTTTGTTTAAAAAATTTCGAGATCATTAAATCAAAAACGTAATTTAAGTTTTTGTCGGCAATGGTATAAAATTCTTCCTTCATTTTAAAATTATTAAAAAAAAATCTGTTATGATAGCAATATAATAATAAACGATATATGTAATATATGATAAAAATTCTTTAGAAAATTAATTTTAAAAAAAGATAAAGAAAGAATTTGTGACTTATTGTAATTAAGATTGTTTTTGATCTTAATCAAACAGTGTGATAATAAGAAATATGATCTGATAAGAATTTCTTCTTTGTTAAGAAAATGAACTTTGATAGAACAATATTGAAATTTTATTTGTGTATAATTTGTTTTTTTTTTTTGAAAGTTTTAAATTTCTTATTTTATTAATCGTTTTAAGCATTTATACTAAGAAAATTGATTGAAATGATGCATATATATTATTTTGTTGATAAGATTGTTGAAATTTTAAAATAAATTTTATATGAAATCGATATTAAATAAAATCAAAATGAACGTAATTTTGACTCTATCGATGATATAAATTTATTTTTTTTAATGAAATATTCGATTGCATTGAAAGAATGAATCATTATCGTTAATGACTGTTTCCTTAAATTAATTGCAACTTTAATCATTTAAAAATAATTACGGTTTTCGAATTATTAAAAGAAATCTTGTATTGTTATCATTGAAATATCATTGTTTAAAAGCCTTTCCTTTTATGAGTTATATTTAATCGGTTTAACAACTTTTAATGTTTAAATTGTAAGAAATACCTAGATAATTCTTTTTTTTTCTATTTCAAATTATGATAAAATAATAAAAAGTTTCTTAAATAAATATGATACTTCATATTTTGTAAAATCTAAAACTGGGAGAAGGATTCAAATTTATAAGTCGAAAAATTTTGAAATTTTTTCTTTCGAAAAAAATTATAACAAAATTATTTATTGTCATATGTAAAAATATCTAAATAAAAAAAATTTTAGGAATTTTCTATTAGTATTTCATATGATGGAATTTAATCTAATTTTATAATTATTTTTAGAAATAAAAAAAAAATAAGAAAAATAATACATTTTTTATTGGAAATCCGCTCCTATCCTATCAAAAGATGAATAAAATTTATTTTGCCTTTCTTAATTAAAATATCTACCAATTTTTATTTATCAAAATAATATATTAAGTTCAATTCTCTTACGTTAGAAAATTCCAAGTGCTTATTAATAAATCCAAAATCAGATTCTTAGGATAAAAATTTTAGTTTTCATCCACGAATCGAAAAATGTTGAAAAATTTTAACTTGGAAGGAGATCCCACCAACCACCCTATCCACGGACTCCCACTTCTCTCACCACCGCCCATAAACGCGCCAGCTCCCTCTGTCGCATCCAATGCTTCACGAAACATTTCCACCAATTACCGCGGTCAACCGTTGTCGCGTATTTAATCCGAAAACAGGTCCAAGATAATAATACTCAGAAACATATATGATATATATATATAAAAAAAAAAATCTTCAAATATCTAGATATCTAAATCGACATTGAAGAAACCGATTAGGGAGCATCGGGGATACAGGTTATAAAAAGGATGTATATACAAACGTATATAATTCAAATAACGGGTCCGCTCGCGCTGCTCCGTACAACGTGTACGTGTAACAAAATATATATACGTGTGTACGTGTATACGCATCATAAAAATATCAATTCGAATGAATACGTGTGTGTACCGGTATTTATCTTTTTCTTTTTTTTTTTTTTGATCATCAGAAGGGTCTGGTGGTAGTATCTCTTGGCTTGGGGGTGGGGGGGTGGGTTCTGTTGTTCAGGGTAACGGGAGGAGGGGTGGATCACGAAAAACAAAAGACTTACGGCGTCTGCCACGAGGTGTGCGGGCGGGAGGGCTGCCTGCAAGTGTCCACTCTTCAGCAGGGGGTCGGCGAGGCCTGCCACGCTGGCGTGTAAGGGGCTCGGGTGGAGGGGATGATGGGGTGTTGTAAGGTGGGCCGTGGATAGGAGCGGATGCCCGTGAGAAGCGGCGAAGGCCGAGGATGAGGGGTGGGCCGCGAAGGGCGAAGTCGTCAAAGTTTGGGTGTTCAGCGAGGGCGGGGTGGGCCCGGCAGCGGGCGCGGGCAATGGCAATACTGTACTTACGTCCGAGTGGGCGGGCACCGCGTAATTACCCTGGATGGTGTAGGCTTGCCCACCAGCCAGGATCACTGGCCCACCAACTTGGGGTTTGGGGCGATAAGGGATCGTGGCACCTTTGGGAGGGGACTGAAACAGAAAACAAGACACGCACGAGTGCGAATACACCGATCCGGGCCCATTACTGAACTGAGGCTGAGGAGGGATCCTCGCGAGGGATTCCTCCCGAGTCTGGTGTTTTCGGGGTGGAGTTGGTTGAACGTAGACCGCGGATGTTTACACGTATTTGAACGCGAAATTTGAACGTGGGGGGGAGAACGTAAAGTATACAGGATATGTATCTGGTATAATTGGCGATATAATTGGAGAAAAGATGATTCTAGGTGCAAAAGTAAATTTAATAAAGCGAAT
The DNA here is from genome assembly GCF_029169275.1 of Apis cerana. Lineage (NCBI taxonomy): Eukaryota > Metazoa > Arthropoda > Insecta > Hymenoptera > Apidae > Apis > Apis cerana. The sequence continues at coordinate 1,853,765 of NC_083863.1, read as the reverse complement.
AAAGTTTTTTCTCATTTGAAGAAATAATTTTCGATAATTTTGGATAATTTTTGTTTAGAATATAATAATATTTAAAGTGAAGATAAAATAAAGAATATAGAAGAAAAATAACAAAATAAACGATATAACGAATATATGATATAACATGATTTTCCAATTTTGATTTGTCGAAAATGTTATTCCATATTTTTTAGATTTATTTTTGCATTTAGAATTTTTGTTTTCTTTTTGTTATGTCACCAATTTCCAGACCAATTTTCTGTATAAAAGAACGAAATATATTTACTAGAGGTGTGCGATAATGCGAGATTATGAAATTCAAATAAATTAGGAAAATTCGAACAGTATTATACGATATATTTACACTTGCTTGGAATTTCGAATTCGATTCGTAAAACTTCGGATCAGTTCGAGAATAATCGGATACCGATCATATCCGAAGATTTCCGAATCGATCCGAAATGAAATTGCCATTCATCCTTATATCTCGAGTCAGTTTTTAAGATTGAAATTTTTTTCAAATTTTCCATCCTAAAATTTGAACTTTATAATAATCACAGGATTATTTTGCACACTTCTAATAATTTAAAAAAATGAAAAAAAAACTCTATTTAGCATAAATATCCGCTGTCTAATTATGATCTACGTGGAAACGTCACCCTGCTCGATGATTAAATAAATACTTGCCTGATTGTGTTTAATTAATATGATTACGTTACGTATTATGATAATGCTTACACTTTATGAGTCATTTAATTCTGTATAAAATTTTAATATAGTTCAAAGATTGTTATAGTATGAATTTTGAGCGTAAACCAGACAAGAATTCATGAATCATCCTACATTTGGTTGATATTTAACTGATGGGAAAATATTTGGAGCAGAGTATATCTATAGATAATTTAAATATTGTTTCAGATGCGAGTTGAAGAGAAGTATGCATGACATATTTTCTCATACATATTCATTATGATTGTGAACATCACATTTTTATTCTGATTTTTTAATTTATAATAATAATAATAATATTTTTTATTTATAATATTATTGTAATTCCCATCAATTAAATGTTTATAAAAGGATATAATATTTGAATAATTAATTTCATTTTATATCATATGTTAAAAATTACTATCATATATTAAAAATATAATAAAATTATATTAAAGTATTAATGCTCCTTTTATACTTTTACAATTTATATAAAAAAATTCAAAAAATTATTATTTAATTAAATATAACATTGACAAGCATATAGAATTTCTTATTCAAATATTATATATTCTTTTTATATAATCTTCGAAATTTTCATATTGTTCATAATATTTGAAGATAGAATATATTATAAGATTATCTTTTTGAAAAAAAAAAAGAAGTTTTGTGCTTATAATCTTCAAATAATATTAACAATAAATATGACTTATCAATAACTTAAATCTACCGAGAAAAATGAAATAAATAAATATTTTGAAATTTTAAAATCAATAAAAATTCTCATAAGGAGATTTACTTATATAATATAATTTTTTGTTATATTAACATACGAGACTATGAGTTTTTGCATATGATGTAAATAATTATATTTAATATTTATGATATTTGCTGAATAATTATTTTATCTAATAAAAAATTACATATTTATATATCTAAAAATAAAATAGTATTAGTTAAATATTATTAAATTTTTATTAATTTTATATTGCCATCTTTTTATGATATTTTATCGAACATAAGAATTAAATATGAAAACTCATAAAATCTATAATACTCATAAAATCTTAATTCGATAAAAGAGAAAGTCAAGTTAACTTGTTATTTCTGTGATCAACATTTTAAATCTACACTACCACTGAAGGAGTTTTACGAAATTTATAAATTTCTTCTTGATAAATTATTAATGAATACTATATGATTCTCATATATAAAATTTTTTTATTGTAATTGTATTATTTTATTCATTCTGTTAACATTTTAGATACAATATATTAAATTCATTTTTTATTTTTATTTAATTTTTATTATAGTATATTTTTTATCATAATATAATTATATAAAATTGAAATAGAATTTACATTCAATATAAATTATACATTTATTAATATATTTATATTGTATTGCTATTTATAAGGATAACATCAAGTTAACTTGTCTTATCAATAACAATCTATATAGTTCAGCAGGGTGACATCGCCAAGGGTCTATAAATTGTAGTAGAGTTCACGAATTTCTACCAATTAGGGTCAAGAAAGGATAATCTTTGCCATCTTAGTTACCTCACCATTTCCTGTTTTAGCTTAGAGAAAGCTGTTTATGCTTTTTCAATTTAAATTACAAACTAATTTACTTAAATTTATCTAATTTCTTCTTAGAAACTCTATACATTCCTGTTTATATTATTAAGATATTTATCATATTAAGTGCATTTATTAAACTGTCTTAAAAGTTCCATTTCTTTTTTTATTTCACGTTTCTTGTATTTTTTTTTTTTTTTTAGTTGTGATTTCAATTTTTTTTTATTTTTTATTGAATTAAACTTTCTAATATCAATGGAAAATAAACTAGAGATTGTGCATTTCTGAAATCATATGTTAAAATGCTATTATTAATTAGCTTTTTTCTGTAAATAATTCAATTAACATAATAATGTATTTATTTTTTTTTTATATTTTTGAAAAAATAAAGATGACTATTAATTTTTTAAATGGAATATTTTTGTATATCATACAAAAGCATATGATAAGATCATTTCATCCATGTGATAAATAGTGATTTTTTAAAATCTACAAGGAACATCACATATGTTTACAAATATTTTTCTTTTATTTCACTGAATCGATAATTTATTTTTTATTATTATTTATCATAGTGTTTACTTCTAGTTTTCTTATTTTACAAAATATTTTAATATTAATAATTATAAGTTTAATAATTTTTTCAAGCAATGCATAGCTATTTAATAAAAGAAAATGCAAATATATAAATGTAAATACAAAAATAAATATTCAGATGTAAAAGTTAAATATTAAAAAATAAATGCCATGAATGTAGTGAATGATAATAAAAATAAATCATCAGTCAAAAAGAAATACTTGTAAGCATATTTACAAAATATTCATTTTTGATTTTTTAGGATTTTGAAAAATCATAATAAATGAAATCATTTTAGCAACACTTTCATATAATATAAAAAAAAAATATATGACATTCCTTTTAAAAAATTAAAATTTACCTCATTTTTTTCAGAAATACTTCAAATACAAAAAAAGAGATAAATATACTATTATATTAATCGAAGAAGACTTCCAAATTTTAACTTTTCTATTTACGAAAAAAAAAAAAAAACATTTACACTTACTAATAATCCTTACACGAATATTTCCATCCTATTTTTATTGCCATTTCCCTTACTTTTAATATTTCCAAAATTGATCAAACAACACGAAACGAATTAACGATATTACATAAAACAATTGTCTACTATTAACTATTAACCCAATAAAAAATCTCGCAGTAACAAGAAAAACTTTCAAGACAAGCTCAATAAATCACTCGACGTTTCCTCGTTTCACAAAGATTCGAAACACGAAAATAACGAAGTTGAAGCAACGACCCTGACCGGCTCGAACTCGTGAACCCGGGAACACCTATTTACGCACCTCTAGCATAACACAGCAGATGTGATATATGCACTGCGTGATGGCCTCGCTGGTGCCCGATATGGTGACCGCACGCTCCGTCGAATTAGGCAGCATGTCGGAGGCGACCTGGATCGAGGCGCCGGTCACCTCGCGGATCTCCTTGATCTTGGACCCACCCTTGCCGATCAGGGAGCCGCACTGGGACGCGGGCACGATCAGCCTGAGGGTGATGGGCGGCCTGGGCACGCCACCGCTCCCCTGGATGTCGTGGAACTGGGAACACCATTCCTCGAACTTTTTGCAGATCAGAGTGAACGCTTTGAAGATCGAGTTCGTCGGCCCGGTCACCGTCACTATTCGTTCCGGGCACGAACCGTCGGAGATGTTGATCTTCGCGCCAGACTGTGGAGAAAATAAATAGGGATTTAGTAGTTTTCCATGGATTTATTCGACTATTTGTTATTTTAACATATTGTGCAGAGGTCGTAAGTTATTTAAAATGATGAAAGTTGTTGTACAGATTGTTTAATATTATAATTATAATCAGGAAGGATCGAGTAAGTGCTTAATACGAGATCGCATGATATTTTAGAAAGTTTGGTAAGTAAATTTAACATAATTAAATTATTACGTTTTCGAATAATTCTTCTTGTAAAATATAATCTTATTTTGTAATAATAAGTACATTGTGGAAATTTATGTATGAAAATGTATATTATGCAACATAAGAATAAAATAAATTTGATAATTGTGTTTATAAAAACTTAAATTTGCATAAAAATCAGTAATCTAGCAATAAGAATATGAGGTATACAATATGCAAAACGTAATAATGGACAATTCAAATTGACTTTTTGTTTTTTGAAACTTATAATAATTTGTTCGTAAACTTTTTTTATTAAGAAGAAAAATATTAAGTTGTATTGTGAATTAATGAAAAATAAAAATAATCGAAATAGATAAATATTATTGTTTATTTTCACAAAAATTCTACGAAAAGGACATTAATACTACAAATGATTAATAACGTGATTTCTTTAATATCAAAAATATCAAAAGAAATTGAAGAAAGAATACCTCTTTCATATTTATTCGAACATATTGATCAATTTGAATTTGATACGAAATCATAATATTTATTTGATATCCTCATAAGATATCAAATTTATATATCAGTAGATTAAGACTACATACTTGAATTGTAAATAAGTAATTTACTTTAATCGTGATAAATATTCTGTTGAAAACCTGATTTGTGAGATTTTCAAAAAGGAAAAAATATCAAGATTTTGATTCAATAGATCAATGTTAAAAAATGAAAAAGAATTGATATCGATAATCATCAATATTATTTATAATTGAATACTTTCACATCATTACAATATTGGATACGTATACTTATTTATTATTTTTATTTTTATGTATTTATGTGGATTTCTAAAACATTTGTAATCTCTCCTTTTTCGCTTAAATATTTAATAATTATTTATATATTTCTACGTATAATACGATAAAAATATAGTTTGTTAATTAGTGAAAGTCAAAGTGTTAAAAGATATATCTACTTAGAACATACTATTAGCGCCATATGACACGAACTAGTAGCATTTAAGATATCTGTTATTTTTATTTATCTATTTCTGAAATATTACGTTTCGTATATTTTTATAAAATATTATTATTAATTACCATTAATTAATTTAATTAATTATCATCGTAATATTAAATCAATATGATTAATATAAATAATTTATTTAGAGCAGTTTCTTTACATTAGCTAATCATATTTCGACATATCTAATTCTTTCCATACATCCGTTTATTACATCAAATTCGAATTACAAAGAAAAATAAATTCGTAGTGTCTGTAATTTCAAACCACTCTGTTCACTTTTTCCACTGAGCACATACGTTATTTATAATTTAGCCATACCAATACAACGTCATTATCCTGAATGATAACAATTGCCACGACCAGGTTTGTCATATTTTTCAATAATTGACAGAGAGGTTGATTCTCTTTCTCTTCTATCAACGTTCTTAGTTGATTACGAGGACAATGGATGTTGAATTAAATTACTGAATACTGTGTCATTGTTCGAAATGTATCACGCTACCTGTGAAGAAGCTGAATGAAACACGTGGATCTTTTCCAGAATGCGAACTGGAAATGATCGATTAAATTCTATTGTTCCGTTTAAACTCTAAATGTTATTCTATATATCTACGAAGAGAACGAAAGAATATTTTAAATTTGAAATAATTTTTAGAATATTTTAGATAATTTAAAACGATTTTAGTAGAATTTTAATTTCAAAAATAAGAATATTGTTTAAATATTCATGGAATATTGGTGATTGGGTCAAAAATTACTCATATATTGATAAAACAAAATAAATAAATCTTTTAAAAAATGTTTTTACATTGTTTAATTTTCAAAGCTTGGAGTACGAAGATAAAAATGAATCGAAAATGACCAATAAAAATATCAGTACAAATTTATTAATTAATTTTTATTTATTTTATCTAATTAGTTTTATTAATGAATTTTATTAATCAAAGTAATCCAATCATTTAAGTTTATTTATATATATTTTATTTTCGTAATTGTTTGTTTAAATGACTAATTTGATTACGTTAAAAGCAATTCAATTAGTAATTTCAAATTTTATCTAAAAATTTTCATTCAATTTTCGTAATCATTGTTAAATTGATCGAAGTCAAAAGTCGATAAGTCATTGGATCATGAAAATTAAACAATTATTTATCACTTAATATCTTCTTTACATTTTTGTTTTTCGATTTTTTTTTCTTTATTAAAATGAAACGATAAATAAATATTTTTTTATTTATCGTATAACAAAAGCTCTTTAAGCGAATATACAACAACTATGAATGTAGGTCGTTGGAAGCTATTTTAAAATCCCTTTGTTATACCACCCTAACGTTGTACCACCTGATCAATTCGTTCTGTTGGTTAGCAAATTAGACATGCTTGAATTACTTTTACTATTATACTTTGCTCGTAAAAAAAAAAAAAAAAAAAGTATTTATAAAATTGTGCAGGAATTTAAAAATGTACGATTAAAAGATTAACAAAGAAATTAAAAATTTTTAATATTTCAAATAATTAAAAATTATTTTTTATTTTAATTGAACATAAAGTAAATTTTACATTAAAAAGAAAAAATAAAGAAATTATTCAAAATATTTTAAAATATAAATTTTTATAAATTAAAATTACAATTTGAATATTTTTTTAAATTAATTATTATATATATATATATAATATAAACTTTAATTCACAAAAAAAAATAATATAATTTTAAATAAATTTTAATGGAGTATAATATCCATTATATATTTTTAATCGTATAATTTTAGAGATTCCTTTCTGGGACGGTAATAATGTACAATCGAATACCTTTATTGAATTTTTAAAAATTTTATGGCCAATAAACGATGTATATGATATCAATGAAGTGTGAAAACCGATCCTTAACACGTTTCATCACGGTATGTGTCACGCTCAATTGAACTTTGTGTACTGTATCTCGTACATTGCAAAATCAAGTTTCTTTTTTTACAAGAGATAGATACAAACATAAAAAAAAATTATTGAAAATTATTGATATGCAATAATTCAGAGATTAGAAAGATGGAACATGGTAAAAAAAATTTGAATAAAAGAGACATGTTTTAGAATATTTTTTGTAATACGAGAATATTTATATCGAATACTACACAATACTATATAATTTTTTGCTTTTGAAAATCAAAATGATGGCCTTAATGGCCGTCGAAATGATTCGATCTTATTTTCCGTGATCTTTTTGTTTTGAACCTATCTAAAAATTGTACAAATACTAAGAAATAAAACTAAAGAAAATTGTTATATTATCGAAAGTAATTGTTCGGATCACAAAAAATTCAATAAAATTCAATAAATAGAATTAAATTATTAAATGATATATTCCTCCATGTTTCACATAAAATTTTTTTTGCAGCATTATGTACAAAAAATAAATATTTGAAAAAAATAAATTAAAAAATAACAACTAATTTTGAATACAATGTGCACAATTAGAACTTATAATTAGATCTTCGCATATTTTAATAATCGTAAAAAAAAATCATTATTTGAATTTCTATTATTGCTTTTAATTTATTTTAATTTAATATATTTACGAAAAATATAAATAAATATAAATAATATAAATAAATATAAATAAATATTATTATATAATATATAATAATATATTTTGGATAACAATATAAATTTTTAAATGCGGGTACACGTATATTTTTAAATAAAAATAAAATATTACGTTAAAAAAAAGAGTTTATCGTTGAAATTACATTTTTTTAAAATAAATTACAAGAATGCTCAAATAAACGACAGTAATAGATACGGTGAAGAAACGAAATTTCGGTAAGAGTTTCTTCCTACAACATGTAACAAATCGAGCCGTCGAATTTCCGACAAGAACTAATTGCTACTGAAGCAAACTTGCCCAGTGTGCAGTTTTTGGATGCATATATCAAAACCGGAGTAGAAAGGATGACCTTAGTTTCCAGATAACTAAAAGTCAGATATCCTGCGAACTTCGAAACAGAAAGTGACCGATGATAAATGTTTCCGTTGAACTTATCGGTGGAATGAGCTTGATGATTCATGGACTTTAGATGTTTGGTCACTCAATGTAGATTATTCAAGATTTATCGATCACGAAAGGAATTTGCACTTTCTATCTATGCGTAGGATATTATATTGTTCATATTTATTTTTTAATATTTTAAGATAAAAATAATTAATAAGAGTAGAATTTTTTAATAATTTTTAAAAATCAATTTTTATAATTTTTACAATAAAAAAATTTTATCCGATAATTGAGCCGCAATTTGCGAAACAGAATTTTTTAAATCAATTTTTAATAATTTTCGAGGATCGTAATAAAAATTTTTCGTTAATTTTTGAAAATCTTCAGAAATTAAATTTTCTAAAAATAAAAATTCATAAAAATTCTCTATATAAAACTCTTTTTAGTGATAAAAATATGAATTTTTTTCTACTAATTCTAATCAATAATCAAATCTCTAAATTGTTTTAAAATCATTAAAATTCTCTATACATAACTTCATTAACCCAATTATGATTTCACATATAATTTTCTAAAATATTTTGTTAATTACTTCAAACGGTAATTTATTATTTATTTCAATAATTTATAATACAATATTTATTTTTCATTACACTAGATGTTTATTAAATTTAATAATAAAAAATAAAATTGAATAGATAGAAAAATAAAGTCAAAATTTTTCAAATGATTTTATGGAAAATAGATTAGAATTGTTTAAATTAGATCACCGTTATAATTTTAAAAAGATACTATTATTATACTTTATGTTATTTTTTATTTTAAATTTGCTGACGTAAGTTCTGCCATTAAATGCTTTTACTCAGCTCAGTCAACTATATCATGTTACTAATATTGAATGTAATACGATACATAGTGTACACAAAAGTGAAAAATTGAAATAAAAAAAGAGACAAAAATTTAAAAAAATATCATAAGATTATATATATAAAGAAGTTGAATATTCTTCGAATACTTATTTGTAGAAATAATTTATTATTATTATTATTATACTTTATTACGATATGTTGTTATAAAAATAAAATATTTCACAACAGTACAAATTGCACGATGTTCTAATATGTCATTAGTTTAAATCAAGTATAGAAACAATGAGAAATGTGTCCCACAATTCATTGGCAAGCCAAATTTGAATATATGAATATATGAATATTTTCATTATTTATATTTGAACTTTCATAAATGTATCATACACTTGTTCATTTAATACACATCCGTTGAACTCGTGTACCACGAGAAGATTTAGCATTGCAAAATGACGTAACAGTATACAAAATGTCAATCTACTAACATTCTATAAATATATTTCTTGAAACCAACTTGATATCTATTACGATTCTTGGAAATTTTGTTAAAAAAATAAATAAATAAAATATTTCCGCAATTCTATTTTTAATTCTAAAAAAAAAAAAAGAAAAAATTCTGGAATTTTATAAATTTATTAATATAAAATATATATATATATATAAATTTAATATATAGAAATTTAAATCATGTGTAATTTCTATATACAGAATGTTTAAATATTGATATGAAAAATTAATAAAAAAAGTAATTCATAGAAATCTAATTATGTGTAACTTCTATATGTATGGCATGTGTATCATCATCAAACATTTATTATTCCAAATCAACGTGTTAGCATATTAATCAACACGCAAGGAGAAGTCTAATAGATCTTGAATATCGTCCAAAACGTGTTCAGATCATAAATATTAAGCTGAGTCATAAGTTGTTTGTCGCCCAGTTTATGCGTGATGTTTATTTATTGTATAAAAAATTCATATAACGAGTATATGCAGCCTAATCTTCAAAATAAGCGCCATTTTCTTTTTATATAAGATCATATTTTATTTATTTTTGATTATCCTTATTAAATGATACAGTATTTTAAACGAATGAAAAATAGATATTTAAAATATATATATATATATATATTTTTTCTTCATAAAAAAATAAGAGAATTATGCATTTTTTAAATAGATCGTATATTTCTCTTTTCATTCTATAATTATGATAAAAATAATAATAACAATAATCATTATTATTATTATTTGTGTTACAAAAAGATATGTATATGTATTTATTATTAATTCATGTGTATACATTATGATAGTCGAAATGAGTAGAAGGAAAAGATAAAAAAACAAGTCAACATTTCAAAAAATAATTTCGCATATATCAGATGGCAGCATCGTATTAATGTTTCGCTAATTACACGCTAATTACACGATATCGTGATTATTGGTTTGAATGTTCTATGAGTTATTAATATTGTTATATTGTGACGATTTCAAAATTTTTTAATAATTTGAAAATATTTTTTTTTAAATTAAAATTCGTCGAAAATTAATTATTAATTTTTCCTAATATATATATATAAATTTAATATTTTTGCAGCAGTTATTTTTGTTATTGTAATTAAATATCTTATATTTTTATTAATTTATGATTAGTACTATAAACTATTGTTTCTGAATACCTATTATAACGAAAATTTGTGGAATATATTTTCCATATCTTGAAAAAGAGCAATGATTCTTATATAAAAATTTATACAAATAAAGCTATTTTGGAAAATTCGTTGATCAATAATTAAGACAATTTCTATCATAAATATTAAAATCGTGAAAAATATTTAAACACGTCATTAATATTAATCGAGTAATAAATCTTTGAATTTTATAAAAATTTTTATTTCGAATGCTTATTTTCACAATAAATGTATCAATTTGAATGATTATTGATTAGATAACAAATTTTCTTTTTTTTAAAACAAATTTATCAATTTTTCGAAATAATATTTATTCTAATCTAATAAAAATAAAATAGATTTAATTACCTCTTCACGGAACCTTTTGACGATCTCTCCTTTCTTCCCAATGATGCTCCCGACCTCCTGCAACAAACAAAATACAAAACACCGTTAGAACCGATGTAAACCATAAGTTTTACGACGGTTCGAGCTATAAAGTTCAAAGTATGAGCTCGAATCGCTATCCTTTCTGAGTTACAGTGCAAGGAATTGATCGTAAATACTAGTCGGTTTCTAGCCATCAAATAATCGTTTTGGACTTATATATAACGGTTGAGTCAAGAAATTGATTTTTCAAAATATTTTCATACTTATAATTTTTTTAGAATTCAATTCAAATTATTAAAATATTTTTTCTTTCCTCTTATTGAGAAAAATTCATGTGATTTTAGAAATTAAAATTAAAATTTATTAACATAATTTGGATGAAAATTTTAATCGTAATTAGGATTTTAAATGTGTATATAGAAATATCGAGAAAAAGAATTCAATAGATATTGATTTTTGTTTTCGTAAATACTAATATTTTTATTTTTTTAAATATCGAATTATTATTTTATAGTTAGATAAATATATTTTTTTCAATAGATCAGAATTAGATAATAAAGAAATATGACTTTTGAAGAAATGTTAGAGATAAAATTAAATTTGTCAATAAATTAAAATTTGATATAAATAATTTTCATCAAAATCAACTACATTTATTGAAACAGAATGAAAATTTAATAACAAAATAATTTCTTCTCAAAATTTTATTATAAAAGTATCTTAGAATTAAATTTAACATATGAATATTAAAATAATGAACATTTTTCTTCAAAATTTCATTTACTTTCATCACAATTTCAATAATAATAATAATATAATTTTTCTTCAAAATCATATCTACATTTATTACAAAAAAAAGAAAAATTCTCAAAGATAATAATATCTCTTTGTACTCCAGCGATAAATTCCTTCCCTTAACTTGAAACCGGAAACACAGCCGGTATGCAGCGTCGATGGAACGTTTCTCAACAAAAGCGCGCGATTATTTGAGCGATATCACGCGATACGCGTACTCCTGACATTTGTAATCATTCATTATCGCCCAATTACTCGATTAATAATATACGATATGCATAACGATTAATTCCAAACACGTTCAATCGAAAATTTTATCGATCTTTATTTCGATGTCATTTCGTATAGTTTGTTGCTTTTTATACTTATGCTCGTTTATTTTTAGTTTATTTGTATTATGAATTTTGATCGATATTATTTAATAAAAAAAAAATAATGATAATATCTACGATTATTTTTACATTTATAACATATATATTTCGTATTTTTTAAAGCAAATTTTCTAATTCTTTCTTCTTTTCCATAAACCGTTTTGTTTGGATCCTGCATAGTGTGAGGTTTAAACTATAATATACACAAGTACCGAGTACACTGTACTATATCTATAATTAAACTCTCGTAGAAATGTTTCTATTTCAGAGGGAGACAAACTGATCACAGAAAGCAGTTTAGACAACGTAGATTTTATTACGCTTATTGAAATATCATTATTATTTATTGCTATTCCTTTGTTTTAATTATTAGGATTTTTTAAATAACACTATTACAAAGAAAATTTCTTAATAAGAAAAATATTGAAAATGGAAATATAAAGTATTAATGTATTCATGGAATACTTTTTGGATTAATTCTGGAATATTCTCGATACAAAACTTGGTGTCGCTTATTTATTAAATTATAAACAATTTAAGATTAAATTAGATGAAATGAGAAAAGGAACAGAAGACAATAACAATAAAAGAGATAAAAAATTTCGCTTTATTTAATTTATTTATTAATTAAAATTCGATTAATTATAAACAAGTTTTAATCGATATTTTTGTATATTAATTTTTGTATTTATTTTGGTCTACAGAATCGATTTTTCAAAAATAATTCACGAATATAGCTATTATTAGCATATCTTTGATATGCAAATAATATTTTTTATGATTTAACAACATTAATATATATTTCTTTATATTAACATATTAATACGTAATATTGTATAATAATAATAAAAAGTGATAAAAAATTTTTATTTCTTTACTTATGCTCATAAAATATAAATTTGCATAAATACTTGCTATTAGTTAGTTATGCAATTTGGTAATAAACTATTTTCATATAAAATTTATTTCTATGTTGTAAAATAAAAAAATTTTTATGGTAAACACTTCTTATAAAATTTTCTTTCCAAGTTTTATAATATATGTTATAATTGAAATTTTGAATGTATATAATAATTATGTTAAAAAAGTGGTCCATAAAATTTAAAATTAGAAATTCCATCGTATAATTCAATTTTGCTAAGAAATATATATTAATATATATAATAATATATATAAATATATAAACAAATTAAAATTAACAAAACACGTTTTTTATAATATTATTATGAAAATTTCTCTTTGAAATCAATAAGAATAAGCATATTCCAAAAATATGTGTCAATTCAAATTCTAAATATCAATAATAAATACGTTAAAAATATTTCTGCAAAATTATGGATTCAATAAATATTTAATAATCAATAAAAAATTAATAATAATATCGAATAAAAAATATTATTTATTAACGAATCTGTTAATAAAACTATCCTATTGGATTTATAGAATAGCGATATAATATAATACAACGACGTTGGAATGTGAAGATAATTGAATTCAACTAGGTTTCCAGACTGATAAATTCTAACAAAGCGTCAGAGGCTTTCAATACGATGCTTCTTTTTTTTATGCTATTTGAATAAAACGTGTTAGATATACGTTGTTGTATGAAGACATAAAAACTTAGAATACTTATAATGTCATATTTATTACATAAAGAAGAAATGAGAAAAGAGGAGAAAGTTTCAAGTATGAGAAAATATTAATAAGTATGAACGTTAGTATGAATTTATGATGTTTCATTATATATGCATGGCTTTTAGCGAAATTTTCGATGTCGAAAATTTTCATTCATGTCAAAAAATACACGTATAACTCAAAATCATACCAACATTAAAATTTTACGAATATTTTATAAACACATATTTCGTATATATTTAATTATAATACGATTAAAAATTTAAATATTTTCTATGACAGTTTCAATTATTAAGTATCAAATTCTTAAAAAAAAAACAATAAAAATAAAATATATCTGTATATAAGTTTCGAAAAATATTTGATCGTAGATGAAATTTGACAGGGTGATAAGAAAGAAGGATTAGAATCTCAGATCTAAAACTTTCGTCTATATAATGCATAACTGAATGCTATCTATTTAAATGTTACTAATACAATTTTTCCTATCTATAATTTATTCTCAAGAAACTAAACACATTTGACTTGTTAAATGAAGTATGATATTAAAAGATTAGAAAAAAAAAATAATTTGCATGTGGCAATTGCTCTTACTTCAAACACGTTTCGAATAGAATATCGAATTTCATAATAATGGATCGAGTTAGAGCGTAAAAATGATAAGTATTTATTTATCTATTGCAATATTTATTATAATTTCTGATGAAAATAACTGAAATTTTTATATGAAAAATCCTATGGATATCGAGATCGCTTATTGAACAATGATGAAGAACTTCCAGTGAAGAAGGTTGCATCTATATAAGGTCACACCTATATAAAGGAAATTCAATGTATAGTGTTGAAAGTTTTTCATTATTCTCGGGAAGTAATAAATACCCGAAGCTAAAGTTTTATATTTGACATCTACTCCATATTTTTGGAACTTTAAAACTCCTAAAATTGTAATTTACTTAAAAAAAAAACTAATTAAATTTATTATAAAAATAGAACAAGAACTGTCGATTATTAAGAATCATTGAAAAAACAAGAGTGGAAGAATTCAAGAAATATAAGCGCGTACTTATATACTTAAATATTATTATGTACTGTCGTCGACATCAATCAGAGTGTCGTTGACGATTATGAAAACGCGGCAGCGCAAAAACACGTTGGTCGCGGCGACAATTGGAATGTGTTGAATGAAACGAATGCATTCGAACGACTCGAGGAACTTTCATGCAGAGTAAACGTATACATATATGAAATTCGATGCAAAGAAATTTATTGTGATACTAACAATTGACTCGGCGAGAATTTTGTTATAGAATTTGAACGCTTGGAAATCAAATTCTATGAGAGTACAACTAAGAAATTATTATAAATTCTCAATAAAATTAGTAAAATTGTATCCATATGATAATTAAACAAGAATTTTCTAATTAAAATTTGAATAGAAATTTCAAAAACAATAATGCTCTTTAGAATTCCTACAATTTTTAAATTTAGTTTACATGTAAAATCTTTTTAATTAGAAATTTAAACATGAAGATTAAAAATAAAAATCAATAAATTTTTCTATATAAAATTCTATACAAATGAATCAAGCTACAATTTCAAATGCAAATATACTTTAGTTCTCAAGAATATTCTTCTTAATTATTTTAAAATTCAAAATAATATTGGAAAAATTCTCTTATTATCGAAATAGAAATTAAAAATAGATTTCTTTTTATTTAATATATAACAATAACTTTCAAACATGAAATCTCAAAATTTCTCACAAATTCTTCACAACTTTTGTAAAAAATTCTATTATTACAAAACATAAAAATTAAAAATAAAAGTTTTTTATTAATTTTATCATTAATTCTCATAAAATATAAGATTTCCTAAAATCCTTTATATGCAATTTGATCCAATGATAAATCAAATCATAATATAAATATTTTTAATTTTATCATTAATTCTCAATATGTAAATTCATTATTCAATATTCATTTCAAAATATTCTAATATATTTCTATTAATGTGCAATTTTCAAAATTTTCTTATGTTATAAAATAATTATTTAAAAAAATCTTCTTATTAAATCCTTTTTATTAATTTTCCCAAAATTCCTTAAATTCCTCGTAAAAACTTTCTTATTACTCTTATTATTTAAACATAGCAGTTAAAAATAGAATTTTTTTTATCAATTTAAACACATTATCTCCTAAAAATGCCCCAAAATCAAAAAATTCCCTATATGATTTTAAATCAAATCCATTTCTTAAAAACATTTTCCTCAGTTATTCCAAAATATTTCTTCCCATTTTCATCAACATCAAAAACACATTTTACTAACTCTTAATGACCTTCTAAAAATGAATACCTAAAAATTTCCTCCTCTTATCGCCATTCGATCGTAAAAATTAAAGATAAAATTTCTTTACCAATCTCTATTAATTTCTCAAAAATTCCCTAAACGATCCAGCTAAACGACCAACCTAAACCACATTCGCAAGTAAATTCAAATATCCTCCAATTCTATAACAAAGTAACTATTCCACTCTGGAAAGGAACAAACTCTCCCTGTCTCTCGCAACTCGTCCGAATCCGCTCTGCTCGGGAACGAGTTCGCACTCTTGCAAGCACGCGTACGCGCGAGCCTATAATTAGCAGTGCGCGTTCGATGTCCAGCAGCCGGATCCCGCGTCTTCGTTGACACGATCTGACCCGACGATAATGTCGCACAGCAACTCGGGCCTGTCGGCAAGGCAGGTATGCGCGCCCTCCTCCGCCGCGCTCTCTCTAAACTTAGACGGGGCTTGGAGGAGAGAACGGCCGAGATGCCAACGTCTCGTTCCACGGGACGGCGATGCCACGAACGCTTCGAGCTATCGTGCTAAATTCTTGATTTCTCCACCGACAGCCCATCGAAGAAAGCGGCGGCCCCTCTTGGAACACTCTCGGAGGAGCGCGCCCTCTTTGGATGCCGTGCACGCGCCATTCTAGCAACTTTCTGATCTATTCTAGGGGGATACCGAGCCGAATGTGGAATGGGCCTGAGTGTCGGAGAGGTGGTCTAAGTGTAATTTTGTTGCGTCGAGGGGATTGTTCGAGGAGCGGGTTCTTTGAACGCAGCTTTTGAAGGGTTAATAAGCGTGGAATTGGTTAACGAGGACTTTTTGGATCTTTGAAAAATGAGATATCTAAATAGGTGATTATTATTTTTGGAGATTTGTCGTTGAGGAGGCATTTTTTTTTTTTTGAAATTCGTTCAATTTTGTTGGAGAGGAAAGGAACTCTTTGAAGAATAAGCGTGGAAAGTTTTTAAAAATGAGATATATTCTTGAATGATTATTTTTGCAAATCTGTCGTCGAGGAGACGATTTAAATTCGAAATTTGAAAAATGAGATATTCGTAAGTGATTATTTTCGAAAATTTGTCGTTGAGGAGACTTTTTTTTAAATTAAAATATAATAAAATGTAGAGTTGATTAATGATCTTCGAAAATTTGAGGGAACCTTTTTCTTTGAAATTTTGAGGAGGAAGTTGGTTAAGAAGACATTAGACATTGCTTTGAAGCATGATAAACGTGGAATCGATGCTTAATGAATATTTTTCTATACGTAGAAATTAAATACGTATAAAATTTATTATTAAATTACTGAATTTTTAAAATAAAAATATATATTATTATAAGATTATAAATAATAATAATAAAAAAATATTATTAAAGTTAAAGTTAAGAGTATAAAATATATAACAAACATTCTAAAGCAACAATTACGTAAAGTTATACAACAACGATTAACAAACAAATAATTCATAAAATTAAATGTGATTTCTCAATCAGCTTTCAAGATACGTAAATACGATCTCAAGGAATTGATACAGTGACACGACATATACGACAATTCAATTTTTGCTATTATTATTTTTCCTGTACAAATCATTTAGAATTTTCTGGAAACGATCATTCACACATCAAAGCTATATATACGTTGTCTCCTTAATTTTTCACTGTAATTAAAAAATAAAAAAAATTAAAAACACAATAAGAATTTCCAGAAACAATTTCCCGCAATTTTAAAGAAAATTTAAAATTTACTTCTAAACAGATAAATAATCGGATCTCACCGATTTGCATAATTACAATTCCCACGTGCATTTGCATTTAATTTTGCGTTGAACGATCAAAACCTGCCGCTAATCCGCGTAATTTCCACTCCCAACAATTTTCCATTCAGCTTTACTGCTCAAAACAACATTGAAAATTCAATTTTCCATCGCGTCAGCTCTATCCCCTTCCCCCCTCTCCAGAGACGCGAGAAAAACGGAACCCTTTTGATTTTGCAATTTAACCGAGTAATTTCGCTCTGGCAAATAAATCGTTAAGGAGTGAGCGATCGGCAAACGCGAAATTTTTCAAAGGGGACAGTTCCCCCGAACGGATTGATTGCGCCGCGATCTCTGTGTCGCAGTTAATTAAAAGATTTTTTTTCCTTTTTTTTTTTTTTTTACTCTATTACTATACCAAATCCCGCGCAAACGACTAATTTTCTGCAAAGGACAAACCTGGGGAGGGGAGCCACTCTCGCGTGGAAACTGCGAAATTAACTGCTGACGTTCGAATCAATGGGAAACTTAATTGTGAGTCGAGATAATTGAAAGAACATCTATTTTGTATATTGGAAAAAAAAAATGGATTTGAGCGTGAATTATAGAATATGGAATATGAAATTTATTGTTGTGCAATTGTGCTTCGATGATTTTTTTTTTAATAAAGTTGCTTAAAATTAAAGATCATGGTTGTCGAAAAATTATTCAACCAAATCTAAATCTGGTCACGAAACCGAAGATTAAATAAAATTTTTTCTTTGATCAATCAATTAATTCTCGGTTGAATTAAATTTAATTGTAATTAATTGGATTTAATCATTTCCACTGAATTTGGGCTAATTCTTAAATCTTAATCTGGCCAGCAATCAATTGTCTGTAACCAATAAAATTAACCTTATCCAACCTAACCTAAGTTGTTTCGAAGAAAAGTTTTTGTTAAGTAATTATTTTTAATGAACAGCTAAAGTCAAGTAAAATATCAAATTTAAAATTGACATTAAAAAATTATTAAGATCGAAAAATATTTTCATTTTTTTCTAGATAATTATCTTGACTTTTTATAGAAATTAATCGTGCAACTTTACACTGGAATTAGAATTAACTTAACAAACGTTTCTTTATCACCAGTTATGAATGTAGAATTTAAATTGAAACCGATTTTGCATGATATTAATACATAAGATCAATCATAATGTAATTTAATGATAATTTAGCGGAACAAAATCGAAAATAGTCGAAGAATTAGAAAGTGATGAAAGTGTTGCAAAACTGGTAAAAGTATATTATAACGAGAATTCAACAATCAATTTTTGTACGCATTTGTGAATTTTTATAGAATTCCGACAGATTTATATCAATATTTCAATTTCATTGCGAATATTTATTTCCTTCAAAATAGATTAAAATTGTTTTATTATTAAAATGTTTTTTTTTTAATTTTTTTCCTTATTAGTTTGAATAATTGAAATTGATTCGCTAGTAAAATTGATTACTTTCAAATTTTTTACAATTATCTAAAAAAATTGTACAATTGACAACATTGATACTGGTTTATTTATTCGATTACGATTAATTACTTTTTATAATATTATTTTAGAATTAAAATACACTTATAATAAATTTAAATATTCTAATTAAGTCTAAGTAATTCTAATTAAAATAAAATTCTAGTTAAAATAATTGATACGACAATTATACGACGGAGAAGAGGTATATAATTTAATATTAATATTTTTAATTATTAATAATCCATCAATTATACTGAGTCGATTTTAATTTTCAAATATTAATTCGCAAATAAATTATAAATGTGTGCTATAATATGTAATCATTTATTTAATGATAATAATACTTCCTACATTATATTTGATAACGTCTGAATACGTGAATTTAACACGGATCAAAAATGACCCAGTATCGCTTGCTGTCCATCCTATTAATAATAATAATTTAATAATTTAATATTTTTGCAAATAAATACATAGAGGGAATGTCAACTTTGTCTTTTAATATAATTGATAAAAATTGTTATTTTAAAAATAACCACTTGTAATAAGAACGTATTAACGTAAAAATATTTTAAATCGAATTTCAACTTCATCGATGTTTCATATGATAAATTTAAGTTAAAATATTTTTTACATCAATATTTTTTTTAACACGTTTTTAAAATTATTTTATTAGATTTTTCTATGTTATTATAAATGATTTAATAATTTTTTTATAATCTATATCGATTAACAAAAAAATACATGATTCCATTAAGAAAAAATATTTTACACGTTTAATTGCAAAAAAATTAAAATAATATCCTTTCCAATTTGTAGAATGCAATTTTCCTGATGAAACATATTTTTTCACACAATATAAATAATTCACGAGTTATACAAAGCGATGTCATTACGTCATTCATCCTATGTACTTTATGAATTTTTTATAGTTTGTGGCAAAATTTAAAAAATGTGAAGGTTAAAAGCAATTTTTATAGAATTTGAATTTTATTGAATAATATACGTTTAATTTTTATTTCCAGTATCTTTTTTTTTTTTATTACTCTTTGCATAACTTCACGATTTTTCCCTTCTTTTACGACGATTTCTTACAAGATTTCATAATTTTCTAACGCATTCAATTTTTTTTGTGATTTTTCTATCAATTATTTAAGGGATCATTATTCATTTCTGTAAAACAATTTAAATATTGTAACAATTTATTTATATCTAATATATGTACGAAGATTATTATTAATTTGGTGAAAAAAAAATTTTTTTATCAACTGCTGCATTCAATTTTTAATTTTATGCAATACATCAACGAAATTTTATATTTTTTGTGCAACAGAAATTCATATATATTCAAATAATTTTTTTCCATTTAATAAATAAATAACGAGATATCAATATCGTCATAAATACTCTACAGTTTTCCAAATAAACCGATATTTCGATATTATGAATGGTAAATAAATTTATTAAATATTTATTTACATGGTAATATTAAATGCATTAAAAATTCCATTATATATTTGTATGATAGAGCACGATTAACTACAATACGGCATAAGATACGAAGGAGAGCATCAGTAGAAATAGACTGACAATAGTCAGACATGGCGCGCCTGGTATATCAAACTTTATCCACTTGAAACTTTTGATTAATGTACATTTTAAAAATTGCTCGAAATATTTCAGTAATATTATCTCCAACTAAATTTTGTTACTCAAGATATCCAATGCAATGTCGTTCTTATACGCGAATGTTCATCAGACTTGAATATTTCATCTGAGATTATTATAACTGGTTGCAAATTTAAATATTAATCTTAGGGGATATAATTTATTTAGAACAATTCAAGATATAAAGAATTTGAAGATTTAAAGTGGAAATATTTTTTTTGTATAAAAATTTCTTTACTTTCTTCTGAAATTTTTGGAGAATATTAGAATAAATATACTAAATGATAATGAATTTAAATGACAAGTATAAATTAATTAAAAACAAATTTTGATTAATAAGATTCATGTTACTTCTAACAATAATTAAAGGAGTATATATACTTTCAAAAAGATAATAGTAAAATATCTATCTTTATTTTGATTAAATTTCTATTTGAAAGATGAAAATTTGTTGAAGATTAATAAACAGAAATCTTATTCCGATAATTAGATTCTAGGAAAAAGAGAAAAAGAGAGATAATATTCTCAACTATGTTCTAACTTGAGCCAAAATAAAATCACCAAAACCTCTAAACACTCCATGGAAAAGAACTACCATTAACGGTGTTATTAGAGCAGTTTTAGAAGCTACTTGTATCCATAATTGGCCACTTTGCATCAGGTTCTTTGTACGGACCAACCAGTTTCTGGAACCAGCCTCAAAGTCTCAAAGGATTCAAAGCACCGTTGCTTGTAACTCATTTCTGCATAAGAAGGCATCAACTAGCGATGGGAGTAAGTAACTCGCAAGTAAGTTTTGAACTTTTTGGTTTCGAACTCTTTGTAAGAATTTTGGAAGATAAAAAAAGTATTTCCAAGTATATTTAAATTTAGTCGAGATAAATTCGAACTTTTTATAGTTAGACGTTAATATATTTCAATCGATCTTATAAATTAAAAACGGTTAATGATATTTACTAAGTTTATTTATTTATTAAGTTGTAAAAAATTTCAAACTTTCCAAATATTCCATCAATATATTAATCTTATATATATATCACTTTGAGATAAATCAAAATAATGATTTTCAAAAATATTTTCAAAAATCAATTTACAAATCATTTTTCAGAGTGTTGAAACTGTTTCGAAAAATCCTCAGATCAAAACTATAAATTTCTTTATTTCCGGACAAATATTAAAACCCTTAAAAGATATCGAGATTCAACTCGATTCCTTCACTTTCCTAACGCGTCATCAACGTGTCCTTTTGTTCCAACTTGTCGCCGTTTCCCAAAACGGTTCCAACGAAATAAAAGGAACAGGGAGGAATACACGAAGAGGAAGGCTTTGTAAATCATCGGCAAACCTCCGGTTGGCCGCGCCCACCGACGCGAGCTGGACAAGCGTCACCGTCCACGAATCTCCTTGGAGGCAAATATAGCTGGAACAAGAAGACATCGACGAGACGCTGGCTGGCTGACGGCCAATTAGAGAGGTCACTACCAGGGAACGTGTTTGAATCTCGATGAGAGAGACTCGCGAGATCCTTTCCGCGAAGG
Source organism: Apis cerana (assembly GCF_029169275.1). Classification (NCBI taxonomy): domain Eukaryota; kingdom Metazoa; phylum Arthropoda; class Insecta; order Hymenoptera; family Apidae; genus Apis; species Apis cerana. The sequence continues at coordinate 1,831,001 of NC_083863.1, read as the reverse complement.
GGCGACGCAACTAGCTTTGCTTCTAGAGATTATAGAATTCTAATTCTTCGAATTATCGAACGAGGATAGTACTTTCTAGAAATTGGAACGAAGAAGAAGAGATTCATCCTCAATTTATCAGGTAAAAGGAGAAAGATGTTTGATGCAAAAATTATTTTTAAATCGATGAGAAGGATCGTAAAATAATCTCTGGAATTGCATCGTATTTTCAATTGTCGGATGAAAAGATTGCAGCTTTTAGGGATTGTAAGGGTGGAGGGGGAAGACGTTTGATGCAAAAATTATGCGAAAACATCATCTTTGAATTATTTAGACGAATTGTTCTATTAGATTTGTTGGTAAAGTGCCAAGAAGCTTTTTTTGATCGATGGTGGAGTAAAATAGAAGGGGATTTAGAGTTTGAACGAGATATCGTTGCAAGGCAATTATTATATATGATTATTATAAATTTGAATTTTAACTTATTCGTTAATTATCATTGATATCGTTGTATCCAAACTTTATGTTTACCAATTTTCCTTACATCTGATTAATTCATTCTGAAAAGATATAAAAAAAAGGGAAGGACTCTAAACAGTTTAATAAAAATATTGATTTGTGGAATTTTGTTATTTAAATTTAGTTTATTAATAATATTAATGAGATTATATTTTTTATATTTAAATAAATTTATAATTTTTGAATGAAATATTTATAGATTTAATTCTATAAAATTTAATTTTTTATTATTAATTGATTATAAATCATCAATATTTATTTTTTTAGTAAGAATAATTTTTACTATAATTATTATTTATAGAATTAGATATATAGATTTAAGAGAGTTGAAAATAAATCGATTTTTACATTTAATGATTTTATTTTTAATTTCAATATATATATATATTGATTTTAAGACCAAATATATTATCAATTATTTTAGGTTGTTAATAAAATATAAAAATATATAAAAAAGAATTAAATATCCAATTCAAACGATCATGTCACCGACGATTCGATATGTTTTTGTCAAACATCCAATGATGTATGAACCTGCATATTATAATGCGTTTCAACAATGATATACGAGGTTCTAAAAAGAAAATTATATAGGTAATAAATAATAATTCTATCGTCCTACACTATCGTACAAGATGCATCACATAAATCAAATCGTGTATAAATTTTTTTCAATTCATCATTCTTGATGTCGACGATTGCATTATATGAAACCCACTCGGAAACCGATCTGCAATTTTTCAAAAAAATTTTTATTTTTTCGCAAAAATGTTCAGAATAAACATTTCATTTTATGATTATGTGAGTGAGAGAGAGAGAGAGAAAGCAGTACGAAATTAATAGAGCGAACTATGAGTCATTAGAACAGAATTGTAAGATGTAGACGAAAGTAAAAGTAAAGAATATGGATGAGAAAAAGGAAAGAAAAGTTTAACATTTTCGTTTTATTATTGAAATGGTTCTGAGCAATAAAGGAATTCATTCGTGTACGATGTTGATTTTATTTTTTAAAAAATGATTTATCTTAATAAAAAAAGATTTGGTTTATATAAGATATATGTATTATATATATCTTGTTTAATTTTTGTTCGTAAAATATCTTTAAAGATTTTAATTGGATATATTAAAAGTTGATATACAAAAATATCGATGGAGACAAAAGGCAGAGTGCAAGTGTAAATTTATAATTGCAAATAATTGAATTTGCAAGAATTTAAATTTATAAAAATTTTAATCGAATTTCTAATAATTCAAAATTTTTAATTACAAATAATGAAATTTGCCAGAATTTAAATTTATACTGCAAATAAAAATAAATTATACCGAATGAATACAAATTTTAATTGGATTTGCCAGAATTTATTGCGACGAAGATAGATAGCCTCGCTCTTAGCCTTATTCTTATTTCATCCAATCAAAATTTAAATTGCCCATAATTTGATACATAAACTTTAAAAATCAAAATTTCGTATAACAATTTATTTTGATCTCTAGAATATCAAATATCGAACGACGACATGCGTGGTAATAGGGGAAAAAAATCCATTATAAAAGTACATTTAAACTTCTCTTACTCCTTTTTCTCGCGAGTTTAATCGTTACAAATAATTTAGATTCTAGATTCAAGTTGCGGATAAAGAAATCTTCGGACGAGTATTTTCTATGCGCAAGAGAAAAATAAGAAGGGAGAAGGGAGTGGAGACTCGACGTGGTAGGAAATAAGACGTGGGCTGGATCCGCGCCAGATATTTATGTCGATGCCACGCGATGGCAAGTATACTCGTGTCGGAGGAACGACCGTGACATTGTGGATGGTAAGGAGAAAAATTGTGGAAGGTTCGGTCGAGAGATTAGAGATATGACTTCTTTTATTACTCGTGATCTGCTCCGCTCTCCTTTTATCTAAAACGCTCTCTGCTCGGTATTATTTTCTTTTTCAATGTATTTTTCAAGATAATAATTTTTGTGCTCGCTTCGATTATCAAGCGAAATCGGAATTAGAATTTTTATAGTAATATTTTAACGATTTATGCTTTTAAAGGGAAAGTTAATTTTAATTTTTTTTGTATAACATAAAATTAAGAAATTCTATGTATTTTTCTCGAATAAGGTAAAAAACTTTAGTTTTTACGCGCGCGTGTTTCGAGATGATAAAACATTAGATACGAGTTTTTCGTCATTTCAACGTGAAGATTATTGGGATTAACGTGATGATGCACTTAGCATTTAGAAGAATTTCCATAAAATCGTATTTCAACATACGTTGATTCAATGGTTTCCAATTTGTGAATCGCAGCTGTCTTAAAGATTGCTAAATATTTTTTAGGAATAATTGCGTTTTTATTACTATAGAGTTTGATATTTTAATATGTCATGTCATGCATATTGATTATTCATCCTAATAAAAATAATTGTTTGATAAAATGATAAATCGTTTTAATTTTTAGTAATTAGTTAAATTCAAAGAAGAAAAATAATTGTAATTTGAATATTACAAAAAATGGATTGCAACTGAAAATTTACTAAGTGATCACGAGATAGAAAAAAAATTGTTGTCCAAATAATCTAAATGATTTATAATTGTAAAATAATTCGTTTTTCATTTTTCAACATTTTATTAATTGAGTTAAATACGATTTCTCCAATTGCAGGAATAAAAATCATCGTTTTAAAACTATTTAATAATATTATCGAATTAAAGTTTTATCGTACCATTTTTGTTTTACTTATTTATCATTTTAAAACTTTGCAATTCGTAAAATACAATATTTTATTTTTATTACAGGTTATTCACGTGAAGTTTTAATTAATTCGATTACTATTTTTATCGTAAATAGTTTAAATTTGCAACGAATTTATTATAAACAAATTACATGTTTGACCGTAAATTTTTCAAAAAAAGAAAGATCGTAGATTCAAATATTCGTATATTAAATATTTCTACAATTAGAAGTAAATAAATAAAGTTAAACTACACTCAATTTATTAAATTGTTGATTTTATTAAAGAGCCAAGATTTTTTTTCCAAATCTCCATTGAATTTCTTAAAATTCAATAATAAGATTACAATCATTTTAATTCTCGCGAGGTGATAAATTTCTAACGAAACAAACTAATAATATAAGAAATTACGTAGCAATTAGCGTCACTCGAAACTTGTCATGTTACACGAAACACAATATACTTGGAAACTCAATAGATTATCCTCATCTAATTTTCATCAACTACAAAGTTCAAAACACGTTACTCGTTATTATCCCGATAAAATATTTTATCGCAAATAAAAGTATCGTTTTTCAAAGTTTAGAGGAAAGAAATATATTTTTGACCGAAGACAACGTGACTTTTCCGTATGCACAGATTTTCGATCCAGTTTTGATAAAAGATAAATTCTTGCTCCAAATATTGAATCATCGTCGAGAAGAAATTTTAAATCGTGTAAATTCGACGTAGAAAAAAGTGAGCTGTAAAACGACTTAAAGACCTACAATAACTCGTGCATCTTCTCTGGCAATTTTTTTACGTGCACGCATCAATAAGTAGGATAAACATTAATAAAAGTTGTTTGGAGCGTTGCTGGTAATTTTGTAAATGTAAACTGGGGGGAAAGGAGAGCAAAGGATTACCGAGAGACACTGTTTTCGATCAAAGTTTACGTAATACAAATTTCTTCGAGTTCGAGAATATTAAACTTCTCTGAAATGAAACAAACGAAGGAAAATATGGAAGTATAAATTCACTTTGAAACAATTTGCAAAATTTTGTTGAACAAATTATAACGAACGATAAAGTGTATATAAAAAGTATCGATTTCATTTTGGATCAAGAGGCATGTAGATCAAAAGGTGAAAAAATTATCAATTAAAATATTATTGCATTATTATTAATATAATCCAATCGTATCATGATTATTTAACGTGTTTCTTTTAATTTATATTCCAAACTTGAAAAATTAAAATAACACTCATTTCACGAATTTTTCATTCTACGATTATTGCAAAATTAATATTATAATATTAATATATCGAGATGGAAACGTGAGACATATATCTATATCATTTTCACAAGATACAGCTTTTTAATCATTTGCACATAAAACAGATGTTACAGATCGTTCTGCGCTGTTAAAACGGGACAATTCTTCCGAGAGTCAAAGAACGAAGGAGAAAAGAAAGAAGAAGAGCAGTTGCACGAGACGTCTGTGCAGCATCGAAAGGATAATGGAATCGCGATAATCCGCATTGGAAGAAGCGATTGGCCAAAGGCCCTCTGGCCAGTGTCCAGCCTATGCCACGAGTTCGTCGTGCATATTCTCCCCTCAGACATAATGCTTCTCCGGCCAAAAACGCGGCCAGACGTATTTATTTCGCGCGAAAGAGCCTGCGCTCGTCCATATCCGTTTACTCGGCCACGAGCCTTCCAAACCGTTTTGCAACACGCGAGGCCACGACATTGCCATCCTTAAAAAAGATCCTCCAAATCGCGTGACTGGTGACCATCCTCCATCCTCGTGCTCCAACATTTCCCTATGATTTCTTTTTCCTTTTATCGGTAAAGTAGATTCCTATTTATCCTCTTTGCAATTATATTACTGCATTCTCAATAAGATAAATTTGACGTTTTTTTTTCTTTTAGGGATGAAAACGCACAGTTTTTGAATTATGTGATTTCTTTTTTTAATCATTCTAACGGTCTATTGTTATTAAAAAAAAAAATTTCGGGTAAAATTACATTCGAAATATAAAAAGATATCGATAAAATGATATTCGTGAATCGAGAGGGAATCGATTCTAGAGCGACAAAGACAAATATTGGAGTAGAAAAATATCGGTTTGATGAAGCAAGATGGAGATAGCTCGAATCTTTAATTAATTCCCCCTTCCTCCATGTTAGATATGTAGATTATAAATCATTTCCATTTATTGTATGGTAATATATTGTATATTATTAATTGCAATGACTTTCTAATATTGTCGAGTCATAAGTGATATACATATGTACACGTATATTCGTTATTCAGTTTGATTTCGATATTGCTTTGAGTTTTTTTACTTCATCATCATTGATTAATTTAATTATTATTATTATACTATTCTTCTATTTGTTGTTTCTTGTCAAATAAAGAATATATTAAAAGAAAAAAATAACAAATGTAAATGTAACATTATTTTTTTTTCTCTTCTTTTTTAATTAGCAGAATTTTTAATATTACAATATTACTTTTCACAATTTCGTATTTATATCGAATAAAAATATACACGTTTTTGGATCTTTATTACATTTCAACTGTACTTTAACAACATATTATTATAAATTTTTCTTGTTTATCACACATATATATATATATATATACATTCAATATAAAAGATACAAAATACTAAATCAATATTTGCATCAAAATATTTTTCTTCCTATCAATATTATCAATTGAGGTTAAAAATTCAATCTTCCTCGTTATTTTAATCAGATGGCTTATTAAATAACGAGAAAAATTGATACATCTAATGTTGCCACGAGGATTATTAATAACGAATAATATAAAAACACAATCATCGAGTTGAATCAAAGTTGAAAGCGTGAAATCCTGATCGATTCAGAATTAATCGGTATGGTTTATTTTGTAAACGAGAATCCCTTCACGCGTGAGAGGATTAAACGAATGGTGCTCGAGGGATGCAAAACTTGTTTTAAATTTTATCGGAATTTTATGGTTGAATCAAAGTTGAGGAAAAAATATTGGAAAATGAATAAAAGTTATAGTCGTATAAAAGAGCCAAAAGTACCCTAGAATCGAATTTATTTTGTGTATTCATATAATAGATTATTAAGGGAGAGGGGGAAAACAAATTCAATCATCTCAACTGAAATAATCTGGTTTTTGTTATATATTTTTTAGATTTGCATGCGAAAATTTTGAAAAAAAATGTTGCCATGCTATAAACTTGATAATCTGTATCGAAGAGAATTTTTTCAGAATTTTTTTTTATAAATGGTAAATGTAAAAATACAAAAGAATTTCAATTGTCTAATAGATAAAATAATAAAATATAGAATAAACAAAAAAAACAATTTTTATTATAAAATTAGAGACTTTGTATCTTTTTAAACATAGAATTGCACAAATTTTTTAACATTTTAAAGAAAAATAATTCTCCATTTGTGGAAAATAATTTTCCATTTCATGCTTTCCTAATGCCAATGATTTTCCAATATTATATTTTGTTGAATCTATAACACTCAAACCACTTCAATCTCTTAAATATTTTGATTTCAATAGTTAATATTAAATACATGTTTACATTATTGATATTATTTTATATACGTGTTTGATGCCTAATTGTCAAATTGAATTTTTTAAAATTTCCACTCTGATAAAAAATACAATTCTGATAATGGAATATCAACAGAACTTTAAATATTAGAATAGAAATAAGATTAGATAGATTAAGATATTAGAGTATTTAGATGATAAAGTGTTCTAGTATTACATTGTTTAATATAACATTAGAAATTTTCCATATTTATATAATAATATTTTTATTTAAGAATTTTCTCTATATAGAATAGAATTATATAGATTATTTATGATTATTTTTAAGCTACAATGATGTGCTGGTACAAGTTTTTTGGTATATATGTTAAATACATTAGCATAAGTGCCCTGTTCAATCTTACAAAGAAGCCATTCAGCATTTTTTGTGAGATTGAAAAGGCTTCATTATCTTTCTAACAGTAAAAGAAACTACAAATTGAGAACACGAATCAGGTAAAGGCTACTTGTAAAACATGGTAAGCCTATTTTTGTTGATTTTCTGGTTTTAATCCTGCTTGGTGCTAAACAAGTATACTTTAATATGAAATAACTAAAAAGAGAAATTTGCTTGATTCAATTATGTATATGTTTTAAAATAATGTATATGTAATAAATAATTTTAATTGTTACTCATTTTAGTTTTAATTGTATTATTGATTATATGCAATTTATTTGTAATATAATATGGTTTTGTATTCTTATTATATTGAAATTATATTATAGCAAAACGGAAAGTTGAAAAGTTTTATAATTAATTGTATATTTATTCAATAGATAGAACGTAAAATGTTAAAGCACTTATAGAATATTTTTTTGAGTATCGATGATATTAAATTTAATTTTTGTAAAGAATGAAAAATGCGACCTATTATAATTTTCCTTAATTTTCAAAAACTATAATCATTTCTCAAAATTATTCCAATTCACAATCAAAATCTCCTTCCAAAAAAAAATATCTAATAAGTACTATCATCATTCACTTTTTATTTTATGTTTAAAACTTGTACAATTTCATCTTCCAACTAAAATTTTTAAATTCAAAATTTCAATTATTTCTTAAAACAATTTCCATGTACAAAATTCTGTTAAAGAAGAAGTATTAAATAAGTATTAAATATCATCAATTAGTTTTCATTCTATATAAAATAAAATTATACATAAATTTACATTTTAATTTTCATTAAAATCAACTCACAATCATTTTCCAAAATAGCTCCAAGTTTTGGATAAACTTTATCAAAAAGTATTATACCATAATAAGTATCAAATCTCATCATTCATCTTCATTTAATAAATAAATTTACATTTCAACCTCCACGATATTTCATTTCACAAAATTCTTCCCTCTTAAAAAAAAAAAAAAAGAAGTATCAAAATAAATATCAAATATAAGTATTCTTGCTACTCTATTAAAATAGAATTCGTATATCTCATCATAAATCTACATTTCAACCTCTGTCATTTAAAACCAATTTTCAAATCCAAAACCTGAATCATTTCCCAAAATAACTCCAATCCACATACAAAACTCTTTTTTATATAAAAAAGAAAGAAGCAAATAAATACCATCATTCTACTAAAATATAAATTTTGCAACTTTAAAAAAACCAATTCTCAACTTCAAAATCTCAAATCTCATTTCCCAGGAACTAAAATATTGAAACTATAATACATAATCACAAATTTCAATCTCCAATCAAAACCAATTCTCAAGTTCAAAATTTCCAAAAAAAAAAAAAAATCAGTTTAATCCAGACGGTAAAAATTCTTTCTTATCAAAGAAATAAGTATACCGCATACACTGCAGGGCAACCAGCCCTTCACAAAACTCTCACCACGGCCAAAAGTCGCATAATGCACATACACACACACACACACACACACCTCATACGAATTCTCGCAAACCCCATCAAACCGAAAGCAAGAACCCCAAAGTACAAAAGAGGAGAAAAACGGGCACGTTGGATCAATTCCATTCAACCTCGTGGTACAACAAAGAAAGAGGGGGGAGGGAGCGTGTATGAGGGGCAGAGAAGAAACGATGGCGGAGCCGAGGGAAGCCCCATCGACGTCGTGGTCGCCGCCATCGGGGCATAAAAACGCGGGTGTAACGAGATTTGTCATGGAAGTACTTGCGCCGAGCAAGAAGAAGCCGCGAGAAGGAGGGGGGAGGGCGAGGGGGAAACCCTCCAAGAGGGTGGCTCGAGCGGAGGGTGAGCACCGATAGGATAAAGGGAGTGCGACCAACCGGCGAACCGTCCTCTGGAAAGAGCTCTATGGAGCGGAGCATCATCCAGATATGCAGAAACGTGCAATAATTTTCGTGCTGCACTTCAGCACGAACCGATGTCGGTGTATCGGATACGTGTTCGTAGGGGTTTGCGGTTGCTGTGTCTAGGTTGCACGTGCATGTTGAAATGGGGTAGTGTGTACAGTCGCTGTAAAAAAGTATATTTTTTTTTTTTAGATCGCGTCCTAGATGTTTTGGTACATTTTTATAGTAGCAAATTGTTTATTATATCTTGTTGATGTTCATGAAAAATTAAATTTTTAATGAATCGAAGAAACTGAATCTTAAAAAAAGATTTACTTTGTTTTTCAAATTTGTTGTGTACATTATATATACATATTTGGATGATTTTTGAAATTGAATCTTAAAGATTTATTTTATTTTTGAAATTTATTATTAAATTGTATATATTTTAGATATTTTGTGATTTTTGAAATTGAATCTTAAAGACTTATTTTGTTCTTCAAATTTGTTGTGTACATTGTATATATTTGGATATTTTGTGATTTTTGAAATTGAATCTTAAAGACTTATTTTGTTCTTCAAATTTGTTGTGTACATTGTATATATTTGGATATTTTGTGATTTTTGAAATTGAATCTTAAAAATTTATTTTATTTTTCAAATTTATTATGTATTTATTGCATATATTTTATGATTTTTTAATTTTTTTATATTTTTCATGATTTTTGTAATTTGATTGTAAGTACCATGATATGTAAATATTTTGTAATCATAATAGAATTAATGACTTACACTTTATTAGTTGTACTACAAAGATTGGCTGGTATAAAAGAGGATTGATTCTCTTGCGAGTGAATGTACAGACTGTTGGTAAATTCATGGAACAGATCGATTCTAAACGACACGCATAAAAGTTTATATACAAAAATGTCGGTTGAAGCTTACTTATTAAGTTATAAGCAATTCAATTTTAGATGGAGACAGAATTCTATCTTTGTCACATTGCTGTTTTGCTCTATCTCTGTCTCGCTTCATCTAATGAAAACTCAAATTATTTGTATCTTAATAATTATTCAATTTTTCTATTTGTTTCAATTTGTAGAATTAATTGCTCAAAGATATTTTATTCTAAATATATCCTATTTATTGTTTTCTATATATAATGTGATTATGTAATATGATTTATCTTATTAACTTTCTTCAGATTCTTTAACAATTTCAATATTGAAATTCGAAAATTGGATTATTATTCGTGATTAAAAATGATTTACTTGAATTTTTTGGAGATAGCACTGAGATTTCGAAAATGTATTGAAAAAAGTGACAGATTATGATGCAATCTTTATTGCAAATGTGTTGTTATTCTTTAAATATTTTTAGTATAAAGAGTATTCATACTTTACAAAATTTTTCACTATTGAGAAATAATTATTATAGATATAATTGCTTTATCAATGAAATAAATTATAATAAAATCAAGAAAAATAAATTTCAAAAATATCTTTTATTTCTGCCTGTAATAAAATTAACATAAATTAATTTTGATAGTCAATTTAATAGGAAATATTGATAAAATAATTTTTTTTTGAATTTTTTTCATTCAAAAATATACAATTTAAAATTTTTTTTATGTCATTTAATTTTCCAAGATATTTCCAAAATATCTTCCATTTTGATTTAATTGAATTCAAACGATAAAAGAAATACTATCAAATATTTTTTTAAAGAAATTTTTTTTCTTTAATTTCATAAATTTCATTTAAAATTATGCGGATTCAGCACGTGCTGTTGTGTAAATGAGATTCAGTATTTCACTCGAGACTGGTATATTTTAATACTGAATTTATTAAATGATCAGGTCGCGTGATTTCTTCTTGTAAATTCAATCTAACCGCACTTAAGACCATCTCATTGTGCTATTTTTGCACGTTAAAAGGTTTATCTCATTAATGAGAAGATAAATATATAAGAATTACATTTTTACAAATTAATTAAAAGATATTTTATTTAAAAAACTTTCTTATATGATATATGAAATATTTATTCTATTATCATTCAATAAATTTTTACACGTTCATTAACAAATAACGTTTAAATTAATAAGAAAGAATAATGAAAATATAAATACATTTAAAAAATTAAAATTATGCAATTTTTTTTACTTTAAAATATTGAAATATATATTTCTTTCATAAAAATTTTATTTCTATTTTATATTTAAACTTGGTTACATTATTAATAAATATAGAATTTATTCTGAAAAAAATTCACTGAAAATCTTCTCAGGATTTTATTTAATTATACATACGTTTTTTCAATTAGCATAATCTGAAATACTCGATAAATGAATACGAATATTCAAGAGATTTTCAACATCATTTTTTATTGTTTTATATTAATTTCGTATTAATTGTAAACATAAGAAATCAGTTTAGATTTTGATTTTATATCTAATGTTAATTTACTTTAAGCTATATTTTATAAAAAATTTTAATTATTAAAATTTTGTATAATAATATTATAAAATAATAATTTTCAACTCAATTTGTTCTTCTTTTGTCTACCTGAAAAATAAAAATTCCAAGCTTAAATTTAATTCTAGAGAACAATCTTTTAAATATAATTTTTTATTAAAATCGAACTTCAAATATTCGTATTATAGAAAGGAAAAAATTTTTAAAACAATTCACACTTCTTCCCAACAATTTAAATCTCAATTCCAACACCAATAACAATTTTATTATTTATTTTTCTCTCATATTCCATTTCAGGGAGAAGAACTTGAAACTTAATACGTCGAATAATTTTTAAAGTGATTCCTATTTTCTTCCAGAAGTTTCAAAATATAAAGTTTCTCGATCCTTGAATCCAATTTCTAAATATAAATCCAAATTAAATTTCCTCGACACGGCCACGATTTTACATTACGTAATTATCGAAATAATTCACGTATTTATTTTGTGAAAAAGATTAAATTTTTTCAACAATTTTCACCAATTAATCTTCGTTCTTCGTATTCCTCTCAAATTCGATTCAGTCACAAATACGACTTTGTGCACTCATATAACGTAATCTAACGCTAATTTTAACGTACGTTAATTTCGTACTCATCGCGTATTCGAGTTGATACATAATTATACGATATGCATAATGTAACTCAGAAATACGTGAATTGAAATACGACGTGGAACAATTATATAAACCGTAATTGTTTACAAAACAACGTATAATTGCATCAAGTACAGACGATGAGTCGAGAAACAAGATAAATGAATATAAACGAAAAGAAGAAAAAGATGCGAATCTCGAATTTCACATCGAGATTAAACAACGTGTAACGATTTCTCTTACGATAAGATCTTTAATTACGATCTTCAAATTTTCCTACTAATAAAGCTCTCTCAACAAAAAAAAAATTGGTTAAAGAGGATCTTCTTTTCAAACTTTCCTCAATATCCCATTACACTGGAAACCGAAGTTGCAAGTTCTATCTAAATTGGAAACATCAAGCGCCCTTATAGACAGACAAAATCAAAGATCCAATCTCAATAATAGCCGAAAATAAATCTATTTTTCTTTCATCAAGAAAGATGCTACACCTCCTCGTGTATTCCAATAATAGAGAATTCAAACAATTTCAAAGATTTGGGTCAAAGCAAAAATATCGATTCAGGCTTATTTATCAAGTTATAATGTAATTTATAAACTTCGTGCGAAGTGAGATAAAATGAGATAGATTTAATAATTATTTATATAAGAAACTTTGATAATGAAAGTTTTCAACGTTCGTTTATTTTAATGTAGTTTTATAGGGAAGGCAATAAAGAAGAAGTAGCAGAAGGAGAGATAAATTTATTTAAGAGGCGTATATTGAAAAAAGGTATTAAAAAAAAGTTACGTTACTCGACAATTATATTGAAATAATTTATTTTCGATTGTTATTTTCAATACCAGTATTACAACTTGATAAAATGAATGATCATCGAAATAAATTTCTCGTATTCGTATCATCGTACAGAAACAAACTGCTAACAATTATGACGTATTATTTAAAATAGATACCATTATTACAAATAATTATTTGTACTTTATAATTTATTCCAGATTAAATAAACGAGCAAAGTTTAATTTCAAGTATCGGGCCAGATCGAATCTTCCGAAAGGAAAAAAAAAAAGAAAAAAAAAGGTTGAGAGATACTGGAGCCAACACAATGGCGCGCCACAAAAAGATGTTCGAACAGGGCCAGGCGCGGCTCGTTCCGTGTCTAACAGGGACGATTAATTGCTAAGACGTCGGACATTAATTGCCGGTGCCGCGAGCACGAGCCGTGCGACAATTAATTACGGATTTAGACGACGATCGAGAAGCAAGGGGGGAGATGGGTGGATACGGTGGAACAGGTGAACTTCGACACGGTAATAGGATCGTAATAGATCGTGAAATCGTCCGAATAACTTCTCTCTCCAAGCCTGACTATTTCTACGTCTCGATCTCTCGGAGCCAAACTCTTCGTTTTGTATAATAGGAAGGATTGCGTGTGTGCGCATGCGCGTGCGTATGTGTCACGTGAGGAAGGAGGAACGAGGAACTTTTTGAGGCTTGAAGGTTTAAATTTAAACGAATTTGAAATCGATTCTAATTTAATTATTGTGTGTGTGTGTGTGTTATCAGTTTATAGATTCAAAATGGATCGAACTGGAAATCGAGTTAGTGAAAGTTTAAATGTAAACGAATTTGAAATTTTATTGATTTTGTTGAAGTTGATTGTGTGAGTTTCGATGATAAAATTATGAAAATGGAGTTTATCAATTTGAAATGGATTATTTATCGTAGAGTTTCGATGGTAAAATGATGAAAATGGAGTTGATCGATTTAAAATTGATTCATTCTATTGAGATTAATTATGTGTATTAGATAGGATTTAGATTCTGGTTTATTGTAAATTAAAATTAGAGAATTGTAGAGCAAGTGAATGATGCAACTTTTTGAAGCTGGAGGTTTAAATTTAAGCGAATTTGAAATCGATTAATTCTAATTTAATTATTGTGTGTGTGTGTGTGTGTGTTATCAGTTTAGATTCAAAATGGATTTCAGAGGAAGTCGAGTCAGTGAAAGTTTAAATTTAATTTGAAATTTTATTGATTTTATTGAAATTGATTATGTGAGTTTCGATGATAAAATGAAGTTTATTCATTTAAATAGAGAATAGATTGTTGTTAAATTAGAATTAGAGAATTATATAATGGAGGATGGAACTTTTTATACTTGGAGGTTTAAATTTAAACGAATTTGAAATTCAGATTAGTTTAGATTCCGGATTATTGCAAATTAGGATTAAAGAATTGCACATTGTAAGATATAGTTGACATTTTGTTTTTATTTGAAAATTTACATTTAAGTGAATTTATAATTTGATTAATTATGTTAATTGTGCATTCTAAAAATGGAATTTATTATTTTAAATTCTGCATTATAATTCGTGGTGATACGTGACGAGTTCGTAAATTTTGTGCAATATTATTATTAATAATTGGATTTCAATCAATTTAATAATATATAATTTAAAAGTCCATTTATAAGTGATATCATTTATGTGTATTAATGTCGTCATGTATTGACTTTAATCGTTATATTCCTCTTCTTTGTTCGTAAAAATAGTAAAAAGGAAAAAAAAATCGTCCAATATCGATTAATTCATAATAGTTATCATTGGTTTTTACTTTCTCCATATTATATTATATATTATATAGTGTATAACAGATGTTAACATTTTTTCTTAATTAGAATATATTTTAATATATAATATTCGTTTCATTGTTCAAAAAAATTAATATCTAATGAAAGAAATAAAAATGTTGTACGTTTCTTCTCTCTCTCTCTCTCTTTGTTTGTTTAAAGCAAAGTTCACATTCGAAAATCAATCTTATGAAACTTTCAAATGTTTTCATAATATTTAATTAATAATGGATAAGTGAAAAAACCGAGAAATATTGTAATTTTCATTATCTAAGATATTGAAACAACTAATATTGAATTATTTAATTTTAAATAAGAAATTGTTTACTATTATATAGCAGATTACACGAAATTAAGAGTAAAATTTTCTCCTACAAAAATCAACTTTAAAATGATTCAATGGAACGTTAACATTTAAATCATTTGAAATTGCACTTTTGTTTCAACTGTGAATGTAATTAAAGAAAATTAAAATTAAAATTTCGAAATCGCATTTATGCATCTTTCCTTTAAATAGCCAACCATTAGCTAAATACTATTCTAAGTAAGTAAGTAAGTAAGTAAGTAAGTAAGTATATCGCTCTAAATACGACAGAGATTTACGAGCACATGACACGAGCCCATATATATCCGCATCTCCCAATGCAAATCCCAAAATGCAAATTGTTTTTCCTTATTATTACGGTGAATAAACCGTAAGAGACAAGAGAAGCCATATTTCAATTCTTTCTCCGGATATGGTCGCTTTCCTCTCGAACGGAATGGGTCAAAGGAAATATGGAGATTTATCAACTCGACTCGATCCATATTTTTCGATGCGCCGCCGCAACGAAACGATACCACCTCGGAGTTTATCGGTTGCGAAACAGGTAGCTCGACGATGCATTGTGCATTTATTCATCGGCGAAAAAATAGAAACGGATGGCCGCCCATGGCACAGGCGAAGGGAAGGAAGTTCAAATTCTTGGCAGCTGATCAGCCTGCCTCTCTTAACGGATCAACCGTTTCAGCTTCCCCTCTGCTGCTTTCAAACTGGCATTTTCTTCTCTCTCTCTCTCTCTCTCTCTCTCTCTCTCTCTCTCTCTCTCTTCCCCTTCTATCGATTTCTTTTAAATCTTTGTCATTTTAACACGAGATTGATGCGAAATGGTAAATTTTCTATAGAAAAGTTCAAAAGTTATTTGAAATTGTTGAAATGAACGAATTGACGAATTTTAAGATTTTGTTATTTTAAAAAAAATTGGTAAAAAGAGAAATTTTTGATAAAAAAAAAAAAATTCAATTTTATTTGTACGTTTGATAGTAATTTTTTATAAGAAAATTTAAATATATATATTATTATTATTAAAAGTGATGTAAGTAGATATTTTCAATTTTTGAGCCTTTAATTCTGTACATTATAAAATTTGATATAAAAATATTCAGTACGTTTTTGTTTCTTTTTTAAGGAATAAATGATAATGCAAATTTATATTTTTTATGCACGATTATTCATGTATCTATTAATATTCTATCATATGATATTTTGCCCAATAATTGATACGTATATTCGTTCAATTTATTTATTCATTAATTTTTGTCTAAAAAATGGTTATTTATATTCCTTTTTTTTTTCTTTACACAATAAATCGAATAATAATGATTCTTCGACAGGTCATAAATTTTTATTGTACAATTAATACGAATTGTATAAATTACAAATATTACTTATTTTTATTACCTTCGATTTATGAACAATTTTTTACACCTTGTAATTAATTGAAAATTATTTATATAGATAAAATGTTTAAATAATAATTTGTAATAATAATTGACATATCATAATATCGTATAATACGAGAAATATTAATTTTTAAATTAATATTTTATTCTATTGTAATTTATAATGAAGTAATAGCTCTAAGTTGATGAATTAGACTCGTTTTTCACCTAGTTTTCTTAATCAACGTCAAATTGAGCCTGTAATAATGGTTACGTCACAAGTATTCCACTGTGCCGATTGAGGAGGATTAAATAGCAGAATCGATGTACAGTATCGTCCATAATTATTTGAACGATTTCATTCGAGGAAATAAGAAGAGGAATGAAAAAAAAGAAAGATTACTTTTTAAAATATAAAAATGTATTTTACAGTAGATAAATCGAACAATTTTCGAATATTAAGGAGTATATTCATAAAAGAAATTTAATTTAAAAAAAAATTAATTATTCTTAAATTTATTTTTAGATCGGATAATCGAAATTCGGATAATCAATTTTCTATCATACAAGTTTTTGGTTATTTTTATTTATATACAGCGTACATTTTTCTATTTTTTGAATATTAACGAATCCGTGAAAAATATATATACACGAGTATTATTAAATATTCAATCAATATAAATCACATTTTTTAAAAATATATAATTAAAAAACTTATTTATTATTTAACCTTTTAATTGATCGATTCAATTAAGTGATTATTTCAACAGTTTAACAGCGACTTCATTGATTTGTTAACTAAATATTTAAACAATAAAAATATTCTTGAATTAGTGATGAATTTTCAGAGAATGTAAATTACGTTTGGTCTTCCATACTTCGCGTGTTGTTTCGAAAAATTGAAAAAGAATAACAGAGAGCGCGACGAGCGTTTACGTAGATGTATTAGTGGAATACACAAGATATATGCGCTCTCTCTTGGTTTAACTTTTGCAATTGACAAATGATTACTGTTCGATCCTCGATTTTTTTTTCCTTTAAAAAAATGTAGGATTTACGCGATAAAAGCGAAAATGAAGCTAATTCGTATAATTGAAATCGTTAGAAATACGTTGACATCTAAAAATGTCATATTAGATTATAATGGACTTGTGTGTAAAATGAACATGAAAGAGAAAAAAAATTCCAATTCGTTTTCCATTTAGAATTCAATAACGGGCTGGAATTAAGCAAACTACGTTTCAAATTGAAACGGGGAATAACGAATTTGAAATAGCGTTTTCTTCTTTCGTTTTCAATAATGTTTGTTGCAATTAACCGAAATATCGATCTGTTTCGAAATAATAACGATTTTTTCTTTTTTTAAATAAAACATTGTTTCATCGTTTTTCCATTTTCCGTATTTCGACCATTTTCAATTTCGCATAAATATTTTTCAACAAATGTAACAAATAATCACGAAATTATCGAGGAATTTTTCTTTGCCATTTTACATTTAATTGGATAATAAAATTACCTGTCAATGTTAAACATGTTTCAAGAAGTGAAATTCGTAAATGTGAATAAGAATTTAAATTATATTGTAATTTACAAATATAAAAATGTTAATATTATTATTATAAAAAAATAATTTATTTTTAATAATGTTTATTATTTCTTATATACTAATATTTCAATGATTTATAATAAATACGTATAACTATATATATAAAATTTTCAATATATTAAACAGAAATTATTAAATAGAAAAATCATATGATAGAATATTGATAACATGTTTATCCGTATTAATAAAAAATTTAAAATTTATAAAAATCGACATAAAGGATAAAAGTTTCATTTATCAAAATACGAATACACGTAAAAGGAAAGAAGAAGGAAAAGGTACGAATATAAAGTTCACCAAATTCCATCCTCAATCTTCGGCTCGCTATGTTAAACCGGAAATGGAGCACCGAGAGAGGTCGAATTTCTTTTTTCGCCTTGGCTATCCATGACCCGAGTCAATAATAAATCGGTTAGCACGTGTGCCAAGAAGATGCCACCACTCTCTTACGAGTTTATTTTGTTTTCGACATGGATACGTTTCCTCGATAGGTTACCATAAAATAGTACAATATAATAACGTAGGAAAACATACAGGAAAAAAAAATGGAGAAGAAAAAAATAAAGAAATCCAATAAATTTAAATTCGTTCTTAAAACTTCTGAAGAATCATTTTTCTACATGTTTATCCATACGATACTATACCATATTATACCAAATTATATTATTCCAGACTGTATTATATTATATCAAACCACAGCATACTACTGGAACTACTCCATATTATGTACAAAGTACCATACCATACCAAGCTATATCAATATAATATTTTATGTCATACTATAAAATGCCATATTACACCTATTATATACTATATACTGTCATATTATCTAATATGGCATTTCATATTAAACTATTTCACGTTGAATCATATCGCTACATTATATTATATTAAGCTACATCACCTTATACCAAA
Organism: Apis cerana; assembly: GCF_029169275.1. Lineage (NCBI taxonomy): Eukaryota > Metazoa > Arthropoda > Insecta > Hymenoptera > Apidae > Apis > Apis cerana. Next base: position 1,811,977 of record NC_083863.1, on the reverse strand, counting down.
CCTTACACAAATATACTACGTACCATACTTTATGCTATTATATCATACTATACACATCAAAATAAACTATTTTATGATATATCAGCCCAACGTATATACCATACAATATAATATCATACCATATAATATATCATATCACATATGAACTATTCTATTATAATGTACACTATGTACAAAATATATTATTAAAATATACTACTATACATGCAATATATTACCGCTACATATTAAGCAGCCAAAGTAATATTATATCAATATTCCTGTTTTCCCCTTTTTCGACCGTGAAAATATCCTCGAATGAACGAGTTCCTCCTCGAGTTCCACATTCAACCCTCTCCACTCGAGTCGCGATATTATCCACCGGAACACGGGCGAGGAAACTCTCTCGAAAGGACTCTCGTTTACAAGCGACGATCCTGGTTTTATTGCCGCCGAAACCACGAGGAGAACAAATGCACCGGACGAGATAAGCAATTCTGATCTTCTATCCCCGGGTAGCCTCTCGACAGGTAAGCGATTTTTTTTAAGGGAATTTTGGGAGAGGCTCTATTTTATACAACGATTTTGTTATTTCAATGAATGGAGTTTGGGAGTTTTCGAATTGTGAATCGGTTATATTTGAACTTGTTTCTCGAAACTGTGGAGATTTTAATGGGCACAGAGAAAAGTTGATTTGAAGATGAATTGATGGATTGATGATGAATCTTTCGAGATATTTTATTGAATTGTTTGAAGTATGAAAGTATACTTTTTCGTTTAAAAAAAATTTTTTCATTAGAATTATAAAATTGTAAATTGCGTTTAAATATTAATAATTTTAATAAATCATGCATAATTTAGAGAAAAATGGAAATTGTGCCGCTTGATTAATTTAAATTAAGAAAATTTGTTTAATATTTTAAAATTTCAAATTTAAAAGTTGTGTTGTAATATTAAATTTCGAAGTATTTAGATTTTTAATCAAGCTTAATCGAACTTTCAAAGTCTAAATTTGCAAATCGTTTAGTTTTTTCAAGACGTTAAAAATTTTAGTAAATTTTTTTAAAATTCGATCCATTAATAAGTTAATTCTCCAGAAATAGAATTTTATTCAATCTTGTAGTTGTAGTTGTTAAATGTATAACTAGTACTTCATCAAATTGCTTTTTTTCGAGTAGTAGAGATTTTATTGGAATTCGCAGAAAATCTTGTTGAAGTGGTGAATTGTGCATTGTTACACTGGTTTCCCTTTAGAGAATGAAAAATTAAATCTTGTAGAATTCGAAGTTAAATTTGCAAATTGTAGATTATTAAATTACTCTCTTTAAAAGAGGAAAAATTTGATTGAATCCTCTATTTGAATTCGTAAATTGTACCATTAAATAATCAAAGAAAATTGTATAAAACTCCTTATTAAATTACAATAAAAAAATACTAAAAACATGTAGATATAAACATTTAAAAAAAGTTTTTAATAAGATTGATTTCAAAATTATGAAAAATTCAGAGATACCGATAGAACTTAATTCTTAAAACTTTTAAAAAATTAAATATAATACAATGAATACAGTCAAAAGCGATTCTTTAATATAATTTTTTTCTTAAGAAATTTAATGTATGGAATTTAATGTATTCTTGGAAGATTGATTTCAGAAATCAAAACAAATATAAAAATTAGTTCAAGTTTATTTATTAAGACAAAAGCAATTTAAATTTCTAGATAAAATGGAACTTATTTTTCGTCTCGTTGAAATTTTTTATTAAAACTTTATACTTGACATAATTTATGAAACTTTATTTAGAGTAAAGAATATCACAAAGTAGATATCAAAAAATTAAAATAATTTCAAACAATCAAAAAAAAGCCAAAGATTCACAAGATCACGAAAAATTTAATATAATTTAATGAAATTTTATTCAAAATAAAGTAAAAACGAATAACTATTAATATAAAAAAATCAAAATATCAAAAAATAATCTACAAATAAACCGATCTTAAAGCGATAAAAAAAAATAAATTTATATCGAGAACATCAGAGCCTAATCTAATGAAACTAACTTATAATGAAATTTTAAAATAAGATAAATAATATTTTAACACAGAATATTAAAGAATTATCTACAGATACCAAATCAATCAAAAGAAGTGAAAAATTTACATTGAGAACATTGTACCTTAATTTAACATAATTTATAATAAAATTTTATTCAAAAGAAATGAACAATTATCGTAAAATAAAATATCAAAAAATAATTTATAAGTACAAAACTGAATTTGGAAACAACCAAAAAAAAAAAAAAAATTCATATGGAGAATATTATTTCAGAATCTAATTAACCTAAGCTAAATTATAATGAAAATTTACTTAAAATAGCGACAAACAATTATAATACGCGCAGATAAACAATAATCTAGAGATACGAAACTAATCTCGAAGCAAGAAGAAGTATAAAGAAGTATAAAGAAACCTTAATCAAAATAAGTTAAAAGCAATGAACAAAGTCATAAAATATCAAAGAATAATCTACAAATACGAAACCGATTTCGAAGCAATCAAAAGAAGCCAGAAATGGTGACAGAATCTCTAACCTATAAAGAAACCTTAATCAAAATAAGTTAAAACCAATGAACAAAGTCATAAAATATCAAAGAATAATCTACAAATACGAAACCGATCTCGAACCAATCAAAAGAACCCCCTCCCTCAAAAGGAAAAAAATCGAAAACATCATTTTAGGCGACAGAGTTTTAACTTACAACGAAACCTTAATCAAAATAAGGCGAAACCAACTGCCATAAAATATGAAGGAATAATTTACAGACACGAAATCTCGATCTCGAAACGAAATCGAAAAAAAGTTCCAATCATTCGAACAACTAACCATAAAATACAAAAAAAAAAAATATCAAAGAACAATCTTCAGATTGCGAAGCAAAAAAAAAAAAATCCGCAACGTAATCACGCATTTCGAGTTCAAACGAGATGCGACTTCCGGGCACGGGACGAAGGCGTGAGAGGGGGAGGTGTCGCTCCTCGTAAATATCGATCCCGATAACTGTCGGAAAGGAAACAGCACGAAGGGAAACGCAGCGCGAAAGGCGGATCGACGAACGACGCCTCACAGATTTACAATCTCGGTGTGAATGCGAGCCAAGACGACACTATTCCTCGTTGCCCAGGGGCTTCGACAATTACGATTTTTATTTTCGTGCCCGCCACTGCTAGAAGGAAGGTATTTTCGTCGGACTTGGATTACCATCCCAAAATAAGCGAGCGCCGCGCAGCCACGCAACCCGGTGTTGTAATTAGAGTGGACACCGATCGATGATTTCGCTTAATTGATCGAGTATCACGAATTTTTTTTGCGTTATTCGTTTCGGAATTTCAGGTATATGTGACTCTTAATGATATCCAATTTACGATGGGGGAAAAAAATGAAAATAAATTTCGGTGATAGACTTATTCGTTTATTTTAGTTATTTTAGTTCATCGTTATTACCGATAGTTGGTAAACTGTATTAATGTATTCGTGGAGACGCTTTTGGAGAATCGATTCTGGAGGTTATAATGTCGGTTATGTTATCGACTTATAAATAATTTAGCTTCTTCAAAGATACTGACACACTTTGTGTTTAATTTTATTTTAAAATTAAAATTATTCGGAATAAAAGAAAAAATTAAAATTTGTTGAAGAATGCTCTTCACTGCAGAATGTTTTAATAATATTTAAGAATCATTATTTTCGAAAGTATTGTAATGGTGCCTTTTGATATATGTTCCTAAAGAGATTAAATTTAGATGAAAATTTTTATCTCACTTCATTTAATACAAATTTCAATTGCTCACAACTAGATTACCAAAATTTGTACAATTTATGGAAAATTTACGAAAGATACGCAATTATGATTAATATAAAAATTTTAATTTTCACAAATATCTATACCTAACTTAAAATTTAATAAATAAGAATCCATATATTTGTAACTTATGACTTTAAGATTTCAAATCACATAATATTATAATATACGATTATAAATAAATAAAAAAACCTAGATTAATATATTTTAATACAAAAGATAATTTTTTAAATATTTTCAAGATTTTTCTTTGTATTTTTCATGATAAACTTAACAAATAAATACACTACAGTTATATACACTATAGTGTACAACATTAATTGGACCAAGCATGCATGGTTCATACCTTCTTCCCTAGAAAGATACGCGTTTCTCATACACTTTTCCACAACAGTTATCCTTTCATTTTTGTTAGAGACATTCTTCTCTTCCAGTTTGCATGAATTTCGTGAGCTAAAATAATAAACCACGAAGAAAATCTCAACATTTTCATTTCCCAAATATTCGTACACCAGCAACCCCTAAATTCCATCTGACGAATATTCTTAGGTAGATGGAAGAGGGATATTTCGAAGGATTGCGAGAATCGTGTCCGAGAACGCTAATGACGATCTTTCGGGCTGGTTTCTGGAATTCTGCACACGATCTGCACCAGATCCGCCCGTCCTAGCATGCAAGCACGCTATGCAAGACATTGCTCACGCTCTTGATTTACGTTGGAATCCAAACAAGAGAGCTGGACATAGAGATACATCTCGACGATGAAATATTAGATTGTCCCAAAATTTCTTTTCGTTATTTGCATCGCGGTTCGAGAAATATATAGTCCTATTTGCTCTCCATTGATATTAACACGTTTATACATGTATCTCTTTCATGGTGAACATTCGTCATTATTAATTTTATCGCATTCAACGAGGACGATTTATTTCTTTTTCCTAAATCTATTTTGCAAAATAAACTAATTAATTAATGTCGCAAAATTGTTATTTTATAATTAGAATCGATGATCAAGTTTGATTTCTCTATAAGAAAAAAAAATTATTTGACGATTAAACGTCATCTTTTTCTATATATTTTTTCATACATCTAAATAAAAATAATTTTGAAAGAGTAAATACTCAATCTCGTTCTATTATTCTAGAAAAACGAATCTGTAAAAACACGACAGGCCAATATATTCCATATTTCTTATGACGACGGCGAGAACGGTGTAAATAGTGAGGACGATGTTCCAACGTGAAATAAGCGCGTCTGTTGCAGAAGTGAGCGTGAAGGATAGTGTTTTTGGAGTTGCATATGCATCGAAACACTTTGCTCGAACAATAAATTGGTCCTCTTGCGTCGAGTTGTTGGAAGACGAACGAGCAAAAACGAAATTTGTAATCGAATATTATGATAGGGATAGAAGACGTAATATTAAGGAAAGAGAATGAAAAATAAGAGCAAAATTCTTATGATTTTTATGACATTCGTTGAATTTTTATTAAGATCTATCTATCAAAGGAAAGATCAGGAGAAAATAGCTAAGAAATTGTTCTTTCTTCCAATTTTTCAATATTTTAAATATTCGTTTATAATTAAATTTAATATGGCGAATAATTGAGATTCCAACATGTTAATCAAGATCTCTTTACACGTGATGATGAGCAAATGTGAATGAGCAAATCGTGGAAATATTTCGCGAAAAAGCAATATGCAAATAAATTTTCCATCTATTAATTATATTAGAAATATAGGGAGAAATTTTTAATATTTTCTACAATGACATTTGTTAAAATTTCAACAAATTTTTCAACAAACCATTTGAAAATTATTATTTTCATTTATTTCATAAACTTTGTAATAATATAACATTTTCAGTAAATAATGTTCTTTATGTACAAAAATAATTTTGAATGAAAAAATTATATTATAAATTAATTAATTAATATACACATTTAAAAGAAAATAAAGCATTAAAACTCTCAAAAATTAATTTTATAAAAAGTAACTTTTGTGTACTTAAATTCAAATGATTAGGAACAAGCATTTTTCAATGTTAAAAAATAATTATACAATTTTGATTTATTCGTTTTATGCTTGTATATTTTTCCCCTAAAAATTTTCCAATAGATATACACCTAGCTTCCTCTACACCTTCCTTATGGAAATTAGCAATTAAAGTTAAATCATAGTTCTCTAACGAAGATATTTGAAAGGAAATTAAAAATTAATGAAAATATTCATTGAAATTATGATTGAAATATTGACGATTAATTTTTTACTTTGAATTTAAACTTTTTAACTATTAAATTAGAATTACGTACTTACTTTTCTCATTAATAATTTATTATCAAAAATTTTAAGAGAGAAAAGAAAATTAAAAATTCTATTTAAAGAACATTTCTCGAATTTAAGATCAAATTACTTTTAATCTTTAACCTATCTTTTCTTTAATTTTCTAATTTTATAGAAAAATTTATTTATTTTCTAATATTAATCTCTCTAAAATATAAACTTATTATTAATTTTTATAAATTTACATATTATATTTGCTTTGCTTTCATTTCATTGTAATTTTCTTTTTTTATCTATCTAATTCTAATTACCTACGTGAAAATACGCGAAAGCAAATTTTTATTTATATCAGGATCAACAATATTAATAATACCATTAGCATTGATATATCTGAATCAATTCGATATCAGAATTGTAACATCAATACAGACTTTACTGCGTAAACGTGGAGCAGAGTGACAAATGTGTGTTTTTGTGCAACATTATGCAACGCCTCTCTTTGATTTATCTTTACAACCTTGTCTCTCGTTAAATCACATTCTTGCGGAAAATCCATCGTTATGTTACATACAATTACGCAATCACGTGAATTAATCGATTTTCCTTATTCGTTAAATAATTAGAAATTACATCAATAAATAATATATGACATATTTTAATAAATTTATATTTACATGTATACGTAAAGTGATTAAAAAAAAAAAAACTCGACATTTGACTTTTTACGCGTGTATTACCCGCTTATTACAATTAATCTGATTATCATATTCAATAATACACGAATTAAATATGAGAGATTATACGTTATATAAGATAAAATAATCGTACGAAGAATTATGTAATAATATATTTAACAAGTTGTAAAATAAAGAAAAAATATTTTTTAATGATTATGACGATTCATTATGTACGAATTAACGAAAAAAAAGAAAAAAAAGGGGGAAAAATTGTTACATAAAAATAAAGTAACTGTATGGACAATTATATAATATTTACATAATAGGAGAAGATTGTTGAGAAGATTCAAAATAATCATATGAAATGTTATACACTTTAAAAAATATTTATTGGATTATTATTTTATTTTATTTTATTTTATTACTTTGCTTCCACATTTTCTTTATTTTTTTTATTTTCATTCATTAAATTATCACAGCTAAGACAAAATGTTGGTTACATAACTAACAGGATGCAGTCAAAAAACTAGGGTAACTGTCAATTGCTAATGATGAGTTTAATATCTTGTAGGCGTTCTATGAACAGTGTGTATATTCATTAGATAAATGAATAGAGTGTTTAATAAAACTAAGAATTAAAAAGTTGTGATGAAATAAAGATTAAAAGAAAATCACAAAGAAATATGTAGATATCATGAATAAGTAACAAGTCTTGTTTATAATAGAATCGATACTATCTGCATTATCTTATTCCAATAAAGTAATCAGACATATAAAAGTAGTGGAAATAAAATTTAATTTGCAATTGATACTGCACATGTGTATATGATATATATAGATGATATAAAAACTTAAATTTAAATTATTCTATTGTGATATTAGCTCACCCAAAACCTTTTTAAGAGCTAATTTTAAATAAATTTAAAAAGATAGTGAAAAAAAATATAGCAATGATAAAATAAGAATTCTATTTATAATATTTTTTTTTAAGTACATGTAATACAAATAAAAAGAAAGAAAGAAGTTTAAAACAATTATTCACTGTTCAATTTCAATTAAGTTAAAACTGTTCAATTACAATTAAAAATATTTGAAAAGTATTAATTTAACAATTTATAGGAACAATTGAACTAAAATGTATTTTGATTTAGTTGAAGAATTTTTAGATATATTACAAATTTGTGTTATCACATTAAAATAACAATTTCATCACAACTATGTGATTATTTATATAGAAATGAGTCATAAAATTAGTAAAAAGCGATAATATGCATTAAAAAAAATGCAACTCTTTACAAAATAATATTTGAAAATAAATTATTTTTTAAATGTTCAGTATTAATCGAAAGAGGTATTTATCGAATCAAATAAATTGTTTTAAAAAATTTTCATCAAAAATATTTTTTTTTACTTTCGATTTCTAAAGAATTTGAATATTTTTATAATAACTTTACTTCTTTTTTATTTTAGTTCAAATATTTAAACAATCAAGTATCAAATAAATATAAAATAAAAAATATTAAATATCTATTATAATATATTTCTGAAAAATTGATTCTAAAAAATAAATATTGATGTATAAAAATATGAATCGAAGTTTATTTATTAAGTTAATAAATAATTAAAATTTACAAATTATTATATGAAGCAATAGAGTGACGAAGACAATGATTTCATTCTGTCTTTCTCCAACTTTAACTGAATTGTTTATAACTTAATAAATAAGTTTCAACCTATATTTTTGTATATCAAATTTCATGTTTGTTTTGGCCTCTAGAATCTACCTTCCAAAGATGTTCTATGAATATACATGTTATAGGATATTTTCACGTGTAAAATGTTAATATATTCGTGAAAAACTTTTGGAAGGTCGATTCTAAAGGCCAAAACAAACACAAAAGTTGATCTGCAAAAATGTTGGTTAACGCTTATTTATGAAGTTACGAGCAATTGATGTTGAATGGAACGAGATAGAGCGAGAGCGAGACCCGTTCATATGACGAAGATAAACGAATTCTAACTATAATATTTTCTCTTTCTTTCATCGACCTTCCAAAGATGCCCTACGAGCACATTAATCTTTTACGAGCATTCTCTCAACTTCGAAGCTCAAACGAAAGATATATTTCCACATGAATCGAGAAAAGAAGAACAGGCAATTGTTTTTGTAAAAGTTTTTTGTTACCAGTGAAAATCATATATTAAAATTTCATTCAACTTGATTTAATTTCATTTAATTCATTTTACATATAACTTTGACGTAGCTAAAACATGCATATAAAATATTACAATTTCCAAATGTAAAATATAGAAATCAAAATTAATATCGTTATTCGAATACTTTTGAGAGTAATTTGCGTTTCAGGGAAGGTTTTACAAATTGAATAGAATCAACAATAGTAATTATTAATTGATAACGGTAGTTTTTCTTACCTTGCCTTGCATAATCAGGCGAATGGTCAGAGTGACCGAGGGGTCATCGTTCAAAACTGGTTTCGAATCCATACTGTCCATAACGGAGTCACAGATTCCTGTGGTTCAGAGACAGAGAGAGAGAGAGAGAAAGAGAGAGAAAGATAGAGAAAGATAGAGATAGATAGATAGATAGAAAGAAAGAAAGAGAGAGAGAGAAAGATCTTCTTGAGATTTGAAGGGGGAGGGGAAGGATAAGAGGCAGGATAAGGTGGGCAGGGGAAAGGTTAGGCGAGTGATTTTAGTTGGAGGGGTCTGTGGGATGTGCTTTTCAATCGCTCCCAGGTGTGTTCAGTCCTTGCACTGTAATCAAACAATATGCATAAAAATTATTCGATCGTTCATTGCTAACATAAGGAGGGGAAATTTTTTACATCGATATCCGAAATTTTGTCGAAATTTTCGATTTGTGACAATTTTTTATTAATTTGTGATTGTGGATGTGAAGTGTGAATCGATAGAAGATAATGAAATTGATGAAGATATAAAGTTTGGAATCTTATATTGAATAAAAGGGACTTGAATTTTTTGTATATTGACGTAATTCTATAATTGCCGTTGAAGTATATCGATTATTGTGTTTATATGAAAGGAGAGTTGATGCTTAGAAAGTTATACAGAGATTCTCGTCAATCAAAGAAGAATCATTTATCAAATTAATAATTACAATTCTGAATATTGAAAAATTCTCGATTGACAATAACTTATCGCACGATTGTTCATCAATTTAATAATATTTTTTGCAAAAAAAAAAAAACAAATAGAATTCATTACTTTGACATAGTTATTGGAAAAAAAAAAGAAGAAAAGAATCGAGGCCAATAATCGATCGAGTCTATTATACTTTTATATTGCAAAATATTGTTCGATGCTACATACGTATTTACTTTATTGCTTTCCGATTGCGTTCATCCACGAGGCAATAACTATCAAAGCAACTGTTTTTAAATCCGTCTTGTTGAATATGTATACCGATAGGGAACGTATTAAAGAGGGAGAAATTTATATAACCACAAAAGAAACGAAGGAATCAGATGTAAAGATTTTTTCCAATTATTCAAATAGCACTGGAGGAGAAGTAGTGTCACTGTGTGCCTGGCTCCTCTACTATCCCATTATCTCTGTTTATCTGAATGCAAACATTAATTCAACTGCATATCGAAGTATATAAAGTAATCATGCAATAAATGCGCCGGGTACTTAAAAAATAATTTGACGTTTCTACGATTCTCTTTGTATAATTGGTAAAAAAATTTGCAAACGATTGTGCAACGATTATGCGCCTTCTTTATAAAAAAATATTTATTTGGTGAATATCGAGAAATTGCGTTCATCCTCCTCTTATTATTTATAACTTTATTTTTTTTCTTTTTAGTTGAGAATCATAAGCCAAGATTTTAAATAAACATGAATTTCTCAAAATTACTATAATTCTCATCCGATACAACTCGTTCAAAAAATGAGTTTCGTTGAAATAACACAAACTTTTTACCAATCAGAATTCGTCAATACCAATTTTTTATTTTAATTTTATAAATATCAAAGTATTAACCTACGAATCAAAATCGTTAATCAATTCTGACTGGTGAAATTTATTATCCTTGCGGTTAACATCGAACTATCGATTAACCACGCTGTCAAAATTGGCGTTGTTCAATTCTGATTGGCGAATTCGATCGTGTCACTAACACATCGCCTATTCTTGTCCAAATTAGTATCGGTGAATTCGATCGTTATACTTGCAATTAATTAATACCCGTCGTCGGTTGTCCGTCAAAATTAGCAATTGGCCAATCCTGATTGGCGAATTCGGCCATAATTCTTGCGATTAATATTGTCATCGGCTACCATTGCTCCCCGAATTAGTATTGGTGAATTCAATCATTGTTCTTGCGATTAATAGCGAATATTGGTTAATATTGGTTACCAGTCTGCTGTCGATCAAGATTGATGTTGATGGATTCGATCATTATTCAATTAATATTGTTGTTTGTCTATTAAAATTGGTGTTGTTTATTCTATTCTCATTCATTTCAACGAGACTCCAAAGAATATATTCAAGCTGCTTTTTTATTTTTACACGTATTTTGTTAATGCTAAAAAAATATGCGAAAAATAAATAAATTAAATGATCAATTTTTATTAAAAAATTTAATTGACTGAAAATTGTTACTAGATAATATACAATAGAATTCTATGTGAATTTTATTTATACACATAAAAATGTTATTATGTGTTGATAATCTGAATTTTAATTGAACTCTTATCATCTTAAAATTTTAGAGTTTAAATAATTTGAAATAATTTGATTTGAATTATTGAAATAAAAATATACTTTCGTGCAAAGAAAAGAAATTTATTTTATGTATTTGTATTATGTATTTTGGAATTAATATTGAAAATTTTAAAAATTGAAAAATTTTTTAATTGAGATAAAAAGAACTATAAAGTGTATAAGAACATATATCCAATATTGAAAATAAATAAAATTAGATATTTTTAATAAAAGTGACAAAGACAAGTTAAAAGAATAAATTATATTTCTTTGTACATTGTGATTTCTTTGTACGAAGTTCAAAGTGAAATAAGAAATAATAAAATTTTTAAATTATAGATTCTAACAAATGCATTATACAACTAATTAATTATTTATTCAATAATATATCACGTCTTATGGAATATTAAGATCGTTAATGAATATTATGAATATTGTGATTTAATTATAAATTATGTAAGATTTAATTTTAAATAAAATTTTTCTACAGTTAAAGTTTTATACATTTTTATATCAAGATAAAATTAAGATAAGAACAATTTCAAGATAACTAATTTCTTGGTTGTTAAAATTATTTTTAAAAACAAGTATAGCTAAGATAATTCTGCATCTATGATATCATAGATGAAAGATCAGACTTGAATAAAATTTACAATTAATTAATTAATTAATAAATATTAATATTTCAATCAATATCGTGTTTTTTATTTGATCAAATAAATATTTTGATACAAGAGAAATAATTTTTATAAGGAAAAATAATAAATTGAAAAATCGTTTATTTCAGGAAATAATGTTTATTTTATTTTTAATTGAAAATTTGATCATAAAATAATTAAATTCGGAATAAATGTTAAAAAATAAATATAAATATAAAGTAATAATTTTGAATAATAAGCGTGTAATATTACTAAGAAATATATTAATGATAATATTTGAAATCACTTATTGTCATTAAAAAAATATTTTCAGAAATAATTTCACGAAGTGACAAATAAATTATTTAATTGCAATAATAAATTTAACTTTTCATATATTTATGAAATACTTGTGTTATTTTAAAAATAGGCTATTCATCAAATAACTTTTAAAATAACGTAATTTAATTGTTACTCAAAATAATCGAATTACGTTGATTTTTTAATTTCGTAAAAGTATATTTCAATATTTTCTTCAAATTTTCTTCTTGATTTAATAGATAATTAAAAATAATTATAATACGTTAAACATTCTTAATAAACATGACTTAAAATTAATAAATTACGTTTATTTTTATCGTATTTTTCAAAAAAAATATTCTACTTCTTTTTTTATTTTAATCCATGATATTTATTAAAAAAAGAAACTCATGAACGAAAAAACGGTAATATTTCAATAATTTATACACAAATACTTTTGAACTTTAAAAAACTTTTCCAATACAAATATCTGTTATATCTTTGAGATCTCTAATTTTTAGACGATTTTTTAAATTAATGAAAATATTTCGAAACTAATTTTATAGCCAAAGCACTTGTTCAAATTATTCCATTACCTACACACACACACACACATGATCGCATTCGCCATATTTAATCTTCTATATCTTCTGCATTTCTTTCTATCTGAATAATATTCGATTAAAATGTATAGAAAATTTCTTTCATAGAAAACTTTTGCCCCAAGTTATCATAATTAATTTGAATCGACACAGCGAGCCTTGCTAATTAAAATTTATACAGTAGACACTTTCATAAACGAATTTCACGAGGAATGCCAGTTATTCAGATTAACTAATTAAATTTAAACTTTTGTTCAATATAATAATATCGTTTGATGTACGTTTTGTAACAAAAGGATGTGGCTACGTTAAAATATATTTCGTACGTTTTTTATATCGATAAAGAGGAACGAAAATTTCAAATTTATTTTTAATATGGTTTAATAATAATTTGAAAGTAAAATAGATAAAAAATTGCACAAAAGTAAAGAAAGTATTAAGTTTTTCTTTATGAGAAGTATGGTAATATATTATTGCCAGAATTGAATTAGTAAATGTATATCATTAATAACACATTATATTGCTGTCAAATTATTATACTATTAATAATTTTTCTGTGAAATTTTCGAATTAAAGAAATGCTTATGAATTAGAAAATATATGAAGAAAGAAAGTAAGATAAAAAGTAATTTTTATCAATTAATGATTCAAAGAGAAATTATTTGCATGTTCAAATGAACTAACATACAATTGTTTAAAAATAATATTTGGCTAAATAAAACGATATACCACTTGAATCTTACTTTTAATATTTATTATTATTATATTATAACATATTAAATAATATTTAGAAATAAAAATGACATACATTATACATTTAAAAAGTCATTGTACGAAAAACAATATTTGAGCATTGCAAGAAGAATTTCTGAGAAACTATGACAAACAGAGACATGAAACCAACATAATTCCATCGATTCTACGCCGACAAGGGTATCCATAACAGACGAAGAACAAATATATCTTAGCTGGAACGAGCATTCCAAGCCTCTCAGAAATAAAGGAAACAGAATTGTTGGACAAATCTTACACGATTTCAACGACAAACCAAGGAATCCAAAAGTATCTCCAAACATATTTCCAAATTTCCTAAATTATCATATGAATTCTATTTTTACCTGAAAATATTTAAATCCAAATGGGTAAATACTATTTATTATTTATTATTATATAATTCGATACATAAATAAAATTTTGAAGAAAACTATGTATGATATTATATATTTGGAGGATCGATTCTAAAAGTCAAAACAAATAGAAAAATATCAATTGAAGATTATTTATTAGAATTATAAGAAATTGAAATGTTTAAATCATACTAAAATCAATGTTAAAAAATATTATTAAATATTTTTCAAAAACAACATAGCAATATTTAAATAATATTTAATAAGAATTTGAACTTTTTAAATATATTCAATTATCCTGTTTGAAATTCTGAAATTTAAATAAAAAAAAGAAAAATTAGTATAGATGTATAATGGTGTCATTGTCATTCTTAAAAATTATATTATCTTATAAAATTCAATTTTAATTTATACGTAGCTTTCAACGTTAAAATCATTAATATTAATGTATGCATAGGTATACATTTAATAAATTTTTACAATTTTAAAATTAGCATTGAATACATGTTTTCCTACAGAACATGATAATATACTTTTTTTAAATAATCAAACTTTAGTCATTTTTAACAGGCAATTTCACAGAAAATTCCCACAATAAATACGCACAATAACTACTTGTCTAATATAGTAATAAATGAGTAAGTAAAGATTAGAAATCTCTTACAAACAGATTAAAAAGTTAATAAATTTTGAAACGCATATCATTCTCTGTTTGAATAGTCAAGTCAGTTTTAGAGATATTTACTTTTATACTTTTCCTAAATTATTCAATTATCTTGATTGTCATTCTTGAATTTTACTTTTCTTCCCTCACATGTCATTACATGAAAATGATATTTCAAATAATATTTCAAAAATATTTTTACATAGCATAATTTTATCATCAGAATCTATCACGTACACTATTTATACATTACACATGTATGTTATTTAACCAATAACTTCGCTAACAAATTTAATGAATGAGATTATAAAATAAGAAAAAATAATAACCAATATATATATTATTCGAAGTATTACTATAAATAAAAAGAAAAATAACAAAAAAAAAAGAAGAATATTAAAATGTCTAAGTTGAAAATACTTTTGAAACTTACTTTGTCCTACTTTGAAAATTAACCTACTTTCCCGCCTTAAATATAACCGTATTGTCATACGAACGTATACCTCGTTAAAAGTAAAGCGAAAAGGATTCGATCGAGAAAGAAAATTCCATTTCAGATCGACGTTATTTTCAAGGCTCGCGTGCGTGTACCATAGTGTATTATCATTGGATGTCTGTTCTTTGTTGCTTCTAACGAACCGCTTCCTCATTACGGGCACGTGTATAGAAGCCACTTAAATATAACTTTCTGTCACAAAGAAACCCTGCCGTGGCGGGACAGAAAAATATGTTCAATAATCGCGTGCTGTTTTTGCACACGTGTGCGGGACGATGTTGCGTCTTGAAAAGGGAAGATGACTTATAGAACACTTGTTTCTTAATGGAAAATGTAACCAAGTATTTTTATTGCCGTTTATAAATTGGCAAAAATTATTTTTCATCGAATAACGTTTAACTACGTAGTTATTGGAAGTTTGAAGGAAGGATTTTAGATCTAAAATTTTAGTTTTGGATATTTATTAGTTTTCGAGATATTAATAAGAACAAACTTTTGATA
The DNA here is from genome assembly GCF_029169275.1 of Apis cerana. Lineage (NCBI taxonomy): Eukaryota > Metazoa > Arthropoda > Insecta > Hymenoptera > Apidae > Apis > Apis cerana. The sequence continues at coordinate 1,796,107 of NC_083863.1, read as the reverse complement.
TTATACGTTGAGAGTTTCTTATAACCTTCTTATAATATTCATCGTTTTCGAGTAGCTAATGACGTCTATTTGCATTAGCATCTATAGGGCCACTCGTCCTCGAATAATTGAATACATTTTATTAAATACGATGTCAGGGACGTAGAAAGAAATTAATTTACAGATAAAAGTGTACATTTCGCGAGTAGATGTGACGATTATTATTATTTTCCCAATAGAAATTTTAGATTTTATAATGTTATTTATTTTTAGGTTAGAATTTAAATATTGTGAAGAAATCGCCAATATTGGGATATAGAGGATACCGAAACTATTAGACAATGATTTCTACCGAAAAAATGCTTCGAATCACATTGTTTTCCATAAGAATTTAATATATAGTAAAATTATTATTTCAGAAGTTAAAATTTTATATTTGAAGTCCACTCTCTCTGTTTTACCATCCCTCCAAATTTATCGATCGATTTTCTGGAATTTTATTCGAACATTTTACTACAGTCAACTGAATATATTCTACTATCTGCACTATCTGTATTCTCTATTTGCAATAAAGTGACAAACAGATATCTTTTCTTATCGCAACATAAATGGAAATAATATTTGATGTTTGAAAATAGTGTCATACACATTATATAGAACATTAAAACATGTACTTTAGCTATTACACTAAAATATGTATTTAGTGTTATTAAATAATTGTTAAAAATAATTCGAAAATATTTAAAAGAAATTAGAAAGCGATGAGTATTACAAAACTAGCGAAAGTATATATATATATATATCAAAACATTTATATAATTTAGCAGCTCTAGAAAATTGAGATAAAGAGAAAACTTTTATATTATTATCTCAATTTTCTTATAAATTATTTTCCTTAAAATAATTCGTCTAAAAAGAATATTCTGTTATCGAAAAAATCTCTTTAAACGATCTTTACGATTAATAATCTTATTAACAATTTAGATAATGAAAGTCTTACTGCATTTATGAAATATCAATAATTATATCTATCATATCTTGTGCTACAACGTTTAAGAATAATTTTTCCAAGATTTTCTAGTCGTTTTTATTTATTTGAAGTAATTAATGGGAAAAAAATCAGACTGAAAAAAATTGTTTTGCATTACAAGATGTTTACATTTTAATTTGTTCCAGTTTTTCGCATTATATTACTATGCGAATTAATTACTACAGCACAGTATTTATTTGAATTACATAACTTTGTTTTTTTGTATTAAAAAAAACCTTTATTAAATAAAAAATTATTTTAATATTAAACATCAGATTTAATATTTAACAATATTTTATACGTTTAATGTATACGTATGTATTTATGTAAAACGAGCAAAAAGAAATATACAATATAAAAAATATGTATTTACATATCCATCCACAGTTTATTTATTAATCACAGTTATTGTGATTAAAAGATATAATTATTTTAATTTCTAATTTTAAAGAAATACGAATGATATGTTGATTCAATTCGATAATTTCTTTAAAATATAAAAAAGATTTTGTATTTGAAATAAACTTCCTGAAATAATATCGTGTTAATAAAAAAATAGAGGATTCTGTAAGATACAAATAATTTGGAATATAAAAGTTTTTAAAACGATTTAAAAACAAATAACTGAATGAAAAGCTTGCGTTAAATTACAAAGTATCTTCGCAGAGCGTGCATGCACACAGAATGAAGTTAAATTTTTACACATAATTTTATATCCTTCATTAAAAAATTTCCATAGTCACTGTTTACGGATTTAATGTTTACAAATTTTTTTGCTTGTGCGTGTACGTAACACTTAATTAGTATTTAAAGTCACGCATCCTTCTATATCTAATTATAAAATATGGAACGAAAAATAGAAAAAAAAAAAAAACAGAATAAAAAAATTTAAATACCTTTTATATATTTCTAATTACAGTGTATATCGATGTTTTAATAAACAACTTATTTTTAATGCATTGTTTATAAACTATAAAGAAATTTCAAGCAAAAATAATAAATAATAATGCTGTTATTCAAAACACAAAGTTTTGGTAAAGAATACAATCTGAGAAAAAACTGGATTATATAAATTCTAAATATTAGCATAACAAATAAGAACTGAAGGTAGTAAAATCTATTTCAAGTGGTTCCTAAGTAGAGCCAAATGAAAATATAAATAGAAATGCATGCAATATAATATTTTGAATTATGGATATTAAAATGAAATTAAAAAGAAAGAAAAATGGATCATTCTTTTTTCTTTTTCATGATTTGACAAGAAAAGAATTAAAAAATTTATATGTGCAACTTTTTTTATTGATATTATATATTTTTTTATTATTTTCAACAAACATATTATTACTATAAAATGTGAGTACCAATTTCTACAGTAACAAATAAAAAAAGAAAGATCAAACTATACGAAACAATAAAAAAATATTCAATTAAAAAATAAAAGACCGTAAAAATTTCTATCGAGTGATTCGAATATTAAATTTCCCGCCAATTTTCGCATTAATTCGCAATCAATAATGCACCTACAGTCGACTAGTAATTATCTATATCTTGATGAATTTCTATCTATAAAAAAATCAAAATTAATTGAGAAGTTGTTTTTATTTGTACATTTCTGTGCTTTTGTTAATAGCTTGTAACATACTGCAAATTTTCGACTACATGACATTAAACATTTCTCCAAACCTATTTTTAAAATTGACCTTTAAGATGAACTAAATTTTAGAAACTTCTAGAATCTACCTATTTTAGAACTAACTCATATCTTTATAAACTATAAAAAGATGTAAATAATAAGAATTTTATTTATATCTTCGAAAATATAAAAATATTCACAAAAATTATAGAATATTTTTTTTAAAAAATTCATTTATTGCAAAACAAGCAAAACCGAACTTTTCATAATATTCTAATTTTATTCATTTATTTAACCTCTTTTCTTCCAAATCAATTTACGAATAAAGAAAACCTAAGCTAATTTTTTATCAACAATAGAATATTTGATTTCGTTTCATTCAACTCGAATGAAACTTTTAATTTTGTTAAACTTTTAAAAATTCCAATGTTTTCTTCGCTATAAATAAGCCAACTCAGATAATCAAATAAGAAATATTCAATATTGAAAATATTTACATTGTATAAACATTTAATGAATAAAAACTCTTTAAACTAAAACTTTCATCAACATCCAAATAAAAATATTGAGTTTAATATAGTATCAAAAATGTAATTCAAGTGCAAACTACTTTTTAATGAAAAAAAAGGAAAAGAGAAAAAAATATCTCATAGCGACGCGATAAATTTTACGACTCTATTCCACTCTCTTTCCCCTATTCCATCAACAGAGGATTCATAATTCACACCTGACACACGAATTCCACCCAGTGCAATTAAAATTTCGACGCTGATTTCCAGTACATACGATAAATATACAAAGATCTCAAATATATGAAAATTCTATCAAAGAGTAATTTAATTTAATATATCAATTGTAGTATAATAAAATTTTTTGTTTATAACAATGAAACTCGTAATTGATCACAATTTCTTCCTTCCATTTAAAAATTAACAATTAATAATTTTTTTATCGGTATAATGACATAATAAATTATTATTACGACCAGGTCGTGTAATAATACAATATATGGCTATGTATTTTTTACATTTTAAAAAACAATGATTCAGCGAAATTACATCTTTCTTACAAATATGTACAATAAAAAAAAAGTAAAAACAAAACTTTAATTTGAAACAAAACAAAGAAAGAATGTAAATTACATTTGAGAATACAAAGTTTTAACGGTTGAAGAATTTGTTTATTTTTCAAAAAATTTTAACTTCACGAATCAATTAAGTCATTGATAAATAATTATCAAAATAATTGCTGGATTAAAAAACTTAGATAAAATTTGGATAATAAAGAAATTCTCACTGAGTGAATCATTTTTCAAGAAAAATGTGATCGATTAACTTTGTTATATCTGAATCAGTGGAAAACATCAATTTTCTATACGAGATTTAGATTTCTCGTTTTCTGATCTTTCTTTTCGACTTTCTTCAAATCGAGTCACCCGATGGAAACAAAATGATAATATTCGCATGAATTGGAAGGAATGTTTACGAAATTATATACAGCATTGGATAAATATCTTATGGTTTATAACATAATACACAAAGTATCGATATATTCGTGGAACACTTTTGAAGGGTAGATTTTAGAATTCAAAACAAACAAAAATGCCGATCCTGGCTTATTTAAGTTATAGGTAATTTAAATACACATTAGATAGAACGAGATAGAGAAACTTCTCTCTCTCTCTCACTCTCTCCCCCCTCTCTCTCTCTTTCTCTCTCTCTCTCTCTCTCTCTCTCTCTCTCTCTCTCTCTCTCTCACTCTCTCCCCCCTCTCTCTCTCCGTTACATCGTCATCGCGTTTCTTTCTTCGCTTTATCTAACGTTCGATTGCTTGTAACTTAATAAATTAATAAGATTACAAGATCTCGAAAGACATTATTAAATATAATAAGATTAGAAGGTATAAATACATCCACGCTGTCAAACGTATTGCTTATACGCAATAGATTGAAAAAAGAACAATGTTACGAAATTAGACATCGTATGAATATAACTTTACGATCAGATGCATACGTCGCACGTGTTAGCTTCGAGTTGAGAATTGTAATTTCTCGAAAAGGACGAGCATATCGATCGAAGTTTAGCTCAGTAAATATCGTATCGAGAAATTTTCTCAAGAATTCGAACTTTATTTCTGTGAATCAATGAATTCACGAATTCACGTGTGAGAAAGAGAGAGAGAAAAAATCGAACACTTGTGAAAGGATTCCAAAATTTCAATTCGCAATTTCAATTTCGTACATCCTTGGTCAACCAACGAATCTCTCGTTTACACATTGGACTGAATAAGAAACGGTGCTACGAGATTGGATATTGCGCGTGGATCGATCACCACGTGAAACTCTGACTCGTTGTGAAAGAGAGGAATTATAGCGATTTTTGCGAGTTTCAAAATCATTATTTCGATTCTGATCGATCTTTCTTTCAATCGGACCTGTGATAACCGAATGTGAACACGGAAACAAATGATGGCATTCATTGGACAAGTTTGAACAAGAAATTGGATATTGCGTCTGACTCATGAATATCTCACGGTCGGATGCATGTGTTAGCTTCGACAGTTTCAGAACTGTGATATATCAAAAAGATGAATAGAAGACTCTTAAGTTGATAGAAGAATCTTGAGACAAGGAACGAATGGAAAAAGAAAAGTACCATTGGCCTAAAGAATATAGAATTTTCTTATATTGATCGAAAACTTTGAATTTTATTTCTATCATTACTTGGAATATGAACACAGATAATATATAGAAAACTATTTAGCTCGTTTTTCCAATATTCCATTAAGTCTTGCTGCTGTTGATCTGTATTGTTATTCCGTTTGTTTACATTCATACTATTCCTGTTGCGAGTGATAAAAGTTCATAACTTTTTATGATTCAATATTTTTCTAATTTTTGTTTAAAATCATTTGTAAAATAATCTATATTCTTAAGAGAATAAATCTTAACGTTTTATTTCAGGAATTACGATATTTACTTTCTTTTAAATTCGTTTATAAAAATGTACAAATCGAGCTTAAACATTTTTCATAGATATATTCTGTGCATTAAAAAAATATCTATTTAAATGATCTCTACTCCAAATATTCGCATCCATTTGTACCGCATTAATCAATTTCACCTTCGATTCATCCTTAATTCAACTTCGTTCTCAAAATATCGTTCATCTCTATCCGTAATAAATCACCGAAGTATGAAACTGATGAAATAAAATTATTTATGGTGCCATGTGCTAGTCAACTGTGCGCTGATTAATCAACTGCTGCTCTATATACTGTCGCGTGTTATTCTCTCAGTTAGCTAAGTAGTCCTATATTCCTTTCTTATTAGAAATATTATAAAATTACTCGAGATCTTTCGAAGTATAAAATTTTTATAATTCGAAACTCTCGAAATTAAAATAAAAAATAAAAGAAGAATTTTCATAAAAATTAAATTAAGCTTAACAATTATCATTTACCGATTACGAATTTAAATTTGAAGAATTTCAAAACTTTTAAAATAAAAAAAAAACTTTTATAAAAATTTTTAAATTTTTCGCATTTTTTAAAAGAATATTTAAAATCATCTACTATTGGCTGATTGAGTCCGAAAAAAATTTGAAAAATCAAAATTCTTTAAAATTTTAATTTTTAAGAAAATAAATAATCTTTGGAAAAGAAGAAGAAAAAATAATAATTCTGAATTTTAAAAGTTCCAATAATTTTGAAATCTTACAAAATTTCAAATTCGAGTTTCATAAATCTGAAAATCAAATATCGACCTATTTCTAACTTCTTTCTTATCCTATCTTATAGTCAGACGCATATATTGCACAATAGTGATTCACGAATCATAAAATGCAAAAAAGAATTTATTTTTATGGTTTTCGTGAGTTTCGAAATCGTAAATTACAATTGTACTGTTGAATGCAAAAAGGTCTTCAGGTTTTTAGAATAAAATAAAAACATAAAATTATTATTATATGTTATTTAATTAATTAAATCCCATGTTCTTTTTTTATTGATATTTCTGTTTCAAATTTCATCGTTATTTTCAAAAACAATTGACAAAATTACAATAAATGTTTTCTAAGTTAATATTGAATGCTTTTCTAAAAATATAGAAACTTATTACTTCTTGCAACTAACAATATAATTTTGCGATCCTATTTCGCTTTTTCTTCTATCGAAATGATAGCTAGGATATAGAAATATAGAAACCAACAATACCATTCACACAAATTGAACGACAAATTGAACAATGAGAGACATAGAATAAATATAGATCAAACATAAAATAGATATTGCGTCAATGATTATTTAATGAATATCATATTGATACATCTATCACACATGCATCGCGATTCACGAGTTATTACTTGAAAGAATAATCGTATGTACACGCGAATATGTGTGAAACAAAAATCCTAATTTATTTTCCTCCTAAGACTGCTTAGACCGCCCACGTTGGCCATCGAATTAGAAGGTTACGAGAAGCGCACGCGAAAATATCCAACGATAAAATGCTAATAAAGTGCAGGTAAAGGGATTCGCAGTTACGAAATATAGTTCCGTAATGAAAATGAAGTAATGCTTTCAGGGGCTTCGTTTTCAGGTATGATAAATACATAAAAGTGCGAAAGTGTCGTCAAACGTGAACATGAAAATGTACACAACACGTCTTTACTGTTCGATCTAATTTGTTTCGATCCACTTTTAACCGTTCTTTGTATAGGTTTAAGACTGGGCGATCTTCTATTGGGAACGCGCATGCGTAATGGTTGATTTTTCTTTAAGACGCAAGTTTTTCTAACACAAAGGTTATGTGCGTGTTTCTCCTTGAATATAATTACATCTTTTCAAAGCATTTAAGCATGTAATTGAAATTTATAGGTTATTCGAGGTGTGCAATAAACGAATAATATGTAATAAGAATAATGTGCAATAAGAATTCACTTATCCGAAGTTTGTTTATTTAAAGAAACAATTATCCAAATGTTCATTATTGAAATATATAGTTAGATTACTATATACATTATATAGAAGATTAATTATTCAATCATTATAAATAAATGATTGAATATTCGAAGTTTAATGATTCAAATGATTTATCGAACACAATATTATAATGTATATAGCGATGTTTTATTATATAAATATTTTTTTACATAATAAATTGTAATCTGTATTTGAAAATTGTTTAATCTTTAATTCTTTCACGTATCGATAAATTTAATTATTTTTAAATGATCATTCGAAGTTTTTCAATTACTTTGAAGATAAATAATCGACATTTCTATTAATTTATTACATATGATAGATAAATATAGATAAGTTAATATAGATAAATTAATAGTATTTCAAAAAAAAAAAAAAAAAAGAAGAATGAGATTAGTAAAAATTATTTCATTACTCAGATATTATTTTAAAACAATTTTTGCATATTTTAATTTTTTTCTCTCTATATATGAGTTAATCGACTAATATTAAATATAATATTAAATGTAAATGTAATATTACATAAAATGAGACATTTGAAGATATATATTATACTTTTATTACAATGATTGTAATGAAGAATAATCATTTAAAAACGTTTTTCAATTTACCACAATAAAAATATTTTTTAATTTAGAATCATAAATTGAAAATATAAAAGTTTTTATATTAATATTTTATTCTATTTTGTGAATTATAAATATGAAATTTATGTAATTATATATATATATATCTTATTTTGTTTAAATTTATGGATGTTATAAAATTAATAATATCGTAAAATATTTAATCGAAATATATGAAGTGGAAAAAGATTTATAAATCAGAAATTTATTAAATAGTATTTTTTTTTTAATTGAATTTCATTCTTAACATATAAATAAGTTCAATGATATTGCATATTATATGTGTATAACTTCTTTATTTATACACATTATCATTGAATATTTGATTCGAAAGATCAAGAATGGCAAAATAAATAATCATAAGTCAATCATTTATATAAATTAATAAACATTAGTTTTTGTATATATTTCTATTTAATTTATTTATTTAAAAATAAATTTTTTATCGTCTGTTTTTCATTATTTCTATTGTCATTTGTTAAATGAGAATTATAAAGAATGGCCGAAATATCGAATTTAAATGGGTTCATTCAAATATCTTGGAAAATATTAATGTTATTATTTAAAAAATATTTTAGATAAAAATTCAATAATTTAAAGAGATTTTTTGATATAAAATAACGAAATATGAATAAACAAGTATTTTTTGTCTCTCATAATTTAGATATAATCTTAATAATAACATTATTTATAATTTCATTAAGTTTTAATATTATTATTAAAGTTAAAATATAAAATATTTTAATTGATTTTATAATTTTTACAAGATTAGTTAAATCGATTCATGTATCTAAAAAAATAATTTATTTAAAAAAGAAAATTGATTTTTAAATATCAAAAAAATATTTTACATTTATCTTACAGTTTTTATCCAAAATATTTTTTAATACCAATATTTTCAAGATATTTGAATAATTTTATTTAATATTTTTTTCTATATAATATAAATACTATTATAATCTTGTCATTTCAAGTCGACTTATCGTATAAACGCCTCTTAATGATATTAATAATTATTAATATGATGACCACAAATATACGCAAGTAGAATTTCATTACAAATTAAAATTATGAACGGAGAACTACGAATGGAATTAATTATTTTTAAAAATTGTTAGATATATGTAACTATATTATATAAAATAAACATATATTGCATATGTTTTTATTTTAATTTTTTTTAAATTATTTAAATATTTTTAGAAATTACAACAAATATAAAATCATAAAAAAAACTGAAATTGAAGATCTATAATGATTATATCTGATGTAGGAATAAAACAAGGAGGAAAATGTTAGATATTCTATTCCAGAAAGTAATTTAAATATTTTCTAAGAAGAAGCTGAACTGAAAGAAATTCATCCAATCGACGATGTAAATAAATCGATAAATCAGATAATGTTAATTTCTTAGTACTATCTTTTATTTTTAATTATAAATAATTAAAAATAAGAAATAATAAATAATAAATAAAAGAGAAATAATAAATAAATAATTTTGCAATTTGTGTTGGATAAAATTATTTACTTCTTTTTCAATTTTTATAGTCAAAACAATTTTAATTTATTTTAATGTATGTATAATTTATATTTTATTAATTTAAATATTTGTCATTTTATTAGAACATTTTTCTTATAAAATTAAATCTTTTTTTCTTATATTCGTATCATTTTAATTATTTATTTAATGCATATGTAAAATCTTAATATTTCAATTTATTTATAATCTTAAAAAAAATTTAGTTTTCTAAATATAATATTATTTTATAATAATAGCATTAATTTAAAATATAAAATAAATTATTTTCCATTCTTTAAAATAAACTATAATTACTAGTAGCAAAAATTAAATGAATTTAATATCGGTTAAATCAAATGAACAGCAATCATGACATAGAGAAAGGAACTAGCAATTTCCGAAGGACTCGATATATCGAATCCAATTTCGATATATATTGAACATACATTCAGCGAAATATCGAACAATTAACACCATAATCGAAAGAATATAACAACAATTAATTTCTTTTCTTTAACTGCAAAACATACTTCTATAAATAAATATATTTTTTATTTAATTTTAAATTAAATTTAAATCTCTATAAAGAAAATGTTTTGTAATATAATGTTTATTTGTAATATAAGAATTTTAAAATATAAATACATCTAATTCACCATTTACACGGTAGATTGGTTCAAGAAAAAGAAATCGTATAAGAAGAAATATAATATATATCGATAGAAATATCGTAGGTATGGTATATCTACTTTTACTGTTTTAGAATAAAATAAAGATTAAAAAGATTGGATTAAGGAAAGATGTAATCTTTATATACAAAGAAAAAGTAGAAAATTATATATTACATATAAAAACTTAAATTTTATAAAAATTTGAGTAACAAACATGAAAAAAGAAGAATAATAACTTCATATATGGAAAATTAGCATTATATGGAGCAGACAAATTATTTTCAAACTAAAAACATGAAATTTATAAAACTTTCTTTAACTTCAATACAATTTTTTTAAATTCAAGAAAATAATATAAAATAGAAAATTGAAAAGATCAAAATATATCCATGAATATTATTAAATTTTATTCTGTTATTATTATTTTTGACAATATTGTTCTAAATAAAAATAATTAAAATGGATATATGAATATAACACTTTTAACAGAAATTTAAACAGAAATTTTAAATAATTTATTAATATTAAACAAATATACTAAAAATGGAAATTGTGTTTATTTGCATATAATCATTTTTATATAAATATATATATATATATATATAAAGAAAATTACTATTTATAATTATATTTTATTATAATTTAAAAAAAATGAATAAGTGTATAATTGCTTATATAATAATAAAGTGAAACTCTGTTCACTTTTTTGAATTGCTTTATTCCAAATAAAAATTTCTAAATTCTTATATTATTTATATTATTCAAAGAATATTATAAAAGTTCATTTTAAATGCTGATTCTAATATCGAATAAAAGAATTTAGATTGTAATTTATCAATAGAAGATACGAATAGGTATATAAAAATTTTATTGCGATTTAAGGAATAAAGCATTCATGTTTCTCTCTTCATTTACGACCATGGAAATACCTGAACGTTTTCCTGCATGCTAAATGAAGATTTCCTTTCTGACAAATTGCTGTAACGATAATCTAATCCTGGTTGTTAATTCCAATGTTTACGACAGAATTCCAATGACCGATTCTAACGTAAAATTTATTCTCATCTTAAAATCATGAATTATAAAGTTTTCGATTTTCAGAGATTTTTAATATTAGAATATAATAATATTCCAATGTTATTGTATTTTATTTACGAGAAAAAATTGAACACATTTCAGTAATTTAAATTTTATGCCATTTAAATCATCATGCACTGTGACAATTTAATTATAAAATTATAAATTATAGTATATAAAATGACCAGTTTTTATTATATATATATTTAAAAAAATATAATATAATGAATATAAAGTTATTTATAATAATAAAGAAAATATTTGAATAAATATTTAATAAAATATAAAATATTATATATATTATAATTTTTTTTAAATAAAATATTTTCTTATATAAAATAAGAAATTATTTTATAATTAATATTTATTTCATTAATATAATCGACCATTGTTATTGAATAATACAAATTTTCAATAGTAAATTTTTCCCATTATTCATACTTTAATTATTTCATTGCAGTACTTGTAAATCAATTATCGAGAAACTATTGAATAACAATTTAAATTCAATCAAAATCTCATATCTATTTTCGATATATAAATTCTGAAAGACTTAGTATAATCATCATTTATTATTAAAAGACGTATTTTATTGATTCACCTATTCACGATTTATCACTAACCATTAATATGTATCAAGCATATTGCTTTAATCGTTATCTGCATATTACTACAGATGGATAAATTATTATTCAATTAAAAATTTATTCATAAATAATTTATTCAAACAATATTTTTTCTATATATTAATATTGCAACAAATTCGTAATAAAGCAAAATAATTATATGTAATAAAAATTTTCAAAGATTCATTAAAAATTTCAAACCCAATCGAATTCGAACTTTAAAATTGTATAAAAATTATCCACAACAATAAAAATTAACAAAACTTTGTTGCAAATATAAACAGTTTTAAAAAAGAAATAAAATCGAAGCAATCTGTCAACGGTTGCAAATCATTTTCGGCTTTATATGAAACTGGACAAACGGGATGACCCCTCATTCCCTTTCTAATGGAGCATCCAATACACATAGAAATCATGCTTCGTACACAAACGATCTTTCGTTCTCCAGTAAATGGAAAGGAGTTCCTTCGTTCAATGCTACGCTCCTGGTTCAATGGCCCCCACCACTGCGCGTCGTGAGCCGCGCGCGCATTGCTAAAAGTGCGTCAGACAGGTTTCTTGCTCTGTCCATTGCGAACGCGCTTTTAGCTTGGCACGTTTGATTTCTGCGTGTCGTGTACATACGTAGCGAAAACACTTTGCTCGAACAAAGAGATACTAGTCGTTGCACGCGATCGTATCGAGTCGAGAATCACAGTTATGTACACATGTACACGAAAGTATTCGAACGCTTATAAAATGTTGAATAATAAAAATATGCGTGTTAAACTTAATTTTCAAAGATAATGTAAAATGAAATTTGAAGTGAATTGGATAATATTTGTTAAAAAGAATAAAGTAAGAATAAAGTAAAATAACATAAGAGTGATAAAAATATTCGAATGTATTATTATTTATTAATATTATTATTATTATTATTTTAGATATTAAATATTATTATTATTTTAGATTAGTAGATATAGATATATATGAAATAAGTATGCAATAATTTCATATATATCTATATATATAAAATATGCAATAATTAGATTGCAAATAATCATGCAAAATAAAATTTTTATGAATATTATAATACGTAATACAAATTTGAATATCTTCTGTTTTTTTGTCATATCATATGCATGCTACATAGACTTTGTATTTAAGTTTTTTATAAATGTATAAACATTTATTATTATTTATTTCTATTTATTATATTTATATTTATACGTTGACCCATCTTTGATTCTATATTCTAATAATCTAAGAAATTGCTTCATACTGTGAATTAATTTTTATAGAATTTACGTCATAGAATTTTATAATAGAACTCTATTAACGTTATACTATCGTCTCATAATTATTTAATCTTTTACTTATTTCGGACCATACTCAATAATATTACAGTCTTTATAATAGAATGCTTAGGATATATATTATATATACAACAGTTATAAAATTATTTTCGAAATTTATTATATTTTTATTGTTTTAATATTAATAAGCATTCAAATATTTTTATGTATATATGTATATCTCGGCCTTTTTCCGCATCGTCGACCCAATATATCGATCGTCAACGGTATTCTGCATCTTTTTTCCCTTTTTTTTCTTTTTTGCTTCTAACGGCTACTGGGGATTTTCGCGCAATAACGCGACGTACACGTTACGCGATATTAGTTGCGCGCACGTAATATTGACCCATGGTCCACTTTTGCGTCGGTTATACAGGACTACTTCAACGGTCGATCTTTTGAATGAAATCGGTTTTCCATTTGAACGCGTGTTCTATCCGCAGAATAGCAGAGAAGGTTGGTTAATGAAATGGGTGGCGTTTCGATGATTCTTCTAATATACATTTCTCTTTTTCTATAACAATAATACGCGATTCAAGATTTGCAATTTTTGAATTATCGACACAGAAAAATTTATTGTTATTTTTAGTTTTCTATTTATTTGTATAAAATTATGAAAATGTGATTTCAAATTATGCATTTTTAATTTGATAGATTTTAATTAAGATTTTTTATCAAACAAATATTCAAAATATAACTGTTTTAATAACTTTTGTAATTAAATAATCAATTTTAAAAACAGTTTAGTTCAAGAGAATAAATATTATGATCTTGAAAATTTTTTATTGATGGCAATTGTTTTTATTATTATTTTCAAAATTTCAAAGTTTGAACGTTTTTTAATAAAATTTATAAATGCTTGTGACGTTTATTAAACGTTATATAAAAAGTAATCGAGTAATTATTGCAAAATTGCGTTCTTTATAAGTTTATAAAACATTGAATGTATAAAGATAAAAAAATTATTTCCTTTATATCGTATTTGTCTCTAATAAAATTTCACGCATCAAATGAAGATATAAATCATTTTCATGTTTTTAAAATAAACAATAGAATATATGATTAAAAATTATCAATGCATTATATTCACGCATTAAAAGAAAATATGTTTCATAATTACAATTATTTTTAACATTAAAATTTATATGAATTAGTAGTTTTTATATATAACTTTCAAATATTTAATGTATTTTTAATAGTAATTATAAATTGTTATAATAATATATATATAATAACGTATTTTGTGATATTCATTGTATGTTCATTGTTTAATTCCAATAATGATCAATGATTGATCAATAACAAAATATTAAGTGATTCGAACAAACATGGACAATATAATAGTATTGATGTACAGTATAACAGTATATGAGATATGAAACGCTAAGATTATTTTTAATTTACTGAACTTTTTGTGTCATTGATAGATGGCACTGGCGCCACAATGTTGGTAAAAACATATAACGTGAATCGAAGATATGTATTTTTGCTCGTTAAGATCGTAATTACAGTTTGCATAAACGAAATTCTGGTAGATCTGTTAAAATATAATAGATTATACGAGTTTTATCAACATCAACAATGACATATTGATGGAAATTGATATGATATATGTTATATATATGTTATATGATGTTAACCGAAAATGATATTTAAATTACTTTTAATTAACAATTCATTAATATAAATTCAAAAAAAAAATAGTAATATATCACTAATCTGCAATTTTTCTCTTATTTATCACAAAAATTAAATAAATATAAATTTTAAATAAATTCAAAATTTAAATCTAAGATATGATGAATCAAATATTTATATTTAAATATTAAAACACTGTTTTAAATTTCAAGTGAAGAGATTTACTATGAATAAATAAAGGTTTAAAATAAAGTAATAAATATTCTGTTTTTTCACAGTCACTTGTGCACGTAAGAATAATCGCGAGAATTTAGTTTATAATTATTGTTCATTATCATATTTATATTATTCACTGTATTTAATAATTTCATTTAGTTTATTTTATTGTATATTTTTGCATATTATGTACATTCTCTTTTCCTCTCTGCACATTTAAATTTTTTATAAATAATTTAATAATCATAATTAACAAGAGACAAAAAAAAAAGAAAAAAATAAATGACGAAACTAAAAATTAAATAAATACACATTTACGATATAAATTTAAATAATCCATGATTATGCGACGACCGGTTTCGCATTTTTGTCATAAATACCATGTTTTGTTGACCTGCCAACCGTTTCAAAATGAAATTTCGATTAATCAAAATATATTCGTGATTCAACTTTCA
Organism: Apis cerana; assembly: GCF_029169275.1. NCBI lineage: Eukaryota > Metazoa > Arthropoda > Insecta > Hymenoptera > Apidae > Apis > Apis cerana. The sequence goes on along the minus strand of NC_083863.1, from coordinate 1,780,323 downwards.
TCCGACGGGTAGTGTCTATCGAAATCATGTAAGCTACGACGGTATCGTCGGCCCTAAATTCGAGATACATTGCTAATTACCGCAACAACGATGTCGACGCATCGCAGAATATGTATATATCTGAATCACAAATTGAAAAGATCTGTTAACGCGAACGCACTATATTTAGCCTTCACTGTCTTTCTAATCGGCCACGCGTCTGTACACTGGGCGACTGTGACCGTTTCGCTCTGCTGCTGTCCGCAATGCAATTGGACTGTGGAATTTAGTGCAATCTGCGTTCCGTTATATGTATACGTGTATGTAACGTAACATTAATATTATTAAATCCGTCAAAATGACGATTTTCAGACTTTTCGCTTTATAGTCAACTATTGTTTTAAATATAAAAGTTACATATTCCTATTATGATATTCAACATGTGACTAAATATATATAACATACAAAACCGATAAAAATAATTTTACTGATCACAATATATAGCCTATATTATATATCTAGAAATATTTTTGCTACTTTTTAATTAAAGAATTAGAAAAATTGATTTTGATTTATATTTATGAAGAATATGTTCTTTCTAGCTTCATTCTTTCACTAGAACTTCAAAAGCAATACTCCGATTCTTTCGATCATAATATTATAGCGATATCAAATTTATTTTTTAAAAATAAATATTGGATTGTTTATTAGATTATAATTTTTATTTTAAATTAAACATAGAGCAGATTCATTGATTTTTTTCAAACATTTCGTCAAATTAATGGATATAGTAGTTTCAATATTAACGAACGCGCGATTCTTGCCTAGCTCTTCCCGCTTTACTCGTAAAAGCGTCGTTTTTCCAATGTAACACGCGCAGGTCGTTGCACCAGACATTGCGTAATGTTCACGGACGATTCACCACGGCTAATTTCGAGCAATCACACTATCTATCCATAATTCGTACGGATCCGGTGCGCGGAATCGCCACGATTTGTCAATCTACGCGTCTGTTCCCCACTACTCGAGTCTGTTTGAAAACGACGATGGCGGTTATAAAATTAAATATGCGAGACTTGAAACATGTGATATATATTATTTTTCAAATTAAAATTTTCCTTTTTCAAATTAATAAATAATGATTTAATTGTGATTTTGAATTTAAAAGTATTTTTAAATCGAAAGCTAAACTAATATAATCATCAAAATCTAAAATTTAATTAAAACTCCAATTTAACTTTAGTCATTCTATGAATTGGTTTCAGTTACTTTATGATTATGTTATACAACTAAACGTTTATTATTTCAGAAATATTTTTTTAGCCGGAAACTTTTTACACTCAAAATTAATATTTTTATATTCTTATCAAATATTATCGATGAGGAAATTTTGATCGTTTATAAAATTCAATTGAAAACGTGATTCACGTTGAACAGTTCGAATATTTTAAGGTGATGAAAAGAAACGGACCTCCCGCCAGTTTATCATTGATTCGAATGAAAAATTCTCTCTTTCACCAATAGTTCATTCGCACTATAAATGAACCAGGAGTCTTTATATAACGCGCGAACCGGCTTTTCCATAAATGCAACGCCCAACGAGTTTTACGCCGTGATAGTTTTCCGTTGAACTACTTATTTGTGCACTATAAACTTGGAAGATAAACCATAATCCATAAAAAAATGTAGCTTATTACGATTTTGTATTACACATTCGTACGTGACATTCCTTTCATGAACTTTCATATTTTTTTTATCGCGCACAAAAATTAAATATGACTAATTAAAAAATGAATAAAGAGAATGTATAAATCAACGCGATATATAATTAAAATGAAAAATTCAATTAAGCGTTAAATGAAAACATGTTCAAGTTCTAATATAAAAATACAAATAGATAATAGTTAAATTATCTATTGGAAAAATACATTTAAAGATATCTATGGATATTAGTAGTATCCTTCACTTTCAGGATCAAAAGCGTGGAGCAAAAAGCAGTATTGTTTCGGAGAGACAACACGCGGTGATATAGAGGGTGTCCGATAATTGTAATTTATCGGCAAAGAGATGATTTAAAAAAAAGCTTTTCTACTTTTTGAAAATAATTTTAAATATTACGTGATTATGATATAAATAATATTAGATATGTTTACAATATAATTTTAATAATTCGTTTTATAAAATAATACAAAGAAATAATTTTTAGTAATAAATAATTTATAAAAAATATTCAACAAAAATTATTCAAAATATTATTAGAAATAATAAATATTTTGCTTGTCATAATAATTTATATGAATTAATTTTATATATCATATCATATCTTTTTAAATTTTTTAAAAATATTTTTTATTATCCGATACATATTATATATTTCATATAAACAATTACTGTAATCCGAATCTTACAAATAGAAATCTATAGATATCAAATTTATAAAAATATATCGATACTAATCTAATTTTAATCGTTTTCATTTTCAGTAAAGCATTTCGCGTGATAAATGTAATTTTTTTATAAAAAAACAAATATGATACGAAGTAAATGGAAAATAAAGATAATTTCAAAGTTATTTTACACTTATTGTACATCATATCTAATTCATTTATATTATTCACGAAGTTTAAATTTTTATATTATAATATTAATATAAATTACAATCAATCGGAGATACTTTCATATTTAATATCATTTTTTTCCGAAATTATGCAAAAAATCTTATATTCTAAAAAAATTGTATTCTATAGTTCATATATTTTTTTGTAAAAAATCATCTGATTGTCGATTATATTGTAATTCAACGAACACCATATATATGTGGCGCGCATCGTGTGCGTGGAAAAAGGTACGCAGATACAAGTCGACGACCAGAAGCGGTACAGTCACGAGAGAAAACCAATCGGAAGCCTAGAACTGTCTGTCTCTCTTACACACTCACACACAGTCATTCATTCTCTACGTATCTCGCTTTATATCTCTCCTTCTCTCCCTCTTTCGTTAATATCGGGAGTAGGGGGGGGAAAAGAACCGATCGTTCGATTTGCCAGTACCAACTTCCTATCTTTCATGCTGTTCATCTTTACATTTCGCGTATATTATCGTAGTCAAAATAACAAGAAGAGATATAACAAGCGAGATACACGCGTTAACCGACGAAAACACTGCTTCACTGCCACTGTTTCGCGACCGTTCGACGATAAGAGTAGTAGAGAGCGCACCATTATTTTTGTATCTACGTAGCACACGTTGCCCGCGCGCACCACGAAGGGCAAGGGAGAGTCATATATCCGAACTCCGTTTGCTCACGAGTCTCCGATCGACCGTTTACGAACAACACGAATCGACATTGACGCGGCGTCACACCACGCTGCAAATTGTCTCCCTCCCGGCGGCACCGTGCTTTTTTACTTCCGTGCACACCTTGCGTACGATTTCGCTACACACACGATCTACCAGATAACGTTCGCGTGGTTATTCACGAAAACACTCTTCACGAGGGCGTCTAGCACGTAATTCTCGGAATAATTTCGAAGAGACGAACCGACGGTAATAACACCGGCACGGCGTGTGCGCTATGGTGGCGCACCGTAGTCGCTCCTCGTTGCGAGGCGTCCCGAAGGGACGAGGATCGCATTTTAATGGGGCGCGGCCGTATGAGAAATTTCTTAATTACCTAAATGCACTCCTTAATCATGGGGGATAGGTCTGCTTTGCCTCACCGTGACGCACACAACACTCGATGCTCGGAAACGGGGGAAAGGAAGAAAAACACTACACTCTACGCGACACTGGAAAACTGCACCACCTCGGCGGAACGCGAACGAGTCTGCCTCGTTCTCTCTCACGTCCGGTCTCGCTCTATTCCGTCGATGCGCGGCGCTGTGCGCGCCGCTGCTGCGTGTTCGCCGTGCAACGTTAGCGGCGCCTTGTGGCGAAAATGAAAACTATTAGTAATAGCGACACGCCATTGGCTAGCCAATAATGTTTGAGCTTTACTGTTAACTTTAGACCAAGCGGTAAATTCGAACGTTCATTCGTATAATATATTATAATACGAAGTATAATTAAATAAAATTATTATGGATTATGATAAAAATATATAAATATTAAGGTATTTGATAGAATACGTAATGTATTTGTAAGTATATAGTATATAGAAGTAATGAAATTAATTTATATTTTAAGTTATTGTTTTTTTTATGAATATAACAGGAATAATAAATTGAAAACTTATTTATATCATAATACCTATCAAATGTTTTTTATAAAATCAAATTTTTTTGGAAATTGATATTCGTAATGTAACAATTTTATTTTTAGATTAATATGTTAAAATGTAAAATTTTATACGCATAAAAATATTAAAAAAATATTAAAAATATTAAAAATATGAAAAGTATAAAAATGGAATATATCTGTTGATTTTTTATTCATTAAATAAATTGTTATAAATTGTTGTGCACTATCAAAATAATTGTTTTACAATAAAAATGTATTAAAAACAATATAAAACATTATTTAAACGATATTTTCTATAAACATATGAAAAATTCAATACAGAATTTATAAACAATCTGTATGCTTACAAAAAATTGTTAAATATAGACTTTCTCTTATTCAAACATAACGTCTGAAAATGAAAAAAACAAAATTCGAATGTTCAATTCATTTCAAGAGCTATCGTATAAAAACGTTAACCACGTTAAATCGAAAACAGTGATTGATAACAATCAAATTGCCAAATGTTGTTTCTGTTTGCGATGCTCTTTCCCCAATAATGAAAAATGAATCACCATATTTCCGTGTCGGTTTAACATAATATAACGCGTTCAAATAAACATGGAAACGTGCAAACACCCGTTTCTATTTGGAATACATTGTCAACACCTGTCGAATGATATTAAAATTGCACCTCCATAGCGTTAATTTCACCGTTTAATTCTATCGACGCGTGTTCTATCGAAAATCAAAATCTACGATAATCGGCACGAATCAACGTCCGTAATGATTGTAAATCGCATCTATGGTAATCGTTGATTGAAAATCGTTTCGTCAATTTGTATTGTACTGTGACCTAGGATAAATGACCTATTTAACGAACAATCGAATGATTTGAAGAATTTTTGAATAATTTGAACATACTTTTTAATTTTCGTTGCTTGTTAATTAAGAATTATGAAAAATTGATTATCAATTTTTCTTCTTTATTGTCCTTTTATTGAAAAAATTGTTAAAAAAATAAGAAAAATAAAATATGAAAGAAAATTATTATTCCATTCATGAATCGATAATAAATTGTTATTTTATTTAAATTTAATTTTAATACTATTAGTTTTTTATAAATTATTTATTTTATTAATTGCTGATTTATTTAGCTACTATTCACTTTACCATAACGAAAATGAATAATTTATTCGCGGAATAACATTTTCGAAGAATTATTCTATGTATTCTAAAAAAGATTTATTGCAATAATTCGTATAGATAAAGATTTCACGTTGAAAGCACAATAATTTAATTATTTCATGTCTTTTCTAATTTTTAAGAAATTCTAAGCTAAATAAATGAATCGAAACGATGGATTTATCGATATATTCTACACTAGCGTGGAATGAAAAAATCAAAATTTTAATAGTGAAAAATATTTGTTTTTTTAATCTTTCAAATTTTACATGCAAAAGATAATTTCCGAAAAATTAACATTTTATGTATCATAAAGTTTTAAGTTTTTTGCTTTTCTTTTTTTAATTCTCATTTTTATTATATTTTTTCTTTTTATCACAAAATTTATTATTTATTATTTTTAAAATAAATCTGCAAAATGATATTTACAATATAAACAAGCAAATTAAAAATATTTGTGAGATATATAATTTTAAATCTAATTCGAATTTCACGATTCACCAAAATTATTTTACATTCGCATAGAAACAAATATAACATGCTAAAAGGAAAAATATTGTTCGATAAAAATTCATAAAAGAAATCAATAAAAATAATAGTTTTTAAATGATTTTCGACATTTTAAAAAATTTGCTGATTCGAATTTACACATCACTAGACAAAAATTCTTGTTCATCGTTTAAAACGAACAGGCAAAATAGAATTTTATTTTGTTCCTATTCTTCAATAGTCGTTCAACTCTTTCTCGTTCATCGAAAGCGTTGCATAGTCGAATCGAAATTGATAATGAAATGTGAGAACACGTGGTCGTTCAGGAAGACGAATGGTCGAAGATGAATGAGAAATCTTGACCTCGTACGTCCGAACCAAACCGTGACGTCGTATTTCATGGCTTCTTGTTTTTTGTTTTGCCTTGTCAGCGAGATGGAAGTTTATAGTGGGTTTGTGGTTAACTATTTTTCGAGTTAATTGCTCGATCAATTTTAGTCTTCGAGATTGTGCGTATACCGTTTCGTGATTGTTAAATGAAAGTAATTGGAAATTAATAAATTACATTTATTATATTTTTTTTATTCGATCATTTTAATTATCGATTAAATAATAATAAAGTAAAATTATTTGAATCAACTGGAGAACAAATTTGTTTGGAAAACGATTTAAAATTAAATTATTTCCAAATATAGATAATTATTACACAAAATTATATATATTTAATAATAGAAAAGCAATTGTAGCAATATTTATAATAGATAAGTAATAAATTAATAATGATTTTAATATATGTAAAATTGTAATTAATGTTCCATTTTTTAAATTTGTTGATATATAAGAACGAAATTGATAATTCTATGATTTAATAAAATTATAACAGAAAAATTTATAATTAATATCGTATTTTAATTATTTCCCATAAATAATTCCGTTCTTTTTCATTCGTTCAATAAAACTTTGATTGTTCCTTTCATAATTTTTTTAATTCTTATATCTTCTGTAATTTATAATCAATCGTATAATAATCTGATATATTACATTTATATTCTATAACAGATAATAATATTATACATGTATTTGGGTATTACACAGAATAATTAGAGGAATGTTATATTTGTTGTTATATTCGTACCGAGTGATATATATATTTAAAAAAAAAAATCATCTTATTTACCTATCGGTATTATGTCTCACTATTATATAATGTCAATCATCATCGTAAGTGTAAATTATTATAAAGAGTTTACAATTTCAATCATGAAAAAATAATTAAATTTATTCACAAAATTTCAGATTATATATATATTTACATAACAATCAAAATATCGAAGAATTCGTAATGATTGGTGAGAAATATTTATAAATAAAATACATTTCACGAATCGTCATTTGAACATCGAAAGCAGCACATTTAACACGAATAACATGTTTATATTTTCGTGTCAAGTTTTGCTTCATATATTTTCCATTATAATAAAACAATAACAAAACATTTTCGTTGAAAAGCGTGAATGAAAGAATCCCGTTAAAACCAAATCTCGATATATCATCAGCGCATTATACGCAAAAACTCGCATCACACGAGTTTGCACGAATCGTGTGAACGTGATACGCAAATCCGACGATATCTGCAAAAATCGGTCAAAGAATCAATCATCAGATTTCCGTCGAATCGATATTAATCTCTCCATACGTTCTCCATACGAGCGAGCACAATATCGAACGTGAAATCGTGGATGGAATAATTCCTTGCCCCTAATTCACGACAACCGTACGTATCGCGTGCGCATAGTCGGTCACGTGTATCTTCGCGTTTCACGGATTAAGAGGGCGTCCTCCTCGGTTAATAGAACGGCGAGAGAACGGCCGTTTGTACGTCAAGCTTACGGGATGTAACGGGAAGGGCCAGTGGCGACGAATCGATAAACCGTCCAACAATAAAATCGCGGAGAGCGGTTTACCCTTGTTCCAAAGAACCCAATCGTTCTTCCTAGTAAACACTTTTCCACGATTTGCCGAGTAAATTTTCTTCTCCTTCCGGACGGTGTTCACGCTCGTTCGTTTCACGGGAGTCGATCGACCGCCCTCCCCCCTCCTCCTTGATCGTTGGGGCAAATTGTCGGTGAACGGGTAAAATAATAAGTCCGATTGCGGAATCGAGGCTTGGTGAAATGATGTTATTCTTGTCACTGGAAGAGGGAGTTTGTGCAGGATGGGCTTTCTAGTGTTTTTATTGTGGGTTTGGAGGGATAAATGGAATTTGTCCGTTTCGATACCGTTCACTCGTCGAAATGAAATACGATGCGAAATGTGGAAGGTTTTTAATTTGTATATAAAAGATTCATAAAGGATATTTATAATTTTGTTTTTGTATGAAGAAGTTGAGATTTTAATTGATACAGTAATTATTTGGATTAATTGATTTGGAAGGAAGCAAACATTTTTTGTTTTTATTTCTTTATTTAAATTTAAAATTCGATAAAATTCGTTGTATTTATTACAATTTCTACCATTAAATTTAAAATTTTTTTAAAAACTAATAATAATAGATCGAATTTGCTTTCCTGTTTTATTCATAACGAAAACTTCCAGGAGACAGTGATGCAATAATACCGCATCGTGGTAGAGAATTATCGACTCGTTTCTCGATTTCACTTGCTTTATTGGATCGCAGCTAGCGAGAGAGAAAAATACGTTACATGAATGAGATAGAAAAATTTATGATATGCGTCTTAAATCTCTGAAGACAGTTAACCAAACACTATGAATAATCGATAAAAAAAACAATTTTATAAATTTATATTGTGCAATAAAAATGAAAGATCATTTACTGTTTTTTATAAGGGAACAGGAAATAATTTAAATTTTTCTTAATAAACAATAAGTCAATAAATTACGTATTTCGTTATTTATTATCAATAGTAAATATTTCAATAATTAATTCTTCTCACATTGAATCAATAATCATTAAAACAATAATTTTACAAGCAGCTCTATTACCATCTCATCGTTTCTTTTTCACAAAATCTAAATCGAAATACAATAAGAAAAATTATTTGAATCTCTATTAAAATCTCTAATAAATTACCAAAATTTATCGTGTATACTGTCAACGCTCCTTCGATAGAGATCGAGCCCAACATATCCCGCCAAGATAGGTACTTAAGCGTATGGCTCGTAATTCCCAACGTATGGCGCTATTCCACCAACCAACTGTCTACCATAAACGTTCGCGGTTAAGCGATTCGAGGCAAAACGCGCGCGACAAATTCGCGATTAATTAAACGTTACTTTGCGCTTTGTTCCAGAACATGTTTTCGTATGCCATTTTGTTCCAATCGTGACTCCGCGAGAGAACGGTTGTTTGTGGAACATCCTTAAATGTAGCCACTAGAACTTCCCTTACGTAGCCCCCTTGAAAGGCCATTATGACGACAATAGGTTGCCATGGGTAATAACGCGACCAGGAATTTAATTATCATTTTAGGCGGTGCGGAAAGCAATTATCGGAAATTCAGTTTGCAATGGCCAATGGAACCACGCTCGAGAACCAACCACCACCGACCACCCCCCACCCTCCCTCCCCCTGCTACGACTGCAAAAGAGCGAGCTCATTAGGAAGTACTTTTCTCCGCGACGATGAATATACTGCCATTTTATGCGCCGGGCCACGACTCGAGGCCTGTTCGAGCTGAACGAATGCGTGGAGGTATGGCGGTTAAATAAATGTTCGGTGGAGGGGGAAGGTGGCGGTCGGTAATGTTTCCAAGCTTGTCAAACGCGTTCCGTTCAAGGAGGAGGAATGTACACTGCGTTGAACGCTGTCCTGCGATATTAGAAGACTGGGGGATAATACTTTTTCAACAATTCAATTATTATTGTTACATCGAAGAATCGAAGAAAATGAATCGTAAATATGGAATTTTCGTTCTGGAGAAAATGAACTTGAAAATTTTTAAACTATATATATTATAGGTAGAGTAAATAACAAATATAATATCAAAAGACGAAAATATTTGATTAAAAGTATATTTTTTAAAATGATTCTTTATTCGGTTCAAAATACATACGATCTTTCTATAATAAATTAATTTGTTCTGTGCATCGAAATCGTGTTAAGAGAAACTTAGAACAAATGCAAAATTAGAGGAGTGTCAGAAACGGCAATAAAAACAATGCGATGGAAATATTCGTGGTCTATAGGAGAAATTTTTGCACCGTATTTTATCGAAACCTATATTTTTAGTCAAGTATCGTGTTATAAGAGGGTTAACGAAGTGGTGAAGATATAATTGCGTTTGTTTCGGTTGTAAATGTTGATTAAATCAATGTAATAGTTAACAAGTATCTTTAATAATGTTCTTGCGATTACATCTCCAATAAAAGACAAATTCTTCTCAATGCGAAACGATAAAGAAGCTACTAAGAATTTTATGATTATTATTATCAAGAGTTCGAGCATGTTAATAAAAACTTAAGAGCCAATTACTCGAAAATAATTGGCAATAAAAAAGGAAAACGTCTATTCGGCAATAATGAACATTTCTTTATTTATCTCATTAAATAAGAACTCGTTAAAAGATACTTCAACGAATGCAGTGTATGAATATTTTAAACTTACATGCAAGATGTGATTTAATGATATGTTAATGCTCATCGAGGAACAACTTTTACGAAGTTACGAAGAATAACAATTTGTCTGTATATTATTAAATTATTAAAATTAATTTATCCGTATTTATTATTAATACGTTAATATGCAAATTAATTGAAATATATCGTATTCATATCATTATAAATAATAATAATAATTCGAATAAATAATAACAAAGATCGTGTTTGCTTTAATTCTAGTAATAATAAAAATTAATAATTTTATTTAACATTTAATATTGTTCCTAAAAATGAAAATTTTAATAGATAGTTAATAATTTTCCAAAGAGATTAACGATGATATAAAGATTGTTAACTACATTAATAACTTTTTCTTATAATATAATTTCCTTAATTACATATTTCGTGTGATTTTATTAAAATTTTAAACGATTATTAAAATTGGCAACTAAATATTCATTCGACCCAAATATCTAATTAATAATCAATTCGTGATATAAAATAATAATCTGTAAAAAAAAAAATCTTATCTTTCTTCTTTTAATTAAACAATATTCTAAAAGCACATATTTTCACATATTTCTTTAGATTTAATCTGCATTACACGTTCATAATAATATCATCTTTGAAAAATATTATTTTTTGCATTCATCTTAAGCGAATCAAAAGTGTCGATATTCAAAAAAAAAAAAAAATGCAGAAATTTATAATAATAATCCCTCGATCTGAATGTAACAACGGGATGTATCGACTGTCAAAAACATTACAAACGTGTCGAACTATCCGATACATTTAAAATGGCGGAAGGCTCGAAGAATATCCTCTCTCCCTTGTTCGTTCTACATTCGGAAAAATTGTGGACAGTGTATATCGAACGACACACGTCGGTTCGTCGATATCGAAGCATCGAGTTTGTCGCAACATGGCCGAGGATCGAGAAAACGTATAACATTTTCTGAATGGTTTCAAAACCGGGATATCTGTATCCCCCGCGACACAATTCCCGGGATGTTCTTCATCGTGCGCGTTGCTCGTCGACCAACGAGCAACCAGAAATCTATGTATTGTAGCTCTCGTATCGTTTCTTATATTTTTCAATAGCGTGACGAACGATCAAGAAGCTAGAGAGGGAACGTCTCTTTCTGTTTATTTCTTGAAAAGACGATTCTTCATTGTTCGATACTTCGCTTCCGATGCGATCTTTTACAGGTTCTGTTTTGATTCGCCATTGGACCGTGTTAACGTGAACTATTTATGGAATTTTCTACGTGGAGGATGAAAATATTGTATAAAGAAGAATATCGTTTCGTAAAATTGTTGGTGGATAATGCAAGCATTATAGATCGATTGATTAGGGACACAATCTTGATGATTTTTTAAGGGGTCATGGTTTCTAAATAGAGTGATATAATTTTTTAATAAACAATGCAGCAGTTTTGACAACTAATGTTAAAAAATCATCGAAGATTGGTAATGGCTTTTGTGAGTAATTATAATCTATAGAGATGATAAGTAAGTTTCCAAGTGTAATAAATTATTTTTTATAGTAATAATTCAGTTTATCAAATTTTATACTTCATTTTACAATATTTTGTAATTTTATAATTTCAAAATAATTACAACGGAGAATTATTTTTCTTTTTTTAGAAGAAAAAAATGATACAATTAAACGATTTCGTTGTATGAGAAATTTTTAACGAGAATCGAATAATTTTCAGCTCGTAATATGCAGATATAGCTGCATAATTCGTTATTTATTAATAATTTAACAATATTTTATCGTAAGTATCAAAAACAGAGTGAAACTGAAACGGAAAAGCAATTTCGAACGGAAAATTACATATAAATTCATGTATAAAATTTCGTTCTCTTGCATTACGTTATGAAATTGGTGTATCAATAACAAATATTTTATCAAGATATTTAAAATTAGTTTCCACGAAGCACAAGGTAGATTAATGCATTAAAATAACAATTTATAAAATGAGAATTATACGCAAGCGTACTATAATTGTGTGAATAATTGGGAAAAAAGGCCGTACGAGAAAAGTTAAAAATTTTAACAACAATTATTTAAATAACATTTCAATTAAATGAAACAAATCATTATTTGACATTAACACTAATAACACTAAACCTGATCTCTGATAAAACATATTGAAATTCTTTTTTAATTATTTATTATCTCTATTTATAATTTTTTAAATTATTATTATAGTCTTTTTAATAATCTCGTGGATTTTCTTCATAAAAATAAAAATCAATACGTACAAATATAAAAAAAAAAATAAATATAAAATGAATAACACAAATGAACATATTGTAGGCATAGTAAAAGTAAATTAATTTTAAATCTAATGAAAACATAAATCATGAATAATTTAATTTTATTCAATTGAACATTAAAGCCTAATTTACACGATGTGAGAAGATCATGTAGAAAAAAAGATAGAGTTATATAAAAACGAGGTCATAGACGTTCTAAGTAATTAAAAATTAGAGAAAAGAATTTTCATTCTCTGGCCATTGTGTACAATTATGTTTCAATTATGTTTCTGTCTGAATAAAAATCAATATTAATTTCCCTATTTTCTAATTGCAACAACAACAAAAAATTTGTAATTTTAATTGTTTGGTTTAAAATGTATTAAATATATTGATTTAACACATAATTTCTAATATCGATATTTTAAAAGCGATATCATAATAATGGTTTAAAAGAAATTTTTGCAAAAATAAAATGTATCTCTCTCTCAAGGGTTAAAGTTGAATTCAAAGCCTGATTTTCGTACATCTATTTTAAACCTGGGCTAACTTTGACCGCACAGTGGTATGTTGAAAGAATGCTAAATCCGGGGGTTTAAACCTGATTCGAGACTTGGCAGTGCGTATAAAGTTGTTGTCTACTATTTTATTCTTTATCATTCGTGCTCTGTGTTAGAAAGTGAGTAAAATATTTTATTTTAATTATTTCAACAGATGTACAATTTATGTGTAGATATAATATTATTATTCAAACGTGATAAATATCTTTAAAAATCTTCAATTTTAGTTATAATTTTTAAAATTGTTTAATATATATCTAATGCTTTAATTTTATTAAAAACATATTAAAAAGAAAATGATGAAATAATATAAATATAATATAATATAATAATATAAATATAATATATATATGATAAAATTAAACATTACATCATGCCATTAATTATTACTTTTCTCCTTTTTTTTCTAATTTTTGTGCATTGATAATATCATTTTTTGCAAAATATACATTTCAAAATGATATAACACGTAATTTTCCACGAATTTAATTTTTTATTACAGTATTTTATTTCTATAAAGTAATCTTATATAAAGATTATATAAAATAATTTATTTCTATAAAATGGGCGTCATACATATTAAAATGATTTCATCATTTGAAAAAAAGAAAAAATAAATTCCAGAAATAATAATAAGTAATATATTAATAGATCTGAAGTGGTATTTTTTAAAGCATTTAAATGAATGCAATGGCACTTGGCATCATTTGCATTGCTAAGCAATCTCGCTCGTAATTTTATACTTATAGCATCTATGGTACTTTTTAGTAGTTCAAAAAATGAGAAAGTAAATTTAAATTTAAATCTAAATTTGTTAAATTTAAGTAAATGTAAGTTTAAATTTAAATTTGTTAAATATTGCCCCAATTCATTTGATGAATTAAACTCATCATCAGTTCTAAAATACATCAGGAATCTGACTCGACAAATGTACCCAAAGATACATGGATGTTAATTTGATGTGAATATATGTACAGAGTATTTTGTTTAAGTGGATATATTCGAATATCTATGAATTAAACTTATCAAAATAATGTTTCAACAAAATATAAATTATTTTTTTTGCAGATCAAAAATGAGAAAGATTTTAAGATCAATTTTATTTTTTAAAACAAAACTATAGTATATTTTTAAATGCATTAATTTATTTGAGTCTTTATCCTATATAAAAAAAATATTAATTTATTTATAATATATTTATAATTTAATGGTATAACTTTCGCGCAATAAACACGCACGTAAACAAAATATATACATTTCTTTTATTGATCATCGTTTCTAGTTAAATAAAACATGATGGAATATGGTAAAAGCGATAATAGATGTTTTGTTTTCCTGTATACTCAAGAAACGAATAATTTTTAAAGGAAAAAATTGTTTCGAATCACCTTAAGAATCTTCAGTTAAATCATACTATTATATGACTGACTGTGTAAATCGAAGCCAACACCTCAATCTCCGTCGTCACACCGGTCGAGTACCCAATTTCTCTCTCGCTAGCCTGAAAAAGAGAATCTTAAAACAAAGGGTTAACAACCCTCCTTCCTATCCCAAGCTATCCTCCCAAACCTATCCCAACAGCCAGCAGAATCGAGACTCGAGGTTTCGGCGCTGAATCCCGAAGTCAGCCTTTCCCTCACCAAGCATAATTCCAAAGCCTGCCTATCGAGCTGACCCACGTCGAAAGTCGGAAGCAAGAGAGACGGAGACAACGGCCGACGTCACGCAACTTGACCGCGAGAAGAGGGAGAAAAGGGGTTGAGATGCTAGAAACGAGAACTCAACCTCGTCATCACCTCTCCTCGTTTCCTTCCTCGAATGCAGACGTCTATCCTCTCTCTCTCTCTCTTACTTTCATTTGCGACACACAGTCTGTTTCTTTCAATAGAAAATCAAAATCTAAGAAAAGTCTAAGAACAAAAAATTCTTGTATTGCAACGTGTTAATGAGTAAAATTGAGATTAAAATTTGAACACTAATTTTGAATTATGTTATATAAAAATGTGTTATATAAAAATTTGTATAGATTTGTTTGTTTAAAAATTTTTATAAATTGAACCAAATAATATGATATATCTTTATATTTTGATTGTAATATTACAAATTATAGAAATTTATTTATAGAATTTTGAACTAATCAATAATTTTTTTATAAGAAATATTGATTAATAATTAACAAAATTTTGATAATAAATTAATTTAAGATATTCTATCTTATTTTCACAATATATGTATAATGTATGTATAGTTCACAAGATATGTATATTCGTTTACATTGCTTATAATAAAGTAAAAAACTGCATATAAAGTAAATATTCTAATAAACGTATTTAAAAATAATTTAAATTACATTTCTTACACTTTTTTAATTATTAACTTTTGAATAATTTTGATCAACAGACGATTATTCGAGGCCATCCCTTCTCTTGCACGAGCAGAATCTCGGAGATGAAGAGAAATTCGCTGAAGTACCGTTAGACGGAAATGAGGCGGCGTCTGCGGCCAGTGACGAGATTTCGAATTGGATAGGGGTCGAGTTGGAAATACTATAGTTCGATACGAGAAAAAAATTGTGATGGTGTTTATTGAACAGTAGATAAGAGTAAATAGTAAGGATTATTAGAGCTGCAAAATGGTTAGAGAGATAATATTGAAAAAATTGGTAATTTTTAACAAACTATCAATATGATAGAGGAATTGTACTTTCTAGTTTATGAGTTAGAGGTTATGTTGAGAGATGTTTTAAAGATTCTTTTAATAAGCTGACAGAATTAATATATATGTGAGTGAATGATTGTATATAAATATTGTAATATTGTTTTTATTTCAAAGTTAATTTAAATATATATTGTAAATTTTAATTTATTATTAGTAAATGTCAATAATAAGCTAATAATTGGATACACAGAATTTATTAAATTAAAATATTTACATTATGAATGGATATCAGTAAGTTACTTAAATTATTCTTTTTAAATTAATTGTATTATGATCTTTTTAAATGATAAATAAATAGAATGTTTGAGGATTCTTTTAATGAACTAGAAGAATTAGTATATGAGCAAATGATTGATTTTATAGTCAATTAGGCATTGTGATATTATTTTTGCTTGGAAATTAATATTGGAAATAAATATCAAGAATAACAGGTATTATAAATGAATAGTAAATATTGTTCAACATTTTTAATTTCTTAAATAGTTACAAGCATATTTTTAACTTTTTGATTAATTCCTTGTGTTACAATATTTTCAATAAATAATGTGATTTTTAAAAATTATTTTAATAATTTGGGAAAATTTGTATATATTAAAAATAAAATATTAATAAAATAATAAAATTAAATAATTTATATAATTTATATAATTTGAAAGTTAAACCATTATGAAAGAAATTTAATAATTTTAATTATAATATGAATTTTTGAAATAGGTATTTATTGATATAAATATTGATTAATATTAAATTAATCTTTTATGTTATGATTTCTATAGTAAGTTTTTAAGTAACATTTCAGATGTTAATTAATATTATATTATGTCAGATAATATGATACTGAAATATTATATACATATAATTTATATTATATATATCTCATTTTTATAAATATAAACTTAACAATTATAATTAAAATTAAATTTTATTGCATTTTTTCATGGACTAATCCCTGCTAAAGATTTAAAGATTTAAAGATTTAATTAAATATTATAAGATAAAAAATTAATTATATAATTATATGACATTTTATTCAAATTAAGCACAATTGTTTAAATTGTATTTATTATTAATTTAAATATATATTTATTTAATCATCACTTTTGAAATATTATTAATTTATATTATTATTTATAACTTATAATTTGTCTGAATATTAAAAACATCTGAATATTCTATATATTTTATGAAAAATTGTATATTGGTAAAAACCAATTCAATATTAATTTTTTATATTTATTATATGTAGTTCATTCTACAATGATATTCAAATTGTTTCAGAAGAAAATAAAATACTTGATAAAAAATCATATTATAATTTGAAATATTAAAATAAAAAAAATCGAAAATATATTCAAAAATAGATTCAAATATATATTTAAAATATTTAAAATTATATCAACATAGATTATTTTATTTTGAAAAAATTAAAAAAATTTTTTCAATAAATAAATAATGATAACAGTAATGATAATAATAAAACGATAACATATTTAATATATTATTTTTTTAATTTTCCATTTTAATTTCAGTGTAAGAAATCCTATTTTCTTCAATGTTTTTTATCTGAAAAACTTCAAACTCGAGTAAAATGGTCCAGATTTACAGTTCATGATAATAAAAACAGAGTATCTTAAAAATATTTTCAATTTGTAAAAACTCAAAGCATGAGGCCTGAAAGACAATTGAAAAAACACATAACAAAATACGACGAACAAAACTTAGCACAAAAAGTATCACCATCATCTTACCGACTTCCTGATATGACTTCATTTTTCACTCTAAATTACCATCCAACAAAAACTCTCATTTTACAATCCATTCCAAAAAACAGAGAAAAGATAATCAGACCAAGTTCATGATGCTCAATGATAAAAACTACCACTATCGCAATTTCTTACACAAAACTACCACTAACGTTCTCAAACAGAGAATTCAGCAGCTTTAATTTCTCCTTCATTTACCGGAAATACTCGTTTCAAAATGTGTAAAAGGATAAAAACGATGGCCACTGTTTTGTTTTAATTCGTTTGACTAATTGTGATCAGAGGACACATAGACAGAAGAAAGGAAAAGAGAATAGACAGAGAGCATAGAAAAACTTGGCGTGGCCCGGGGCCTGCAAACTCTTTCATCTAGAAGCCATTGTTCTCCATGCTCCTTTGCTTTTTTTCCCAGCTCCCCATTCCTTCTTTTTTCCTCGTCTTCTCCACGATTTTAAGGCTTCCACCGTCCTCAGTTCTCGGCACCTTGACCGGCAACTATGTACTCACTTGTTTAATCAGGCCTCGTTAGAAACAGCCCTAAGGCCATGTCGTCCACGTTTCTGTATCCCTTCAAGCAGATGCTTCTAATGAAATTCTAACAAGTATGGATATCTCTGGTTAAGTGGATTATAATTTCAGTATTGTTCGAATTTTCATGGAAAATGAGTATGTAGATCAATCTAAAATGACAAAATGAAATTTTTTCTTCGCTGAGAATTTATATTATATTTATAATTTTATCATTTTTTTTTAGATAATGTTATTTTATATCTAGTTTAATAGTTTTTTTTAATATTTATATCAATTATGAATTATTATATTTTGCATCGATAATGAGCTCTAAAATTTTTTATGACAATAATTAAATTTAATCATAAAAGTTTCTCAAAGACAATCTTATCATTATTTTAGTTTGATCTATAAATTTTAAATCAAGTTTAATATTATTATATAACTTATACTGGCATCATGTGACTATTAACTAATCAGTATATTTTTTATTTTTTATATAAATATTCAAATTATTATATTTTTTCACGAATGTAATAAAAATATTTTATAAAAATCATTTATTATTTATTATTTTTATTATTTTCTCTTATATAGATTATATAACTTTTGTTCGAATTTAATATTTTGCAATTAGTTTTTTATTATTATTTTTGTTTTAGCAAAAAAAGAATATAATTAATCAGACCTTAAAAAAGAATTAATGTTCAAGCTACATTCGCAACATTAAGCAAATACTTTTAAAGAATGAAATTGTAACAAGTATGGGTACTTTTCTGGATTATAATTTCCGTATTAATAAGATTTTCATGGAAAAGTAAATCAATCTAAAATTGATAATTTAATGATACTTATTTATAAAACTTTAATCATATAATAAATATACAATATATAATATAAATAATTTTGAATGTTATAAGTTCTTAAAGTTTTGGATCTTTTTTTTATAATATCCTTCAATTTTTATGAAATTAATTCTTTAATAAATTACATAATTTAATGAAAACAAAAACTAAACAAAAATTTAAAAAAATTTTAATAATTATTAAAAATATTGAAATAAACTTTTAATATTTTTATCTGTTTTTTATTATTTTAAACTGGTTTAAACACAGTTTACTCTAAATTTTTTCAGTTTCAAAATTAATAAGAACAAATATTATTTCAATTTTTTATCAAAGATCCCAAAAACTGGAAGACACGCTACACATATAAAACTTAAACAACTATTTTCTGTAAAATCTTGTTGAAATCAAATATTCGTTGAAGTCAAACTTGTCCAAGTTTTACGATACTTTCTAAACATCCGAACAAAATTTTCTCTACAAATTACACTTCATGGAAGATCCTTTACTAACTTCCCCTAAAGTATACGAGGGAAAGTGGCAATTTTGCATTCTGTCCGTTACAGACCGTTTCATTAACGAAAGCTGTTTCTCAAGGATCGGATAAAGGTTTCTCCATTTATTTCTGGTCGAAATACCTGACATAAAATGAGAAGTTATTTCACAATTTCAATGAAATTGTGCATTATAAATTTATATGTACATATAAACATTAATTATATAGCCATAGATAATCAGCTACTTATAAATAAAATATGCATTTTAAGATTTGTATTTAAAATTGCTTGGACAAATTAAAAATTTGATTTAATACAGTATAATTTTTATTAATAGAGTAGAGCAATAAGAATAGAAAACTTAAAATAAATTTAAAAATAAGATTTTTCTATATCAAAAACAATTATGTATATCATAATATGATAATTAATATAACTATGAATATAAATTCTTTCAATAAAGATTTAAATATATAACGTTAATATATTCTTGGAATATTTTTGGAGAATTAATTCTAGAAATTAAAAAAAGCAAAAAAAAAAAAATATCAATTGAAATTTATTTATTAAATTATAAGAGAACAAAGTTATATCTTTGTTCATTGTCCTTTATGTGCATTTCACTTTATCTAATGCAAATTTCAATTGCTTATAATTCAATAAACCTCAACTGATATTATTATATACTAAATTTTATATTTGTTTTAGCCTTTAGAATACATCATTTAAAAGTATCCCATGAATATAGTAACATTTTATATACATATATAAATATGCCATTTATTTGCTGCAATAATAAAATCATATTTTTAGTGATGATTAAATGAGTTTAAATGTTTCCAACTCCTATGAAATTTATATATTATATTAGAAATATCATAATATTAATATGTATTAGAAAATATATTAGAGAATATATATTAATATTAGAAAATATTAGAAAATATAAGAACATTATATAGAATTCTGGAACTTCAATATTTGAAATTTCATATATAAAAGTCTAATAGCAAAAAATATAGATAAAAGTTTTTTTTATATCAATACTACATATTTTTTTTATTATATTATTGTTGTAACAAATAAAGATAATAAATTTAAGACATATGTTATTAGAGATTGAATAAAATAAAAAACAAAAATATTTGTTATTATTTGTTATTAATGTACATAAATGTTATTTCAAACAAAATCAATTTAGAAACTAATAGGAAACCTAAAATTTTCATAATACAAATATGTACAGTGAATTATTTAAAATTTACAGTAATTTTTCATACTTTATTACAGATTATTTCAGGAAAACCTGACATAAAATGAGAAGTTATTTCAACGAAATTGTGCATTATAAATTTATATGTACATATAAGCATTAATTATATAGCCATAGATAATCAGATACTTATAAATAAAATACGCATTTAAGATTTGTATTTAAAATTGCTTCAATAATATATTGTATAATTATTACGTATAATAATAATGGACTTATCAACGTATCAAATTTCATTGAAATTGAAAATAATAATTATGAAATAATCCTTATCCTAACTTTGATGGTACGTATTCCGTTCCAGATGGCAGCCTGGCCACCACGATCTATAAATCACCAGATTCTCATCCTCCATTATGGTTAATCTCCGCGCGTATATTCTGTCTCTGCACGCGTCTGACTTCGGATTTCCATTCCACGTCCGACGTCTCATCCACTCCATCTTCCGATGATTTTCGAATCAACGTCAGAATGAGATTTATGAAGGTGGCGTGTGACGATTCGAGACAGAGAATTCGATCGTTGTCAGTTTCAAGTCGTTCCATTTTCAATGTATTTAAATTACATTTGAAATAATAATTTGTGATTCGACAGATTGGTAAGTATGCGTGACGTTAATCTTTTGTGAAAATGATTAAATATTAATGTTGTGAAAAATTATTGTAAATTATTTGTCAAATTCTAGATAATTAATTATCAACTATTTGTGAAAATTGATATCTTTATTTACTGTCTAAATACAAAAGATAATTCTCTAACGCGTGAAATTATGATTGAAATATTTGAATATCTGTTATGATTAATAATTTAATTTTCATTCAATTTATATGTAATAACAATTTTATTATAGTAAAATGAGATTTCCTTGAACAAGAAAATTAATTGTTAAATATTTATAGATAAATATTAATGAAATGAATAAATAAGTAATTGCAATCTAATTTCAATAAATATTTAAAAAATTTTAACATTAAACAATTTTAATAATTTTGTAGTAATAATATTTTAACATAAATCGGTATCAAAAAAATTAAATATCCTAAATAATAACAATTCAAATTTAAAAATGCAACGAATTTCTTCAAGTTGCATTCCAAATAAAAAGAATATTGTGTAATTAAACTAATATATTAAATTAACATAATTAATATAAATTAATAATAAAAAAATTTTTTCAAATTCCATTCTTCCAAAGAGATATGAAAATCTATTAAGATCTGTAAAGAAATTTTCATAATTACTAAATTTGTGACAAATTTCATTGGTTATTCGCATATTGGTATTTTGGACTGACATATATATTCAAGGACTTTAAAGATACACATGAAAATGAGAAGATGTGTGCTTACACAAGGAACATTTGCAAACTGTTTTCATATTTGTCTTCGAAACTGTGACTTCTATGCCTGGTATCGAAACGAATTGTGTTATCATTTGTCTGGTAAGTTGTATAATAATGTAGTTAGAATATAACTAAATTAAATATATTATTTCATTTAATATCAGTTAATGTCAAAATATTTTCATAAAAAGAGTCTTTTTCTGTTTTTATTTCTTACTTTTATTAGACTATGACTTTCATTTTATGACTCATACTTCTTTTTCTTGTACCTTATCCCTCTTCCTCTTTTCATGAGGATGTTTGAATAAAAAGTGTACAGAGTTGCTTCTTTGTTTGACCTTGAAAAATTTTTATTTTGTTTCATCTTTCCTTATATGCATAATTGTGAATTTATTTTTCTTTAATTTTGTTTATTTTCTTCATATTTTTTTTTTTTAATTTTGATGAATTTTCATATCACAAAATTAAATAATTTTATATTTTTAGTTTATATTTTCATATATAAAATTATGAATATGCACAGTTAGCAGATCCATACTTTTCAACCTAAAGTTTAACTTTTATAATTATTGTCATATCATAAATTCATCTATAAGTGATTTAAGAAAGATCTATATAGTATAAACTTGTTGATATTTTGTCAATAGTTTTAGAAGAAACCATCAAAAAGACGTTGATAAGCATATTGCCATTTCATCCCACATTATCACTAATTTTTTTATTCATCACTTTGATTCGCTCTATTTTGAAATTATAATATCAAGAAACACACATCAGAAATTAGGTTTTTTTGCATAAATCTTGTTTTCAATATTTTTTTGGAACACAAATTTATGAACAAAAACTTTTCATTAAAAGTGTACAATTCATTAAGTGATACATTAAGCGATACAAATATATTTTCGATTTTTATTGTAATTGTATCCAAAATGAATTTTTATAATTTTTTCGCTTTATTATCTATTATATATTCATATTTGATTCAGAATATAAAAAAATTTAGATATTATTATATTAGATTTTTTTTTTAAATGAAAGAAATAAAGAATTTGAATATAGTAAATCTGATCAGTGTTTTTCCTTTATGCAAGAAATAAAGATAAAAAATAACGAGATTTGTAAATAATATAAGCAATCAATATGCATATAGAACAGAACATTCTAAAAATGTAATCCTTAGAATTTATCTAGTCTAAATATGTTAGATGTGTTCTATGTTAGATATAACTTAAATTATAACTTATTCCTTTACTATAAAACTTTATGTTTTTTATATTAATAAATTTCAATAAATTTATTTCTTTGACGTCTTTGAATGATATTCTATTGAGAAAATTTTGAGAATATATGAAAGAAATAAAAATCAGATCTATTATATATTTTAACCAAATTATAATAATTTTTAATAATTTTTAATTGTTAAAAATTTATACATATCGAAAAATATAGTAATTTTTTTTTAGGTCAAATAAATCTTTTAATTGGTCCATTGTATTTTATTATTAATCATATGGTTAGATATTAAAAATTTCTAATAAAAAATTTTTTAACCATCAAATTTATATAATCAATAATATCTTTGTTCATAAATATCCATAAAAAAAAATAAAACATTTTTTATGAAATATTTTACAATAATCCACTTATTTTATGTATTTATATCAAATATACCATTTCATTATAATTTTACAATTTAAATTATTAATAATTATAGTTTATTGTTAGTAATCTTTTTTCACACTTTACTTCAATTCTCCATCAAATTCAATTACATTTCGTCCATTGTTCCCTTCCTCCATACTTCTATTTTTCCATATTTCTATTTCTATCTCATTTTCCACTTGTAATATTTCACCTCTTTCTTTAAATCAGTATTTTTTCTCATTTCTTTACACGTATCATTATCTTACCTTTTCAGACAGTTTGCCTCTCTTTGTTCAATCTCTCACAATTTTTCCTTTTCCCTCAACTCCCTCTCCCTCGTTTTGTTGCACGTTTATTCTCCTTTCTTTTGTCTCGTTTTTCCCCTCTCTTTCTCTTTCTCTTTCTCTCTCCTACATATAATCTTCCTTTCTCTCTTTTCATTCACCAACACATGCACGCACACGAATGTCTGATTCCACATTCATTCACACATTTTCATTTTTTGTTGGTGGCTCTAATCCGTACGTACAGGCTGGCCAAATAAAAAATAACGAGTAATATACATGCAATAACTCGTACCAACTTTTTTCTTATCTCTGTATTGCAGAATTTCTCCACTAAAAATATGCTGTGAATCGATTATTCGTACGTGTTGCATGGAATTCAAGCGAGAGTTTTCAACTTTTTATCGCGGTTTATGTGTATATAGTTATTTCATATAAATTAGTTATTTCAAACGGAACTTTTTTTGTGAGTTTGATCGTGTTTCTTTTACAATTCGTCTTCTCGAAAGTTAATTGAAATGTATGACTCGGGAACTTTAAAATTTGCGAGATAAATATTTTAATGCTTGTTTATTTTAATTATTAGAAATAAATGGAATAGATTTGTCATAAATCGTTTATAAAATGTTATAAATTTATATTTATCATAAATCAAGAAGTTGAAATGAATGGGAGAAGATATTTTTATTAGTAGATTTATTATTAGAAGGTAATAATTAGAAAATAATAAAAGATTTCTTGAAAATATAAATTCTTTTGAATTAAAAATATCGATATTGGTTCATGATACAATATAAATTTGCTTTTGAAGTAAAACCGAATTTTTTTTCAATTATTTTTTGAAACTTGATCTTTAAATTGAATATATTATGGATTATAAACGTTCTTATACTGATATGTTTCATTCTTGTCTAAATTTTTCCTTATATACTTCTCTCTCTTTAAATCTTCTTTAAAAGAAGTTTAAGATATTGGATAGTGGATTATTTTTATTCAAAATTCATTTTTCTTTTTTTATTTTTTTTTAATTTAAAAGAAAAAGGAATAATTTAAGAAATATCTTGACATTTTTAAATATTCATTATCTGATAACAAATTACTTATACTTAAAAAACTAACTAAAAGAAGATTTGATATTAAAAAAATTTTTAATTTAAAAAATAAAATATTTTTGATACCAAATTCAATTTTAATTCTTTGAAGGCGATTTTAGATCCTGTTAATAACAAATTTTTTTCATTTTTATAAAATAAGATTTATTTAGAATAAAAATAAATTTATCTTTAATTTTATATCGATATTTTAATAACATTAATAATATTATATATTCATAAATACAAATATCCTTTTAAAAAAATATTTAGTTATCTAAGTTAAGCGACAATTGATAAAGAAAGAAATAATAAACTTGTCAAATTGAATTATTAAACAACTAACCTACAATAGTAAAGAATAAACGCGATTTTAATCATTTCGGCTAATTACCATTATCAGTTAATCATCGCGCATTGTTCCAGACTCGAAATGTCGCGATGATAAGTCGAGGCGAACACAGCAGGAATCTAAACTGCAGATACTGGTAAAATTTGCAACTAAATACATCAGGCTGCAATAAGTCGTCGTTTTCGTTGTTTTCGTCACCCGAAAGTTTCGTATTCTCGTACGAGATGAACTTTCGACGGTGTAAACACGACGATGTGAGTCAATACTAATTACCATCTTCAGCACGAGAAACAACGCCAGTTAACTTTGCTTTAATTGCTAGTTTACACGAAGTGGATATAGAGAGAGCTAAGCATATGCTATTAGAAGATTCTAGGGAAAAGTTTAGGGAAATTCTAGGAAAAGTATAAGTATAAGTATAAATAAATGTAAATTAAGTTGTATGATTATTTTCTAATAAGTGAAAAAAATTTTCTTCTAATTTTAAATTTTAAATTTAATGTGTAAAAAATATTTTTGAGACGCGAGAAATTAAATTAAATTAAAAGATGAAAATAGAAAAACAATTAGAGATGAAAACATTTTTAATCTTGAAACTCTGAATCTGAAATTCAAAAAGTTTCTTGAACTTCAATTAAATTGATTAAATATAGATATATTTTAATTGATATGATTTTATCATTTAATATAATTTATAGGTAGAAAAAATAAAATGTCAATATTAAATTTTTTGCAAACCAAAATAACTATTGTTACTATTGATTAATTATAAATTTGAGTTTGAAGAAAATTTTATATTTTGATTTATTTAAATTTTAATTTTTAATAAAATAAATATTCTTTAGAAAAAAGAGCATTTTGAATCTTGAGAATTTTAAAAATTAAAATAGATATATTTAAAAAAAAATGTAAAAAATATAGAAGAACAGCAGAAAAATAAGAAGATATTGAAAGAGAAAATGATTAAAATACAAACTGTTTAAAGTAAATTTTTAAAAAATTACAATCCATGAAATGATTCTAAATAAAAAATAAACATTTAAATGTTTATTAATTTTTTAAAGACTTTTAGATTTATCCCATTTCTCTCTGAATTTGAAAAGATTAAAAATAATTAGTTTAAAATCATAAACCTTATGAAATATAAAATGAAGTCTCAAAAAAATTAGAAAGTGAATAATATATATTTTATATTATATTATATTATATTATATTATATTATTATAATAATGCTTAAATTAAATTAAATTAAATGATTATTAATTTTTATTATCTCATGTATTTGTAATTTATTTATTTATAATAATTAATTAATTATTCGTTGCTTTGACATTATATAATTCGTAATATATATTTTTTTGAATTATTTATCATTTTATATTTTTATTTTTTATATATTCGAATTGTTATATTTTTTTAGAAATATGAAAAACATATTTTTGTTATTTTTAACATAAGAAATAAAAGTTTTAAATTGAAAATCAATGGTTGATTGAAATAAATAAAAAATAAATATATTAAAATTAAAAATATTAAACTTTTAGCAAATGTTAAAAATAAATATACATTTTTGGAAAATTTAACATTGATGTTTAATTAATAGTTATTTTTATTACATTATCTCCCTATTACATATTTGTTTCAAACATTTTTCACTCTATAAATAAAATCGTATCATTTGCATCAAATTTTCTCGATCGTGGATCACTAATTATCTTTTTTAATTAATCCCATTTGTGATTTCCAAGTAAGTAACGGTTCGTATGTGGTCGAATAGCGGTGTGCTCTACAACGTCAGTCACACTGTCAGTTAAAATCGTGTTTCGAGCGTCAAAGCTATTTTCATTGAAGGATCCTTGCGATTTCCGGTGAAATGTCGACTGTCACCGAGTTTTATCCGCGATCGGAAAATTTAAATATTGTCCTTATCCTTTCGGACACGTTAATTCAATTTGGCGCGTTTCATTTTTTTCATTTCAACACAAACAAAGCTAAAAAAAACAAAGAAAAAAATTAAAAAAAAATTC
The DNA here is from genome assembly GCF_029169275.1 of Apis cerana. NCBI lineage: Eukaryota > Metazoa > Arthropoda > Insecta > Hymenoptera > Apidae > Apis > Apis cerana. Next base: position 1,752,664 of record NC_083863.1, on the reverse strand, counting down.
TTAAAAATTAAAAATTTCGCAATGGAATAAGTACTTAATTGAATTGAAATGAGATTATTTACTTCGATATTTTTGTACCGAAATTATTAATTCGAAGCAATTGAAATTTAAAATTATTCCGTATATTATGTTTTACAATTCTTTCTTATTCGTATTCACATTTGAAATTATTAAATTCGAAGCAATTAATATATTAAAATATTTTTTTATTATTATTTTATACATTATGGTATACATATTGTACGTAAAATATTTATTTATCATAATTAATGTGTATCATTGTTCTTTTTTCTCCTGCATTGAAATTTGAAAATTTTCATTGCAGTCGATGGTTAAATAAAGTACGGACGGAAATAATCGTAAGTGAAACAGAGATGTTGCGTCACGGTTGACCTCATTGTGGAATTCGAAAGGTTAGTTTCAGAGGTGAGACAGTTAAATTTATCGTTAGATAAAAATTTTTAACGAAATGTGTGGCGATGAATTCTATTTCATTGATAATTAATACATATAATCTTAAATTTAAATAAAGGCAGATATGTTAATTAAAATATTCTGATTCAAATATAATGATTAAAAATTTAGTCATTTTAAAAAAAATACATTTATTTCGTATTTTTTATTTATATTTTCCTATCTTCAAATTTCTTTTAAGTATAATTATTTTTCTTTATTGTTTGCAATAATTATTTCATAAAAGAAGTTATGTACAAAGTAATGTACGTCAATGAATTTGAATGATATTTTGTAAACAGGAAATTAGATAATGAATAATTTATATTTTTTATGTAAATACAGTGAATAATACATGAAACATTTAATAACAAAGAATGCATGTTCCATATGAATTAACAACTCATTCATTGTTAATTATACTAAATACAATTATAATTATTTTTTCGATATATATGTTATGAAAATATTTTATATGCCCTGCATAAAATGATAGAATTTCGTATAATATTATGAAATATTATACAATATCACAAATTTTATCATATAAATATTTATTTTTTATAGCTGTTTCAGAATTCAAAATTAGTACATTAAATTTAAAACAAATTATTTAAGTTTTTTAATTAGAATTTTAATTAGAAACATAATTAGAACAAAATTTATTTATATTTAATTATTCGTTGCTTTGGCATTATCTTGGCATTATATAATTCGTAATATGTATATAATCTCAATTTCACCGATAATGAAATAATTACACAATTAAATAATACATTCGTAGAAATATATCTTTAATATAATTTTCAAGTAATTCCCATTTCTTATTTAAAACTTATTTGCGAATCATTTACAAATTTCTATTATTTATATTTAATTCTAATCATCATTATTAGTATATAATCACGACTTCAATGATAATAAAATAGAAATATACATAGAAATATATTTTCAATATAATTTTTAAATTGTACTACGATTCTTTCATTTATGGACATTTTGCAAATTTGTTTTATAAATTTAATTCTAATCAATTTCTAATAATATAATTCTTTATATATTCAAATAACAAACTTCCATTCTTTCTTTTTTCTTTACCAATACCAATATCATTTTAATTGTCTCTCACGTAATCCTCGAACTAAAATTTTGTTAAATTTATTATCATTAAGCGATTTATTTCCTAATCCGCGAAAAATATTTCAAGTAATCCTCTTCTTATCCCATAAAATTGAAAATATTCATCGTGAAGCGGAAAAATGAAAAATAAACGAGAAAAGAGCTTCAAAAAAGAAAAATAGGAAAGAAAAAGTAGGATCAGTTTTTTACGAGCTCTTTCTCCCGGCCGCAAAATGGAAGCTCATAATCCTTTTAAGACCAGCTCGCGCGTAATCTTTCTCCATTCTGAGTACACTACCGACTTAAAGTTTGAAACCATTGTGAGGATGTTACAAGACAGGCCAGTGGAAAATACCAGATAACAAATATTTTTCACATTTAATTCTTACGTGAATACTCGGATAAGTGCCATTTTACTCAAAATCGAACTTTTTAACATTTTTTTCATCTTTCTATTAAAAGATAATCAAATCCAATTACATGGTTAATTATTGTATCTATAATTAACTTAGATTTTATGTAACCAAAGAATTATTGAAAACAAAAATTGAATCATGTTAAAAATATTTTAGATACAGACACAGAGATTAGATTAAGTTAAGTTAGGTTAGGTTTACCTTTATAGTATTGATTTTGTACAAAGATATATAATTTGATCAGAATTAATTTTCATTGAATGATTTTTTATTGAATATTGTAATATTGTAATGCAAGATTATAAGTGATTAATAAAATTTATTATTGTTTTTTTTATATTTTAAATAAATGTAATGATATGATATTTTATTTTACGTAAAAATTATATTTTATATTATTCCATAGTAATTTCTCCAATATGAAATTCTTTCTATACATCATAATAATATTATAATGATAATTAGTTCTCTATTTTTTTTCTTTAATTGAAAAAAAAAGTTATATTAAATTTTTCGTGGAACAAAAGCCATTGTGAAGTAATAGAAGTTTTGACAAAGTTTTTAACACTCGGAACAGCGATGAGAAAGTGAAAGAAAGATATATATCATTGAAACTCTTATGATATTAATCATTTAGTTTCATTAAAAAAAAAAAAAAGAAATTATTTTTATATCTTGATACGTATATCAATTTTTCACAAGAATGTAGATAATAATTTATAATTTGATTATGACTTTTATTATTTAAAATTGATAATATTATTACTCTAAAAATTACCATTTAAGATATACATTTATAGATCCGACATCACATGATGAAGGCATATTTAAATGTAATCCAATAATGCTGTTTAACTTTAACTTTTATTGGCTTCTCAATAGGTTTCCCTCTTTAAATTTCACTGGAATTTCGCTTTAAATCTGCACTTCGATTTGACATAATTCTTTCTCCTAGGTTTTATTCATTAAATATATTTCAATTTGATTATCGTTATATTAATATTATTTATGTCGGTTAATATTCATTTCAATTTATATTATTAAATCAATTAATATTAAATTATTTGATGATATACATATGATATATGATATATATGATATCTGTATCCTCACTCTTCATAAATTTATTAAGAGATTAAATTTACAAACAATATTGAATTCTAATAAGTATTAAAAATATATGCGAATCACATTATAAATTCAAAACAAGCAAACAAAATAAAATAAATATTTTTCTTTTAGAGACAAAGAAAGAATAATTGTGTTAATAAAATTCTATTATAAAAATAACATTTAAATGAATTGATATTAAAATTTATTAATGTGATTTTTCTATGTTTAAATTTAAAACAGAATTACATAGCTCCTAAACTTAAATTTATATTTTATTAACAATTTTTTTATTTACAGCAAGTTCAGGACAAAGATAACATATAATTAAAATGTTTTAAAAAAAGTATTTGCACACATTCTTATTTTCTAGATTTAAGATGTTTTTTATCATAATTTAAATTTCATTTTTTCATATTAAGTTTTTACAATTATAAGAATGTTATAATAAATATGATACAGATTATTACATACTTTTTGTATCTACTATATTTATATATTAATTTATACTTATACAATTTCGTAGTCAAATTCTGACATTATTTAAATCATACAAAAACAAAATCATGTTTTAAATATAATAAAACGATTTTATTCAATGTCTCTGTTTCATTATCTATATTCATTTTAACAATATTATAAGAATTTTAAGACAGGATACAATTAATTATTTTTATTAATTCTAATTAATTTATTAAATTTTATTAATTTTTTTAAATTAATTTATTTTACTATTACAATTTATTTGTTTTTATAATTTTTATGATAAATCCAATTAACATTTCACAACAATAATCGATTGTACATTTCAATTATCTACCATTTAAGGAAATCTTGAAATAAAATTTTGAGCAAAAAATAAAAATTTAAATTATTGTATACATAAAAATTTTGCAATATTTACACAAAGATAATTTTAAAGTTTCACAAATAAATTGACTATTGCATTCTCAAATAAAATTATTTAATTAAAAGCAAAAGATTAAAATTTAATTTGTTACATAACAACTTTATAATATTTGCACAAAATTAAAGTGGATAAATTAACTCTTAAATTTTTAAAATCACACTAATCCAATACAATAGCATCCAATATTTCATATTTCAATTGTAATTTTAAATTTTAAGCTCTTCTTAAAATAAAATCTTAAATACACGATAAAAATTTTTCCATGAATCCAATATTCCTCCATTTTTCCATTGCTAATAATAAGAATTATTGTTCATGGAACGACGATTCCATAACCATCACTATATCGACATAGCATCGTTCAAGATAATCCTTTTCGAAGATTCGTTCGAGTGGCAGACGAGGATCCATCCTCCTTCGAAAAGGAAGAAGTCGCGCTTCGACGAATTTAATAACTCGAGTTGGTAGCTGTCCTTCGAGATGAAGTTGAAGCACATGGAATGAACATATGTAAGATCGTCGAGTGGGAGTTTATACGAAGAAGGTTACTTTGACTTTTCTTTAACGCAGTGTTTCTCAATTATTTTTGGGATATAATACAAAATATTAATGCATTTGTAGAATTTCTTTGGAAAATCGATTCTAGGAAAATGCAAAAATGTCAAATAACGCTTATTTATAAAGTTATCTTTGTTTCTTTAACACAGTATTTCTCAACTATTTTAGAGATATAATATAAGATATTAATGCATTTGTAGAATTTCTTTGAAAAGTCGATTCTAGGGAAATGCAAAAATGTCGAATGACACTTATTTATAAAGTTGTTATCTTTATTTCTTTAACGCAGTGTTTCTCAACTATTTTAGAGATATAATACAAGATATTAACGCATTTGTAAGATTTCTTTGTAAAAATGTCGAATAAGGCTTTATAAAATTATCTTTGTTTCTTTAATGCAGTTTCTCAATTATTTTTTTGTGATATGATACAGGATGTTAATATAAGATTTATTTCCAAAAGAAATGTGCAAAAATTGATATAGTAGAAGAAGAATAGTAGAACTCGTTTATTTACTTTCGTTCCTTCAATGTAGCGTTTCTCAACTATTTTTAGAATATGATATAAGATGACAATATATTTGTAAGATTTCTTTGGAGGTCGAGTTTGCAGGTCAAAAAAAAAAAAAAATACAAAAGTTAGTATCTAAAAATGTCGAACGGAGCTTATTTATTGAGTTATAAATGATTTAAGTTTATGTCAGACGAAGTGAGATAGAGTGAGGTCACTATGTCTTTGTCACATTGCCGTCATGCTTTATTTTCGTTTTATTTTGTCTAATGCAAAGTTATGGAGCGTTCAAACGATCAATATATTATTTTGTCAATATTATTCTGAATGTTCAATAATGTTAACAACATGTAATTATATATATAATTATATTGATATATATTGATCGTTTTTATATAATATATTTTATATATTTTATATATATTTTTTATATATTTAATATATTTTATATAATATAATATTGAAAATAAATTGCTTATTATAGCTCAAAGTTTCAACCAATATTTTTATTTTGATCTCTAAAATCAATTCTCCAAAGAAGAATTAATATAAATATATTAATATTTTTTTTTATTATTTAAATACATATATTATTATATTATTTGTATTATATATATTCTATTCATTCTGTATTATTTTAATATCTTATGTATTATTTAGTTGATTGAAATGTAATTATAAATAAATGGAATAGATTTTTAATATACATTTGTCATAAGTCATTTATGAAATGTTATAAATTTATATTTATCATAAATGGATCAAGAAATTGAAATGAATGGGAGAAGATATTTTTATTAGTAGATTTATTATTAGAAGGTAATTAGAAAATAATAAAAAATTTCTTGAAAATATAAATTCTTTTGAATTAAAAATATCGATATTGATTCATGACACAATTTTTTCAATTATTTTTTGAAACTTGATCTTTAAATTAATTAAGTGTATTATAGATTATAAACATTCTTATATTGATATATTTCATTCTTTTCTAAATTTTTTCTTATATACTTCTCTCTCTTTAAATCTTCTTTAAAGAAGTTTAAAATATTGGATACTGGATTATTTTTATTCAAAATTCATTTTTCTTTTTTTCTTTTTTTTAATTTATCAAGAAAAAAAAGAATAATTTAAGAAATATTTTTAAATATTCATTATTTGATAACAAATTTCTTATACTTAAATAACTAAACTAATTAAAAGAAAATTTGATATTAAAAAAAATTTTTAATTTAAAAAGTAAAATATTATTGATACCAAATTCAATTTTAATTCTTTAAGAGCGATTTTAAATTCTGTTAATGAAAAATTTTCAACTTTTTTCATTTTTATAAAATAAGATATTTATTTAGAATAAAAATAAATTTATCTTTAATTTTAACGTTTACAATTATTTCTAATACCTTATGTATTATCTATTAAATGATACAATTCCTTTATCGTACCGAGGAGGTTAATATATATTTAATTATATAATTATATAATTTTTCTAGTTATAAAGATTTAAAAAAAAATTCATAAATGTTAATTTTTGTTTTTAGAGATTTTTTTATTTAAAAAAATGAAGAAAATATCGAATAATTGGTTATGTAAGTTTTGATATAATAATTGATGTTATAATTAAATTTTTAATATTTTGAATATGTATTTTTGTGGTTATAAAAAATAGATATTGACTTATATTATTTTTTATTACTTTCTTTAATTAAAATATTCTATTTAGCATCTTAAAAAGTTTCAGAAATTTTATCATTTTCTTTACTCACTGTTCTTAAGATAAATAAATTAGACTACATTTAAATCTTTACAAAGTTCTTACAATTTCACTTAGAAAGATACGTAAAACTTTATAAATATAACGAATTAACTTGCAAAAGATATTAGATAGAATATTTTAATTAAACAGTAGTCGAGATTTTCTTTTTAAAACGATACATTTAATTAGAATTAAAGTAAATTTATATTTCAATTTACGTATATTCCTAAATATTTGATTGAGAGAAGTTTGTTGATAGATATATTAGAATTTCATGTTTTGTAATTCTTATTCGTTGAATCGAGGGCTTGGATGATCTCGAGAAGGGATTCTTTGTGCAAAGAAAGTCCAATTGGGGACAAAAGATGGATGATGTAACGTAGTACAAGAGTTAGAAGATTCTCAGTGCAAGCTTTTAGATTTGTCTGCAAATTTTGTCTATTGTTAGACACTGTTAGCTCTTTTCACCATTTCCAGTACAATAGATTGATAAATAAATTCACATCGTCAAATTATAAACATTTCTTACAGAATTTTTAAATTTAACATCTTCAACTTTAACCAAATGATAAATGTTTAAATGTACGCTTACGAATAATTTGATAAATATTTTCTTTAATCTGTACATTATATTAAATATTATTTATGTATAATTATTCTTTACAACAATTTGAATATTTATTTTGTTTAATAATTTTTATTTATAACTTTTTTATATTAATACATTCAATGACATAACCTATATGTTATGAAGATGTGTTTTTTATTATATGGCAGTTCACGCGTCACGAACTTTTTCAAGAAATGTGAAAGATGAAAAAATATTTTCCACATATCCGCTTTTTCTTTGGCTCGTTCAATACAAATAAATATTGTATTGCCATCAGTATGCACAACCATTTTATTTCGTTGTATTTTTCATCGTTTTACAATTATTTTTACTTCGAAAGTCAATATCCGCCATTAAGAATTCTCTTTTTCAATTTGTATTCATCTCGAATGTGTTATTGTATCACGTTCATATCAGAAAGAATTTTTAAAGAATTTTTAAAGAATTTTTAATTTAAACGTACAAATAAAAAATATCTTACATACAGTTTTTTTATATTAAAAATTTTATTCAATTATATATATATATATAAACAAAGATTATAATATGGTTTATAATTATTTTATTATTTTAATTATAATTTTAAAACGAATATATTAATATTTGATGAAAATTTATGTGAACATTGCAAAAATTTTGAGATACATATTTGATAAATATAAGCTGTTGTTATTAACAATTAATTACAATATGATAGACATTGTTTTATTTATTGTATTTCAAAAAATATGCTCGTATAGATCTCCACACTTTGATAAGAATGAATTAATTAAGAAATAAGTAGATAGATTAATGTGTGTACTATAATATTATTATTAACAATACTAAACAAGATGTTAACATATTCATAAGTTTTGAATGAGATTGATTCTAGAGATTCTAAAATAAAGAGAAAAGTTGATACATAAAAATTCAGTTGAAGCTTATTTATCAAGTTACGAGACAGAGACAGAGCGATCTCACTCTATCTTCGTCTCGCTTATTTTACTTTAACTGCTTATAATTTAATAGATAAGTCTCAACTGATATTTTTGCATACTAACTTTTATGTTTATCTTCGCTTCTCTAGAATCGATTTTTCAAAGATATCTCATGAATATAATTAATATTCTGCATATCTTAGAAATTATTATACACTTAAAAATCTATTTGTGTATATTTATTTTTTAAATCTTATTTTATTCTTATTCATTATAGTATTTGATTTTTACCATATTTTTTATTATATTATGTATCATTACATGCAATTATATGCAAAATTTGTATCAAATAAAATATGAATGTTCAAATTCTGATGACAGATCCTAAAGTTTCATAACGATTGTAAAATTATTATAGAAAGAGATTACATAACAATTTAAATTATTTTTTTCTTCAATTTATATTAATTTGTATTCACGATTAAAATAAAATACGATTAAAATACATAAAACCTAAAATTAAAATTTCCATACAGACTTTCCAAACTTAAAAACATAAATATCATATTCACAAAGAAGCACGATCATAAATCATAAAATCAGAAAAAAAAAATCAGAAATCTCAATCTCTTTCCCAACATTTTTTCACTATTCCATCCTTTAACAAATTAAAAATTCAATGATTAATAGAAATTCACAATTCCTTTTACGCATCGTGAACCGGAAAAAAAAAAAAAAAAAGAACAATTATTTTTTTCTCCTAATATTTCACTCCACTCGTCTAACAAATTAAACGAATCGCCCTTCGTTCAGATGAGGATAAGTCCAGGTCAAAAGGAAATCCCTGTACGTCGTGGACGTAAGTTTTGACCGTCGACCAGCCACTGGAAACGTGGGATTTTCTCCGTTAAATGACGCTGATAATAGGAGTTTACCGTTCTCCCTTCCCATCTTTCCCCCTCTCCTCCCCCTCCGCGCCAAGTCATCGGGCGTACACTATAAACGAACGGCAAGGAAACCGTTCGAAACATTGTGTACAGTTTACCTGCTGGATTTCTCTGTCGGCGACGGTATTAACCTTGTAAATCCGGGATATAATGCGGATAGGATCCCGATTCGCTTTTAACCCTTTCGTAAAATCAGAGTTTACCACGTGGAGTTATACGCCGCGATTTCGTTTCCGTTTTATTCGAATTTATCTGCATATAGGTTATTTCGGGTTTTCTATTTCAATGATCGTGAAAATTCGTTGGGAATTCGATGGAAATTTTTACTTGAAATGAACGTTGGAGAATGTTGAAATAACGAAAGATGAAGTGAAATAAGTTTGTAAAAAGGATAGAACAGGATTGAATTAATTGCAAAAGAATAAAGAAGTTTTATTTAACAATGAATGCGTGCGTTAATAGGTTAATAGGTTATTTCAAGATAATATTGATAAATTGTTTTTCGAAATTGTTTTTTTTTTAATTTGTTTTGTGAATATACAAAGTATCTGTTTTTATCTAAATGCAAAAATATTTCAGGAAAAAATATTTTTTATTAAAAATTGTTACATGGTTAGAATATTGCATATTGATTAATTTTACGGAGATAATTTGTTTTTTTTTTTTAATAGCATTGTATATTATTATATTTTTAGATATACTAATCAATATAGCTCGTTATTTTCAAAACAAAAAGTATTAAAAATAAGTTTATAAGATATGCATGTTAAGTAATATTCTTTTTATCTTAGTTTATTTGTAATGAACTGTATCGATTAATACATTAAAATTATATTATTATATTTAAAAAATTAATCTACATGTCTATTTCTAGAAAAATTATCGATGCCGAATATATCCTTTTATTAAACAATTTTTAAAAACATTTTTTTTCCTTCAAAATATTTCATCATATTTAGAAAATAGACACTCTGTACATATTGATTATTGAATTTTATTGGATATTTATGAATTTGAATATAGAAAACGTGATATGTAAAAAGATAGAAAATATTCAAAATATAAGATGAATATTCGAACAAAATAAATTTCTAAATGTCATTTCTTAGTCATATTTATATTTATAAAATCATCATTCGTAGTCTATTTTTCAACAAAAGAATTAAAATTGTTTATTTATCAATTCAACTATAGATATAACTATTTTTAGAGAATTTGCTGTTAAATTTGGTCAAAAGACATATGTGATTTTCAATTACAATAAATTAATTAATAGCATTTCATAATGACCAAAATAGAATATTACCAGATGGTATACTTCAGAAGAGAGTAAGACGTTTCTGCGGTTAAATGGTTGCATTAAAACTTCCTTCAAGTTGAGTTCCTCCAACTCCTCTGAAGTTAGCTTTCTAAGTCCTCGGTTGATGGATATTGTTCTCAGTAGCCATGTAACGTAGTGGATTGAGAAATTTGTTAAGCGAATACTGTGATACAAAGAGGTTAATAATGCATATGAAGTATTATTGTTTTCGTCTTGTTTTTGAACAAAGAAGAAGAAAATTGGATATTGTTTTTAAGATAAGATTTTAGAATAGGAATTAAGAAAAATTGGATTTTTTGAAGGACAATGTAGAGATGTTTAGATTTTAAAGATTGGTAACGATTGTACATTCTTTTTTCTTTCTTTTGTTATTAATCATGTAACATAAAAATTCTCAATGATATTAATTAAAATAATAGAATTAATATTAGTCTTTCTAAACTATTTAACATGTAAAATTTCATATATAATAATAAGTAAAAATGCAGTAGTTTTGCAGAAAACAATTTGTATTATTCTGTATTTATAATTTAGTTGATAATAAATCGTATAATTTTTTTATTATATTTATTTTTTTTAATCTAAGGAATTTTTTTATTAATTTATAAATTATAATTATATAACAGATTTTATTCTATTTTTTTTATTTATTTGATACGTTATTTTGTATCACAACATATAAATTAGAGCAAAATATCGTAACAAAATATTTATAATTATTTTCTCTTATAAAATATTTATTTATATCATTTTAATCTCTCTTCACATTTCTTCACACACTCATTATAATACAAATTTCACATTTAAAAATGTATGTATATCACCATTGAAGCTTAACTGCTACAATAGAACGATACACAAAAGAATACAGTGTATGGCATCATCTGGTATAGATCCAACCCCGATATTTAAATGAAAACCAGTTCATATTCTTTCAAGAACTTCGAATCTTTTTCGACCCTTTTGCCGACATTCTGCCAGCCAGCTTTCTTCGAGTTGGAATGGACAGACACACTCGGTCATGGAGCTAACAGCTGTATAGAGATCTGGTCGGATTATTGGTCGACTTCGAGAGTGAAATAGTATTTGTTAATGTCCTTCTGAAAAAGCTTTCCTTTATCGACTGAGATTTTTCGATTAAAAATTTTCTTTGGCCTTTTTGGATCTTTGCTTTCTTCGTATAAAAATATTCGATAAACAATGTGTATTTTTTAATGAGTTGAGATTATCATAAAAAATGTGTTAACAAAAATTATTTAATTCTAAAGTCTTAAAAATAATTCGTTTATATTATTTACATTGAATTGATTAGAAGAGAGGAAATATTTTAACTTGAAGTTTTTGTAAAATGTATTTACAAATTACTATTATGTATGAAAAAATAGAATAGAATAAAAAGAATAATATTGCATCGCGTGTTTATCTTTCATATAGTTTTACGTTAGAATATCTGATAAACTAATAATTTTTCGACATAATTAAAATAAATATCATTAATTTAAGGAATTGTATATCTTTATATTTAATAAATATCATTTTTACAAATCGTACATTCATCATGAAATTTTTTATATAAGTAATTGTAAATAAGAATATAAATAGATAGAAATATTCCTAATTTAGTATTTCAATAGTCTGTCGTAAAAAAATTCTAAAACAAAAATATTTTAATTGACAAAATATTAATATAATTAAACCTGTTCAAAGAAATTTTTTATCGATAAAAAATTTATTTTATATATGTATAATCTACAATATTCTATATGTATACAAACTTCATTAAATTAATATTTCTAAATTAATATCTTTATAAAATACTTTCATTGTACCAAATTGGTATATAAAATTATATCAAAGACTTTCACTATCATTGCAGCAACTCTTTCACTTAACTTGTTCTTAACTCATTCGTTGCTATTGTCAAAGCATTTTCAACTTACAATAATAACTATATTTAAAAAATAATGTAACATGTAAAATACATTTCACATGACATTACAGTACTCCATTTATGTATCATAAATTGCATAGTTTTGACAATATCTTATTCATTAATGATCTTTAGAAGTGCCACTAAGATAAATAATATATTTATTATTCTACCTTACCGACTATACAAACTTATATCCTACATAATCCTACATAACCTATATAACCTAAGAAATATCACAAACGATAGAAATATGTACATTTTATGGAATTTATGATAAAATTGAAGTTGAAAAAAATGTTTAAAAACATAAACGGCAATAATTCGATTATAATTCTTTCGAAATTAAATTTAAAAACAATCGTCAAAATTATATGAGATACAAACGGTATTGAGTTTATATCTAACCTAACACTGTTAAAGCAGTGTTAAAATTTATTAAAAAATACTCTCAATAACATCGAAATATTTATCCAATAATATTAACTCGAACACAAATACATTCAATCGTGTTGAAAGCGTTAAACATCCATCTCCTCTACAATATTACCGGATTATCATTCGATCACAATTCCCGCGAAATTCAAACCAGATCCACCTCACTAATTCTAATCCCTCCGGAAACAGGGAGGAGAGTCCTCCCCCATCGCGATTCCCACCGAGACGAGGTCGTCGATGAAAATGGAAAATTTCGGGGGCTAGGAAATGAAAATGCCCGCGGCTGCCGGGTAATAACGCCTCGAAGACGATGAGGCGGAAGTTTCGGAAATCGAAAGGACCGGTGGCGAGGGAAGGGTGCATTGGAGGGTGGGTTAGGGCGTCGAGTATTGATTCACGGCGCGGAATTTCGGCTGATTACACGCGGCAACCCTCGAAAAAAAAAGAAGGGAAAGAGGAATCGGGATATGGAGGCCGCGAACGAGTTTTGTAACGTTGGGGATCGTCTCGAGTGCGGAGACCTTTCGCGTAGAGGAGACCTCGTCCCTTTTGAACAATTTGAATCGAGTCGAGGAAGAACTGGTTGGCCTGAACCTATCGTGGATAATTTGAATCGAGGAAGAACTGGTTAGCTTCGACATGAATGAGCATTCGGTATTATTTTATCATGGTGAGTTTATCATCGGGGTCGAGGAATTGAGAGAAGATCGTTATGAGAGAATCGAGTTTCTTTAGAACTTTTGGAACGTGAAATTGAATGTGTGCGTGGAAGATTGATAGCTTTTTTATCGTTATTTTATTTATATTTTATTACATCATTTTAAACTTTGAATTAATTTCAATTTGTCATAATTATTTTGCAGCTATGAATGAAGTGTTGTGAGATGTGCAATATTGTTCGTATGATGCTTGGATGAATGAAGTATTTTACGAATCTGAATGTTCACTGAAATAAAAATAGAATTAATAGATTAAATAATCCTAATAAATTTATGAGATACATCGTGAATTATTTAATTAACCTGGAAATGTCAAGTATGTGATTGATAATTTTTTAGAAAAAATTATTTATTATTACACAAGTTATATGTATTATTAACAATTATAATTTCTTTTCGTACTACAGCTCTTAAAATATCTCTTTCTTTTTGAATTTCATTCGAATTTCATGTTCTTTTAATTAATACACGATTACTATATATAATAAAGATTATGCAATAGTAATTTTCGATTAACTTGCAAGATTAGAAAATACAATCAATCTTTTTAAAACAAAGTGTAAAAATTGCGACAATTATTTCATACAACCTAGCTTAATAAATTAATTACAATTAGATAACTTTTATATATCTATTTATCATTTCCATTACACTATTTTTATTAATATTCTTTTAATTTTTATTAATTCTAGTTTTTTTTCTTAAATAATTTTTTGTACGATATAGAACGAATTAATCGTTTATAGAATAGTTGACTGTATGTGTTCTGAGAATAATAATTGATGATTTCTTTTTTGATTTCTTTTTGTATTTTTATATATTTTAAATTTCTATATGTTTGTTTCAGAGTTTGTTGAAATTCTAGTTTCAGGAATTAATTGATGGAGATAACTTTGTGACAGAATATTATATTTTGAACTGTGTTATCTCATTTGAAATTCATAATTTATATGAACTTTTTTTATATCGTATTATTATTATTATTGCTGTTGTTATTATTCTATTTTTATGATTTAATAATTATGCAACAAATTCTTTGGACCCAATGCATAGAGATTTTATTGGATATCCTTTTACCCTTATTGTTAATATTATTTCATTTGAATTCTTATTTTCTTTATTGTGCCTTATTTCATTTTGCTTTAATATTCATATACGGTTCCTTCAATCGGTTCTTTGATGATTACGGAAAATGAGACTAATTATTTTTACGATTATTATTATTTCTTTTACATTTTTACTTTAAAGATTTAATCACCATATAATGAGATATTTTTTCAGGTCACGTGTTTCTTCTTCCCTTACAATTTCTATCATTTTTCTATCATCATATTGGTTTTTAATACAACTATTTTTTTTACAAATTTACGTGAATATATCGAATAATAATTTTTGAAGTGATTTTAAAAAACTTTTTTCTTTTGTTAACGAGTTATTAACGAAAAACATTGACCAATCACGGATTGTGACGCGACAAATTAACGTGATTGGTTGATATTTTTCGTTGATAACTCGTTAACAAAACCGAATTTCGAAAAATTTGTTAAAACTTCAGGAATCACAAGTTAAACTTTCACTTTCGATATCAATAGTTTTGAAATTTGGACTTTCATCCACTTTAGTACGCGAATCAGATCGCCATTCCAATTTTCGAACATGAAACTCGACACCAATCGTAAACTTTTTTCTTCGTTCAAGTTGAATCGATAGAAGTCAAAACTCTTGAATAAGCGAATCCAATTTCGATCCGAATAGCAGACTGTAAAACGAATATTATTGTTATAATTCAATTAATATACTATTTCTATATATTTTTTAAATTCTTGAACTCTTATTATTTTAGTATTTGATATGTAAAATTAAATTTATCATTACGAATATATAGAATCTTGATGGGTATTTTTTATTATAGTTTGATATGCCTAAGTCATTAAATTAAGTTCATGTATCGTTATGAATAGTATTAGTAGTTTTTTTATATTTTGTTGTTCGATGTGTCATTGAATTCGAATTAATGTATCATAAATGTATTTTAATTTTGCAATTAACAAACTCTTAATGTGGTGAAATGTCGGCGAATCTAACAAAGTTCGAGAAACGATAGGAAACTTGGAAACTATGAATTTTCAATTTATGCACGTTGACAGTTCGCCATATGATTACGCGATGGCTTGCATACAATTCCTCGTTGCTTCACTAAATGCAAATGGTTGCGAAGCTTTGCATCGGATTATTCACCCAATAACAATGAATATCAACGCTGATATTTCGTCAGATTTGCAAAATTTATCCGCAGATTGTTTACGATCAATCGTTTTATTAATATCGAAACAAGTTTTTCTCTCTTCTCTCCGATTATTTTCTAATTGTAAATAGATTATCAAGAAAAAGGATTCTATTCTAATAATAGATTCTACTTAGATTATTATTATCCGTGTATTTGGATAAAGTGAGAAGAAAAATGATTTTTTATTTATCGTTTTGATCTCTAATTCTTCTCTTTGCAGCATTAAAATATATCGACTTATATTATACGAGATAAAAAATTATATATGCGTATAAAATTTCTTATAAAATGAAAAAATAAAAAAAGAAAAGAGAATTAAATGATCAATTAAATTGATCATATCCATGCATTTATAGAATGTTAAATTAATGCTTTACTAAATTAGAAATCATATTAAATATCCTTTTTTTAATTATGCAAGAAAATTGGTACAAATTTGATTCTTTCATTACACTCCAATAAATTGTACACAAGAGAAAAGCTATAATTCATTATTCTATATAGAGGATTCATATATTTACTTATATTTACTTTTTCTTCATATGAAATTTCTCTGTAAGATTGATCCTAGACGTCAAATGCAATAAAATCTCTATAATATTCATTTCGGTTTCCAAGCTTCGAATTGAATAAAATTTCGAACGGAAACTTTAACTTTTATCAAAAGTTATCATCATGACTCACTCACCATGAATCATCACGCGATAGAGAAACCATTCTGCAAGGAATAGAGAAATACCGGTTGACATAGCGCTGAGATAAGATATTAACAAATGAATCTCAATCGAAATCTTTACACATCAACGTTCTCCTTCGTTTCTTCTTGCTCTCTTCGAAACTGTCTCCCATTGAATCACATTATACATTATACAATCTTTACAAAAATCGAAAAGAAAACAAAAAAGAGAAAGAGAGTCAATATCATCCCTTCTTCCACAACGTAACTCAACGTTGTGTACAAAGAACTCGTGGGAAACCGTTGGATTCGGTTGCGGAATGAAAGGAGGCAGCAGCGATTAACATTTTTATTTGCCCTCGGTTCGGCTCGACTCGGCTCAACTCGGCTCGACTCGGCTCGGCTCCTATGACGGAAGTTTACCAAGGAAGGAAGGAACCAAGTAGTCGTGATATTGTCCACGGAAGAGGTCGATTAGATAATTAGCCGTCCTCGAGCTACTGAATCTTCTCTTCGTCTTTGGACAGTCGCGCTCGAGGAGTCGGTCTTCTCCTCTCCCCTCCCCCTCTCCCCACCTTGTCTCTCTCTGCACGAGAGACACCATTGTGACGAAGGGGGGGAGAGGAAGGGGCCACGGTCTTCTCTCGAGGCCTTTAATTAAAACGAGGAGGGAAACGAGGAGCGAGTCTGTTTATTCTTCGTCGTTTATGGATTCAACGTTATGGAAAGGTGGAGGTAGAACACCGCTCGAGTTTTTAGAGACACCTCGCTTTGAATCGAATTAATCGAATGGAAAGGATCGGAATTTCTTGAAATCGCTGAAAAGAGCAACAGGATAAATGATTGGCTTGACAAAGATTTCGGGCTATGGTTTGGGGATTTGTTTGGGATTTATTCGGAATTATTTTGAACGAATTGTGCAAGCTCTATTGGTTGTTTATTATTATTGTTGCAATTAGAGAAAAGGAATTTTCTTGCTTTTTTTTCGAGATGGAAAGTAAATTCCATTTGTTGAAGTTTAACTGGTTAGGATAGAAAAAAGGAATTATCATTTGAGAAAGTTGAAATTAATTGAAAAAAACTGGATGAGTTTTTAAGAAACTTTTTTCTAGATTTTCACAAATGCATAGATATTCATAAGTATCGTTAGTTTTTTTAATTTATAACTGTAGTATGATATAATATTTATATAATCATTCTTTTATCTAATATATCATAACAAACAGAGTAAACATTGGGATACAATTGTATCCTGTTGATATTTAATATTAGATTATGAAAGAGAATTAATACGAATACAAAAAAAAAAAAACGTAAGATTTTTTTTGCAAATTCTTTTTCTATGGATAGGAAACATACTCAAATTACATTTGTTTTACAGTCGTGTTTTGGATAAAAATAATGTAATCACGATTTTCCATGTCATTGGTATTACTTTAACGAAAAAAAAAAAATATTTACATGAAAACGGAGCTTTAAAAAGCATTTCTTTTACTTTTACTCCAGTTTCCTATGCTAGTTTGAAATGAAAACTGCTTCCGGATATGCGCAAATATTTTTGTTTCAACTTTAACTAGCTATGTTACACGATACACGTACACGTTTGCTCTTGTAAATCGATTCAGAGACAACTTGCAGTTGTTCGAGAAGACATTATCTTTAGTTACGTAACATCTGAACTTCCCTTTAAACAGAATCTGTAGAATTACACCGAAGAATTTCAAGAAGACTGGCTCATTGTTTCTCGAGATCTAATTACTTCGACGAGTTCACTTAGAAAGCTTCATTTGTTGCAATAATAAACGATTCAGGTTCGATTCAGGTTCCTTGAAAATCGAGTGTCACGAAGAAAAAGGATCGGGTATTATTTCTCACTTTTCCTTTTCTTATTAATTCTGATATGCGTAGTGGATATTTTTTTCTATTTCTTGAAAGGAGGAAGATAACCAAAGGAGAGTTTAATCAGAGTATTTGTGCTTATTTACCCACCAATTATTGTGCTCATTTTTTCGTATGATAAATTTTAACGCTATTAAATTGTGAATTTGTGTAACAGCTCTGTTATATTCTATTTCCATCTCGCTTCATCTAATGTAAATTTCATTTGCTTATAATTGCTTATAATTTAATAAGTAAGATTCATTCAATATTTTTGTATAGGAATTTTTGACCTTTATAATCGATCCTTCAAAGAATGTATCATAAAGGAACACTTTGTATATATATACAAAATGGCAGCACCTTTGATATTAGTACAATGTCATTCGATAGAGTCACATATTATCACACACCAAATTATATACCTATTAATAAAATTAAATAGTAATGTAAAAAAAAATTCATGTAAATTTATGTTCAAAAAAATCTGAGAAGTTTAAGATTTATTACACAAAATCATGGATATATAATATAAAAAGACAAATAATTTTCATTGGTGACGAATCGATTGTGCATTATTAGTATTTCAAGAAATATTTAAAAAAAGTTTAAATTAGTTATATAAATAAAAAATTGCATTCTTATATAAGAAAGAAACATTTATTATTATTGCTAAAATGATTAATACAAATTTTTGAACACTTATAACATTTATGACTTTTAATAAATCAACTTTATATGGATTCTTTTTATTTATGCGACTTCATTAATATATAATATAAATTTAGTCATTTAATTTTTAGATAACTTGTATATCTATAGTTATTTATATCTATAGTTTTTTTTTTTATTATTTATGTGTTAATTTTATTATATTAAAGTGGTGAATTATCTTATCAAAATTTAATATTTTTCTCTCTTTATTTTTTTAATGATAAAATCATTTTCTAAAGTTATATTATAGTGTTGCATTGTAAATGATTAAGTTTTTTGTAATGAGTCAGTTATTATGTTTTGAGGCTCGTTTTTAAAGACATAATCTTATTTTGTGATAAGTAAATGATATATGAGACGCGCTATTTACTATAGAATATAGTATTCCTTAAAAGAACACAATATTTATTTTTTCATCTTTTGAAAGCTACAATAATATATAGATTCATAAATAATTTATAATTCTCATTGTTATTTACAAAAAATTTGAAAAAGTATTAAATTATTTAATTTTAAATATATTAAAAAATAGAAAGAAAATATACAGAAATGTTTATTTCAACGTTAAAAAAGTATAGTAACTGAATAAAAATTTTCCATTCATCAAGTGATTACAGAAGTTTACAGTCTATTCAAATTATTTTCACGCAAAAATATCTCTGATTCTTCGATATTTCCTCTAATTACGAACAACATAATTCATGAATTATGCATGTTCAATAAACTAGAATTAATTAGATAGCAATTGGATGTTTCAATTGAGAAAATATCAAATAACCCTGTTCCATATTAATCGTCGATGTTATCGACGATTTTTAGAAGCCATAGAACCTTGGCCAAATAAACGCAGTCCGCTCTTTATTACCAACTACACGCGTATATAATATTTGACTGGCAAAGCATTACGTGCCTGAGAGTGTTAATAAGCGCTTCACTCGATATCGATCTCATGATAACCCAATTTCGAATTGAGTTTTCTGTTTTATCATTCGATGTTAAAGTTGTGCTTAATCCCTTGAGTAAAAATTTAATTCGAAGGAATTTTCCACGTGTACATTTAATCTTTTTTGTGTACGTGCCGATATATACATTGTATTTGAAAGTAAATCGACAAATTTCATCCAAATAATTTATTTATTTCTATAAAATAAATGATATATCAGATTTTAAATTGTTGAAGTATTTATATTATATATTGCGAACAATAAAATGAATTCAAGAATTAAAACTAAATAATTTAGCAATGATTTTTTCAAAGCATTTAAACAAATGCAGTGATATTGATCATTAATTAATAATAATAATGTAATTAAAATTAAAGTTAAAGTGAATAAATATGTATCTACAATTTAAATTTGTTAAATATTATTTTAATTGATCAGACTCCTCGCTAAATTATGATAAAGAAGAGAAAAAAATGCATGGCAAATTTAACTCGTTAAATGTGTTCGAGAAGTTAAGCAAAAATAAGAATCGAAAAAAAAAATATTTATATTTATTTATAAAATAATATTATATTTATAAAAAAATTTATTGTTGTTAATGCATATAAAGTGCAACAAAATAAGAAATCGTGTACATTAAATATTTTATTATTTTAAAATTGTAATAAAAAATGCATTAGAAATAGATGGTGAGAATTTAAAAAAAAAACGAATATTTACAAAAAAAAATTTAGATTATAAATTTTATCAATATGGTTATTTTATAAAATAAAATATTATATTTTATAAATAATCTACTATGTGATTATTATACTTTCAAAAGTATAATTTTAATTTTATTTCACAATTCTGTGATACTGTTATGGTGTTTAAAATTAAAAATTTGGAAAAATCTATATTAAATTTTTATACTTTTATTCATAGGATTGAAAAATAATAAAATTTTATAGATAAAAATATTTCTTGAATTTTTAAAAAAAATGCATTTCTATTAGCTTTCATTAAATTCTAAATTTGAACCTCTTAACTTCAAATTTGTTTTTGTAAAATTTTTATTAAAATTTAATATTTTTTTAAAAATAATTTTTTTTTTGATAATAAAATAAAAATAAATATGTTCACGAATATATTTTGAAACAAGATTGGAATTTTTAAATTCATGCGGATCAATGACAAAAATAAATTAGCAATACGATAGTAGGCATTAAATAATATTTAATTAATATAAATATATAATATGACTTTTATTAAATATCATATAATATCAAATTATATATAATTACATATTTATATAATTATTTTATTATTAATAATTTATTATAAATTACGATATGCACATTACATAATTAATTACATTAAATAATAATTAGATCATTTTCTTTCGTTCAAAGAATCTTCAAAAAAATTTCGAAAAGTTTTCAGGCATTAATCAACTCTTCGTTTCATTCACATTCGAATAATATTTTTTCTTTATTTTTAGAAAGTTTATTGAATTTTAGGAGAATCGAATTTTCTTGCAGAATGTTTCCAGAACGTTTGTTTAATCCATACAATATTGAATTCTTTCGTAATTCGCGATCTCTTTAATGGGGAGAAAATTGAATTTTTCTGTAATTTCTGGAAGATTAATTCCTCTTAATGAACGATATCATCGAACTTTATTTCAAGTTTTCGAAATGTTTCATTCGATTTTATCAATATTTTTTATTTTTGCGAATCAATAGATAAAAAAGCTTAATTTTTATTAAGAATTTGATGAAAATTTAAAATCCTTCCAAAACCTTTTTTTTTTTTTATGGTTAATCAAAATGGTTAAACTTTTTTATCGCGTATTATGCATGACAAAATTTTCATTTTAGATACAATATTCAATATCCATTTAATAATGAGTAAATTTTCGTAATTCTGATTAATCAGGATTATTATATATTTCTTTATATAATGTGTTACATATGAGAAAATTTTTCATTTCAGAGTGCTGCAAATGATGAAATTTTTCATTATGAGTAAAATTAAATTTCAATATTAAAAAAATATTAAAAATATTTTTAAAAAAGATTTGGATATTGATAAAATAATTTTCCGCGTTGATGTATATATTTGATGCATTTTATTATTAGTAAAATCATTTTCAAAGTCTAATTGAAATGTAAAAAATCATTTCTTACAAAAAATTATAGTTTATAATGAAAATAAAATGAATAATTTAATAAAAAAAGAAAGATTGTTAATATGATAATGGCTAACTGTATATAGCAAAAGCAATAATAAAAAAATATTAAACAATGTAATACATAAGTAACTATTAATATTAATAATTTATCACATTCTTTTAATCAGTGTTAAAGAATTAGATACTTTTTTTATTTATTGCAAAATTTGAAAATAAGAATCAAAAAATTAATATCAAATAATATTTTTAATTGAAAAGACAAAAAATTTGTTGGA